>NC_067151.1:46250911-46568233 GCF_903995435.1 Acomys russatus | reverse complement strand
TAAAATTATTTTCCATTTATTAAACAGTTTCTTTTTGATACAAAATAATCTAGATAAAGTTTCACTTCCCTGTAATCTTCCCCATTGCTCTCTACCATGCCTTTTTAAAAATATTTTATTAATTTATTCATATTACATCCCTGCCTTTCTTTACCTAGAAAATAACTGCCTTCTTAGAGATAACAAGACATAACAAAATATAATATAATAAGATAAACCATCAAGTCCTCAGTAGTTCCTGCCTCACAAATATGTCTGTTACATATATTGGACCAGAGAGCTGAAGAAGATGCTCCAATGTTATAAAGAGTTTTGGGTGACTGTTCAGGTAGAAAACTGTCTCTGTCATCTTCTCATTTGTAAAGCTACTAATCTGTACTCCCAGCACACTCAGAAAATTAAGACTCCTTCTCAAGTGTCTGAGGGAGCTTAAGACCAGCTAGCTTAATTTTACAATGAAGCGTAATTGTTTAGGAGTTAAGATTTTTTAGGTCTAGATAGATGTTTCAAGTTGATAATGACAATATGTGATGGAGATTGATTTGCATTCTGAAATTCAGATGCACCCAGATAGGAAAGATATCTTCTTCAAGTCTGTCAAATACAAATAGCCAAAACAGTAAGAATGTACCATTAATATAATTCCTGATTTTGTTATGGTTCTTCTCGACATAGGTAATGTCTTGTATATATGTGTAATAATATTGATGCATATGTACAAAAATAAAATAATTAAAAAAAAAGATAAACCAAAGCCTATCATATCAAAGTTAGAGAATACAAGTCAACAGAAACATGAATGTGTCCCAGTGGTAGATCCATGCATCAGAGACCCACTCATTCCCTACTCAATGGTTCCATAAGAGTACTAAACTTACTGAACTTCTTTTATCCCAAGATGAAACATCCAGATCTGGACTCTGCTTCTTCCAATTGAGTTGTTGGCAGAAAGGATCCCAAGAAAATCCTGAAACAGTCTGGGCTGTTGGCTAAGAAAATAGGCTGCTCTTCAGAAACTGACAATGGGTACCATTGATGAAGACAACAGCCATCGCAACTCGTTGTACATGGAGAGGCGGAGACCTACATAAAACCTTCATATTCTACCATCTTTATCATGGAAAAGAACTCTGCAGCCTACAAACTGAATTTAAAAATTTTAACTGTCTTAACCTGATATACCACCTCCTTGGGCAATGACCCATGATAATTTCTATAAGTATGAGCTCAAATTGTTAGGATTCCACTACAGTCCGCCTACCTGTGATGTCACTGCTTATCTGCCACGTCAAAACAGCTACCCACATGTGCTCCCTTCCAATCTCAAAACTCATGCCAGCTTGACCTACATGCATAGTACCTCCTAGCTGGACCTGCATTGCTCTTCCCAGCTACAAATGTTCTCAGACCCTGGACAACAAATGCAACAGCCTGTTCTACAGGAAGGTGCCAAGATTTCAGCCTTTAAATCTCCTATTGCTGCCCTACTATCAGTAGGAAGTAGTTAAGATGATTACTTCACCCCTTATCCATTTACAAAAGGTTGAAATGGTGTGCTCCAGGTTCCCTCAGCACTCCTCGGGCCCTATCTGCTATAGGACATGGCTACATAGCCTGCCCTCTATCTTAAATTTTCTGGACAAAACTTTTCCTTCCACTTAACTATATAATTTGTACATTTTCTTGATATTACTTTTTTCTGTCTTTTTTCTCCATTACCTACATTTATATACTTTAGCTTGCCTTATATAGAAACAATACAACTTTCTTTGTTTTTAAATATGGGAAAAGGTAAAAATGTTAGGATTCTGCAACAATCTGCCTACCTGGGATGTCACTGCTTACCTGCCACAGGGGCATGGCCCTCCCCAGGCCCATATAAAAGAACAGACCCTCCACATCCTGTTTTCTCTTTCATTTTTCTATTTCACTATCTCTATCTCTCTACCTCTCTATCTCTCTCTCTCTACCTCTCTCCTTCCCTCTCTTCTCTACTTCTCCTCTCTCTCCTCTCTCTCTGGCATCCCCTCTTGCCCCTTTCCTTCTCCCTCCATGTTCATCTAATAAACTGTATAATGTAACATCTGCATGGGATCTTGTATTTTATCATCTACCTTTTATCTTTAGTTTTTATATAATATAACACAGAAAACAATATTTTATGAATGAATGTGCTTGACATGTAGTTTTTGTTGGATTAGTTATTGGATTTTATTCATCATATATTATTTAATCAGATTTTTAAAACATTGAGTAAAATTGGGAAGATAGTGTGGGGAATCATGCCAAATTCTGCCATGTCAGAAATCCTGTGCTTAGGCTGTACATTGTGACTTTTGAATTGCTGAGCTTTGTTGGACTAGGTCTTTGTGTTCCAGGCCATCCTTGAACTTTTTACCTTTGAAAGATGTAGGGAAACCCCTACTGAGAGACATCCAGAGGATTAAGTAAGTCCTCACTAGTGCTACTCAGAGGACTAGGGTAGTTCCTACAGAAATCTACTCAGGCTATGGTGTTCTTCTTGCCTGGGACCTAGGGAGAGAGGGATCAGAACAGATCCTATTGACCTTGCTATAAAAAGTCTTACTCTTCGGCATTAAAGAGAGTCTTGATCAGAAATATCCAGACTTGACTCATTATTTCTCATGTCTCTGTACCCTATTTTCAATCCCCACTCCCTCTTTCAGGTGAACCCTTATTCGATTTGTCCCACTGACCGGAACACATCAAGATAGTATCATTAGGGCATAATGAATGGTTGGATGAGAATGTAAAAAATTCATTGGCGGCTCTTATTTAATAATAAGTAGCATTCACCAGAGAGAAAATGGAATTTGCGTTTTATATTACTAAAGCTTATTTACTATATTTGTTTATTAATTTGTATTGTTCTGCTTATATAGTTGCATAATTGAAAACATGTGTTCAATTCAAATACATTATTAATTATGGTAGCTTAGAGTAGATTATTGCAGTTTATTTCTGTTCAAAAAGCCCAATATTGTCCTCTTCATTCTGATGTTAATGATTCTGAAGACATGAAGGCAAAGTGTCTCACAAAGGGTCCTTATGCATTTGGACTCTACTTGGTGTAGCTCTATTTGTAAAGGTTATACAGCTAAGCATTGAAAGTCTAACTCTCATGGGGACAGACTTTGTGGTTGGACAGCTCTGACCAACATACTTCCTTACCTCTCTGCTTTCTATATGCACATCAATTGTGATCAAGATCTTCCTGTTCTGGCCACCATGTCTTTCTAGGCATGAGGGTTCTATAATTTTGGAAACTTCAGTCAAAATGAACACCTTCTTCCCAAGTTGGTTTTAGTCATGGTATAATATAATACGCGAGGAAAATGTAACCTATCATCTTGCATTTCCTTGTAAATACCAGGTGTACATGTATCCTCTGAAGCTATGACTACGATATTCAAATATTTTGCCTTTTAGATTCTGCCTTCCTTGAAATGTTATATGTTAACACTGACTACATCCACTGTGAAAAGTTTCAATGATACAGTTAAAATTGTTCCAAACTTAGTATCCCAAACAAAATTAACCAGATCACCTAAAGTCTAAAGATTAAATGAAATGACACAGTGCTTTGAATGGGGAAGAATGAAGATATCTACTACAATTAAAGTTGTCAGCATTTCAAAACAGCTATTTTGAAAACAAAGGAGACCTTGGGCACTAGTTCATCTGGATGTTAATGGATATGGTCCTTTGAAAGGGGAATTAGTGTGGGCTTTTTTGCAGCTAATTAAAGCACAGTTGTTAAATGCCACATCTGTTGTTAATAAAGCATATGGTTTTAAGATTTAAGCTTGCACAGATCAGGCATATTTAAATACTATATGTTGGTACTTGAATCAGTGTTGATTTTATCTATTTTTGGTTTATTTTAGTGCAGTATCTGGTGTTAATATTTTAAACATGGATTTTTTGACATATTTCAGGAGGATATTTAACTAAGTTATAGTTTGTGACATTAAAATTACCATTAAATTTGTACCTGAAATTAAAAACTCATGAAGCTCCTGAATACTATAGCAACCATAAAATCTCTCATTATGACAAACAGAATCCAAGGAGGGTATATATGAAAGCCTTTTAAATGGTAGCATTATAAGTGTTAGTTTATGAAATATTTGTCAAAAACTTTATGTTTGGCATGAATTTGACTTTGCCATTATACATAAAAATTACGGTCATAAGCAATGTGAATCTACATTTAAAACAATTACATTTTCTTTTGAAATATTGATTGTACTCCATGTTTCCTTGAAAATTTTAATTGAAATTATACTATTTAGAACAATAAAACATGTTAATGTTCAATTGGAATTATCTGTAATTGTTAGAACAAAATTTGTTTCATTTCTTTCTGTGACCAAGTAAGACAACACAGAAAGGAAATAGAAGTACTCTACTTGACCTCTTTTCACATCTAATTTGAGAGCATTGTTTCTGTGGAGATAACAGTCTCCATGGTTACTAGTTACAGATTTCCAATGTTCTTTACCTATGATAGAAGCACCCATAGGGCCATCATTTTCATTTAATTAAATAGTTTTTTTTCCTATGCCACTGCTCTCAGAAAAATATGTGGATTAGATAAAGTACTGTGAAATGCCTGTAACATTAGTGGTTATAAATGTGCACAGATGGAAGTTTATTCAATGAGAGACATTGAATCCGGATTGTAATTTGTCACAGTGAATGTTAGTAAAATTGAATACTAGTGTCTGGATAAATCAATATTTCTGTTCTGTTCAAAGAATATGGAAACAAATTCTTCGATTGAAGGATCCATCTTGTTTATGAATGTCAGAAAATGTCACAGCATGAGTAGAAAACAGAAATGTCACTTAAGGACATCAAGTGGTGCTATACATGTCAACATTTTTACAGTTAAAATTCTTCCTAAAATAAATGCAGCTTTACATTTTATTTTGATATATTTCTATAACTAATAATCCAGAATGAAATGAAATAGAAAATGAACATTAAATATTAATCTTTTTAAATTCTTACCATTGATTTACCCACTGTTAGAGTTTTCCTAAAATGACCCATTTGTCAACAATTAATTATATTGTCATATATTTAAATGAAATATAAGTGAATAAATATGACATACTAGGATTAAGGAACTCAAAAAAATCAAGGTTTTTTTTTTTTTTTTAGCTGCCTGAAATGATAGATTAGCCAAATTATTTAATTATAAAAATTTAGTGATTTTTATCATTTCTCATTATACATTAAATTATGGAAATTTGTATATTTTCTGTTAAATAGAAGCTAAAATTACTCAATTTTAATATTTTTACATAGTCATTTTAGTCAGATCACTTTTAATGCTGTTGGTAACTATAGTAAAATAACAAGCTTCAGAAACAAACTTTCTAAAATATCATATAAGCACTTCTCTAGATTTTTGGTTATTTTGTTTGACATTTGTTCTATACTGTCTCTCTCATCCCCAGTCATTCATTTTAGTTCAAGAGCATACTGTTACATATTTAAAATTTGTTTTGATATCAAAATTTCACTACTTTAATCTGAAATATTGATACTATTTTGTTTGTTCTTGCCTTCTAAAATTTACTCATGCCTTAATAAGTTTCTTTACTTTTACATATTATTTAAAGCTAGTGTTAATAAGTATTCTAAATTCCTAAAACTGCTAATGCATAACGTATACATAAACTAGGAAATCAACCATATATCTGAAAACAACCATTGTTGCTTAAAACTGTTCTTATTTCTTAGTCTAAAACACAATTAAAGGAATTATCTGTCCAAGATGCTGATTCATGTGTCAAATCCAAGCATCTGGCGGGCAGTGGCAAGAGAATCTGGAGTTCATGATCACGCACAAGGTGAAGCCATCCTTAGCTACTTGATGAAAAGGGGCCCACTATCCTCCAAGCATGTTTTTTTAGTCTAATTTCTTTTTTTTTTTATTAATTTATTCTTGTTACATCTCAATGTTTCTCACATCCCTTGTATCCTCTCATTCTTCCCTCCCTCCCATTTTCCCATTATTCCCCTCCCCTATGACTGTTCCTGAGGGAGATTACCTCCCCCTGTATATGCTCATAGGGTATCAAGTCTCTTCTTGGTAACCTGCTGTCCTTCCTCTGAGTGCCACCAGGTCTCCCCCTCCAGGGGACGTGGTCAAATGTAGCCCAAGGGGCATGGCCCATGAAAGCCTTCACTTACCAGGAAACTGGGACAGAGGGGAGTACATCCTATGGGGACTCTAAATGGAAGAAGCATGGGAGAATAGCAAAGTAGAAGGATCCAGAGGGTCCTAGAAACCTACAAGTAGAACATTATGATAGGCAGATTTGGGCCCAGGGGTCCTGCTCAAACTAAGGCACCAGCCAAGGACAATAGGGCGGTAAACTTTAAACCCCTACCCAGATCTAGCCAATGGTCAGAACATTTTCCACAGTTGAGTGGAGAGTGGGATATGACTTTCTCACGTACTCTAAGCATGTTTTGAAGAGATACCATAACTATCAACAGGGCTAGCTGGTAAAGGCTCAGCTGTAAAGGCTGTTGCAGACATGCTTGATGGTGTGAGTTCAATTCATGATGCATATCATAGGAGGGTAGAACCAATCCTTACAATTTTCCTCTGGCCTCTATATGTATGCTGTGGCCTGTGAACCCACATACATGTGTGCATATACAGAGAAATATATGCTTGTAATAAAATATATTTCACTGACCATTAAAGTGCTCACAAAATTAAATTTACAATTAAAGTTATGTTTAAATAAAATGTATACTGTATTTCAAAATATAATATGCTTGCTAACTCTTACAAAAATCTTAACAGTACTTCCCCCTGTTTTTGTTTTGCATGTACTGGAATGTGTTGTTTTTATGTTCCCATTAAGTTAAGGGAATAATTTGATAGAGATGCAATTTCACAGCACAAATCTTCTTTTTCCAACTATTAACATGACCAAAGTAAATTTATATATTTAGGAATGTGTGTGTGTGTGTATTACACATATGTATATGTGGATATATATGTGTATACACATTGTATGCATGTGTGTTTGTGCATGTGTAGCAACAATCAAAAAAAAAAAAAACAATCAAGAGCCAATGAATTTGAGAGAGAGAGCGAGGGAGTGAAGTAAATGTGAGAGGTTAAAGAGAGGAAATGGAAAGAAGAAAATAATGATATTGTAATTCAATTCAAAAAATATATTTATCTTTTTAAAAAGATTGATTAGCTGTATGTTGCTATATGTTACAATAATAAAGAATTATGTAGTGAAAGCTTTAGGTAAACAAAGATACAGCTGACAAAAATGCAGAGAAAAAGCAAGGAAGTTGTGATTGTCGCTACTTGATACAGCTGCGACACAGTCTCTACACCTAAGTCTAGATAACATCACAGAAAAATTGTAAAACCAGAGGCTAAGAAAGGCGACTGAATGATCTTGTTTTCTATATGTCAGGAAAGCTTCGATTTCTTTATTTCAATTTTCTTAACAAATGAAATTCACATGTGAACAATAATATTAATTTTCCACCTTTCTAATATTTCATATAGTACTTATTACCCTTACAATATTTATAGTCATGGGCAAAATTCTGTCCATTGGACCTGTAAATATAGCATAGTTGTGATGCAGATATTCACTTACTTATGCAACAAATATTTGTTTGCATACTAGGCGATGGATGAGGCAACATATAAACCACCAGGGACAGTACTAACAAGACAGGTCCTCACAGTTACTGAAAAGACTAGAAGAGTTCTGTGCTGTGCTGATCCCCATGAGTGTTCTTTTACACAATACAACTCAGAGCTTAGTATGTATGAGTGACTTATTGAACAAAACCAGTTGTAATAATGGAGCTTATATTTTGATATGGTACATTTTTGTTACTCTCCACAGACATGCTCTTTCTCTCATATCTCTGCATGTCTCTCAGCTCTTCTCATCCTGCCGTGTCTTTTTGTCAATAAAAAGGTCTCCTTTTGAAAAATATATTTTATGTTTTCTGACTTTATTTAAGACCTTCCATGAAATGCTCAATATAGATTAAGTCATTGGGGTCTGGTGGGTTTACTGTGAGTAGACAACTCCTAGACCTATCTATAGCCAGTAATGTACCAGTGCGGTAGAACTACACTCATGTATGGGCAGATGTGGGCAGGCCCATCGTATACACCTACTGTAGAAATCCACAGTTTCACTGAATTCTTGCTTGCTATTGCCTAGAAGAGAGTCCTGCCTCCTATCCTACAGCTCATATTATTTTTGCCGCTCCTTCTACAACTAATTCTTCACTTTCGATGGGATTGTATAAATGCCTCTCACTGATTATTTTTTAATCTTTTATTAATTGGTTTACCAAGGGCTTTTGTCTCTTTGAAATAGTTTTCAAAGTCAAAGAATTAATAAAATATGAGTGTCGTTTTATTATCTATTACTTCTTCTGTATCTTCTACATTCTTAATATTAATGATTTACAAAAAACCCACACAATACTCATGCAAATATGTATATAGATATAAATATAGCTTAAATGAAATTTTCTCATCTGTATTAACAATGCTCCTTCAAAAATCAAAATATAATCTAACCAAACACCAAATCCAGGCATGAGAAATTCTCTGTAGAGTTGTTTATTGGTCAAAGTTATTCAAAAGATTCCCAAAATGGATTATTGTTAGCACTGCATTGCTTATGTGAGATAGAGGTTATGTACCTACTGCTGAAGATATACTTTTACTAAATAAATAACATTTGACATTAAGCATGTGTTTCTGTATTTTATTTTTTATTTTTATTTTTAATTTGTTCACTTTATATCTGAATCATAGCTTCCTCCCTCATTGCCTTCCTATGCCACTCTCCCTTCCTCATCCCCCTTGCTCTCTCACACAGTCTTCAGAAAGATGAGCCCTCCTCCTCTAACATCTGATCTCAGCCTACCAATTCTCAGCTGGACTGCCTGTATCCTCTTCCTCTATGGTCTAACAAGGCTGCTCCACTGGGGGGAAGTGATCATAGTGTGGGAGTCAGAGTTCACTTCAGAAGTAGCCTCTGCTCCCCATATTATGGGACCCACAAGAGACTTTGTGGCCTATCTACTACATCTGAGCTGAGGGTCTAGGTCCTCACTACACATCATCCTTGGTTGGTGCATCATTATCTGAAGCACTCCCCTCCTCTGCTGGATTTCTCGGCTCCATTGATCTCCTGTGGAACTCCTGACCCTTCCAGGTCCTTCCATCCCTAAACCCTTCTGTAAGACTCCCTGTGTTCCACCCAGAAGTTTGGCTTTGTGTCTCAGCATCTACTTGTATCTTTAGATGGTGGAGTTTTTCCAAGGACCTCTATGTTAGGCTCCCTTCCTGTTTTTTCTCTTCAACTGATTCTGGTGTCTATTAGTCCTTCTGAATGAAATTTAAACACTCTCCCTAAGGTCATCCTTGTTATTTAGTTTCTTTAGGTCTGTGTATTGTAATGTGGTTATCTTGTATTATGTGACTTTTTTCTTTGTACATTTATGCTAATGCTTACATTGACTTTCATGGATAGCAAAATTAAACATTGAAACAGTTAATAATTCATAAATTGTCTATTATATTTTACATCATTGTTATAAATAATAAGCAATATATTTCAGCATAATAAATTATCTTTGATCATTCTTACTAAACAATAAAAATAAAAAAATGTTTAAGAAGATTGTGATCCTTTAAACAGTTATTTGTATCCTGGGAATTTGTAGTTTTCTCTGTGACAGCTGTAACTAGACATGTCCAAAAGTCGCCCTGACACAGGTCAGGAGTTGTCATCACCAGTAACAGTAAGTTTGAAAATTATGACAGCACAAAGTTTTTAACCAATTATAATTGATGTTCTTTATTTCAATTTACATTTCTCATTCAACACTAAGAAATGGACAAAGATATGGAAACCATAATGTTCTATTTACAAATATTTTCTTCCACAAGGCATCAACAATGTACATTTCATTATATATATATGTATATGTTATATTCATATATATAGTAGTTGAAAATTAAATCTTATAAAAATTTTAAGGCCTTGCATACTTCCTATGAATTTTTTATGTTATTTTATGTGATAATTCCAGTATTCTGTTTGGAGGATATACTTTTAGCTAAATGTGATTTATATTTAGATAACCATGACCTAAAAACAATGCACAAGTAAAATCTACATTATGATATCAAATATGATGGAAGAAAAAAACATAGGTTGCACCAAGTTAATGTGATCAGAGACTTTACATGGATCATTGAGCATGTGATTCTTAAGGCAAAACTGAATCTCCTGATTTTGCTCTTTTAAATGAAAATAGACTGCAACAGAATTGAGAGTAAAGATGCCAATACCTCTTGGCAACATAGTCAATGACCAGAAAAATGTAGAATGTATGTACTTAGAAAATAAAAGATATGTATTAGTCATAACTTGTTCATTAAATAAAAACTTTTACATTACTGATTTTTACTATATTTTAGACAGAATTATTGAATACAGATTAACTTGAATCTAAAAAGGAGAACACCAGAGCATAAAATTGTAGTGTTATTCCTCTTTTACAATTAAATAGGTTTCATCTTTGAACATATCAGAAAAAAAAATTAATCTGGACAAAATGGTGTATGATATTCAGCAGTGAGTCACTTGCTTATTTCTTTATTAGTATTTTATTTTTATAAGCTTTTATTAGCTATTTCAGAATTTTGTATAATGTATCTTGACATATTCGCTCCTCCATTCCTCATCTTATTAGAAACCAATTCCATTTTCTACCCATCCAAGTTTGTGTCCACTTTTAGAAACACATCAAGTCCAATTTGTTTGACCCACAGTTTGGACATGTGACCTTCCCCAGAGTGGCACCTATCTATCAGATAGTCCATACTTAAAGAAAATATATTCCCCCTCTCCACAAATTTATCAATTTCTAATTCTGGAAAACAGCCAGATTGATTTCCACAGTGGCTGTACAAGTTTGCACTTAACACCAGCAGTGGAAGAGTGGTCCCCTTGCTCCACATCCGCAACAGCATGTGCCCTCACTATTTTGATCTTAGCTATTATGACTGGTAGAAGATAGGATCTCAGAGTCATTTTGATTTGTAATTCACTAAAGATAAAAATTTTGAACATTTATCTGTTGAGAATTCTGCTTAGCTCTGCACCCCACTTTTTAATTGGGTTGTTTAGTTTGTTAGTGTTTAGTTTCTTGAGATCTTTTTATATTTTTTTGTATTCCTCTTCTGTCAGATGTACGGATTGTGAACATCTTTTCCCAACCTGTAGGCTGATCTTTTGGCCTATTAACAGTTTTCCTTTGCCTTGCAGAAGCTTTTATGATTAAAGAAGTCTTATTTATTAATTGTTGATCTTAGAGCCTACACTGTTGGTATTCTGGTCAGGAATTAGTCTTCTGTGCCAATGAGTTCAAGGCTATTCCCTACTAAATATAGTGCATCCAGTTTTACTTAGTTTTTTATTAATTTATTCTTGTTACATCTCAATGGTTAGCCCATCCCTTGTTTGGGGGCTTTTATCCATTTGATTTTATTCATGATGTTATATATGGATATATTTGCAATCTTTACGTGCAGACATCCACTTAAATCAACACCATTTGTTTAAGATTATTTCATTTTCCATTGTATGATTTTGGTTTCTTTGTAAAAAATCAGGTGTCCACAGCAGTGTAGGTTTATATCTGGATTTTTTATTCAATTACATTGACTGGCCTGTCTGATTTTATGCCTATAACAGTGGGTTTTTATCCATTACTATGTAGCACAGCCTGTAATCAGCGATAGTAATATCTTCCAAAGTTCTTTTATTGCACAGAATTGTTCTAGCAGTCCTGTGTCTTTTATTTTTCCATATGAAGTTGAGGATAGCTCTTTCAAGGTCTGTAAAACATTTTGTTAGAATTTTGATAGGAATTGCATTGAATCTACAGATGGTTTGGTAATATGGTCATTTTTACTATGTTAATCCTACTAATATTTGAGCATAGGATATCTTTCCACCTGATATAGTCTTCAATTTTCTTTTTTTTTTTTAAGGCTTGAAGGTTTTATGATGAGTCTTTCAATTGCTTGGTTAGAGTTATACCAAGATATTTTCTATTATTTGTGGTTATTGTGAAAGGTGTTGTTTCCCTGATTTCTTTATTAGATCACTTATCACCTTTACAAAGGAAACTAGCATAGTTTTAGTTACTATTGTATCCAGCCACTTTCCTGAAGGTATTTAGTAGCTGGAGGAGTTCTTTGGTAGAATTTGGGCAGGGGAGGTCACTTATGTATACTAGCATATCATCTTGAATAGCAATATTTTGACTTCATTTCTTATTTGTGTCTTCTTGACCTTCCATAGCTGTCTTATGCTCTAACTAGAACCTTAAGTACTATATTGAATAGATTTGGAGATACAGGGAAACCTTGACTAAAGAAAATGTGATATGTTTACAAGATAGAATACTACTCAGCTATTGAAAACAAATACATCAGGCAATGCAGGTAGATGGATGGAACTAGAAAATATCATCCTCAGGGAGGTAATCCAGATCCACCAATTAATGCATGGTGTATAATCACTTGTAGGTAAATACTAGCGATATCATACAGAATAATCATGTTACAACCCACAAACTCAAAGAGACCAAGGAGGGCCCAGGGATGATGCTTGAATTTCACTCAGAAGAGGAAATATAATAGACAT
This sequence comes from Acomys russatus, assembly GCF_903995435.1. NCBI lineage: Eukaryota > Metazoa > Chordata > Mammalia > Rodentia > Muridae > Acomys > Acomys russatus. The sequence goes on along the minus strand of NC_067151.1, from coordinate 46,555,460 downwards.
CTAAAGTATATGAAGGGAGGAAACTGAGTTGAAGTGGGGGTCAGGTGGGTAAAAGGGGTGGGGATCACTTGTGGGGAGGGGAGTGTAGGGGCATGGACAAGGAGAAAGAACAGAAATGGGTGGAGCACATCTCTGGGACAAGGGAAGCACCAGGGAGTCGGTGAGGGTAACCCTAGCTGAGAACACCAGCAGCAGGTAATATGCCTGAAGTCGCCACTTTCTGTAGCCAGTTGTGATCTTCAGTGGAGGGAGGTGTACACCACACCACCCAATAAACATTTTACCTAAAATTTGCCTTGAATATAAGAAGTGTATGGGTGAAGTTGGAGGAGAGATTGAGGGAATGGCAAACCAATGACTGTTTCAACTTGTACCTACCCTCTGGGTAAGAGGCAACCCCTATCACTCTTAATGGTACTCTACTATGGTTATAAACAGGAGCCCATCATAACAGTCTTCTGAGAGGTTTCTTTCAGTAGCTGAGATGCAGAGAACCACACCCAAACAATAGGCCAAGTTCCGTAGATTTGTGGACAAGTGGAAGAAAGGATAGAAGGAGATGGATGAGCAAAGTCATCATAAGAAGACCTATAGAGTAAACTATTCTGAACCCTTTGAGGCTCAGAGAGACTGAACCACCAACCAAACATGCCCTACACATAGATACCAGATATGAAGTGTGGTCAACATGTGGGTCCAGAAATAATTGGAGTGGGGCTTCTCTGACTCTGTTGTTTGCCTTTGGATCCCTTTCCTCCTAGCTGTGCTGCCTTGTCACACCTCAGTGGTAGAAGTGCTTAGTTCTGCTATGACTTGAAATGGCTGGGTTGGTTCATACCCCTTGGGGGCCTGGAAGAGTTTGAGTGTAGAACTTGGAGTAGAGGAGGGATGGGCTATAAAGTGATTAAATAAATAAATAAATAAAAAGATGGGAAAAATAAGATATTAATTGCCAGTAGCATCACAATATTCAGTGGACTTCCTGTCTATTTATTCTCTCCTGGCTAAGATTTTGTCTGTCTTAAACTTGTTATGTCTTATATGCTGCCACAAAAGTTGTGAATTTATATGTGGAATTTCTCTGATGTATCTAGAATTCACTTTTTCCTTGTAGACATTCACTCTTCCTTTTCTGAAAATATGTCTGTCCTCTCTTCTATTGAGAACATGAGGCCTGAGAGAAGCAATTATGATATTGACATGTCATTTTTAGGGATGAGTATTTCACACTCACTTATTCTTCTCGCATTGAAATTTCAGGTCTCTCTGTATTAATTGCCGTGTAGTGTGATAAATAAAAATAAAGTAGTCAGTCTATCAATGAGTCAACTAATCAACAGGCTTCTTTGATAAGAGTTGAGCGATTAATTAGTTACTATTACGAGAAGTCTAGGAATTGGGTTAATGCCAATTTAACATAGTAAAATTTACAAATTCTCCCTCAGAGAGCATGACCTATGTAGTTGTAGATTCTTGGCCCAATAATGGTTCTAGGCAAGGGTTTCATTGTGTGGTCTTAGATAGTTGGTTACTCATATGACATTCATAACACTATTGCACCAACGGTCATGTGTTGTCAAACCAGCCATTATTGATGACCAGTTTGCTCTTCCAGCCGTGTGAATAGAGCCTCCCAGAAGTATGAAAGCTAGCCAGTAGGGCTTACACTTTCATCTCAGTACCACCTTACTATTTTCCAGGTTCTATGTTTCAAGTAAGTGTAATCATTAGCACTAAAAATAAATTTTAGAGAACATTGGAAGTACTGTAATGTTTGAGAGATTCTGGCCCAAATGAGGATAACTAATTTCCTACATTAGGCTTTTATTTGTTTAATTTCTAGTAAAGTCTTTCTTTGGCCTATTTTAGAGCAATTTACTCATTAACTCTCTCTGTCTCTCTCTGTCTTCCTGTCTGTCTGTCTATCTCTGTCTCTGTCTCTCTATCTCTGTCTCTCTGTCTCTCTCTGTCTTCCTGTGTGTCTGTCTGTCTCTGTCTCTCTGTCTCTGTCTCTCTGTCTGTCTGTCTGTCTGTCTGTCTGTCTTTCTCTCTCTCTCTTTCTCTCTCTCTCTCTCTCTCTCTCTCTCTCTCTCTCTCTCTCTCTCTCTCCCTCTCTCTCTCTCTCTCTCTGTGTGTGTGTGTGTGTGTGTGTGTGTGTGTTTGGGGAATACTTCTCCAATAGTAGTTTTCAATATGAAATGTTTAAAGGCCGTTTACAGTATCCCCATACTCTCCCTGCACCTTGCCTTCATCGCCACAGCACACATTAAGCTTTCTTTACCATGTGCTGAGATTAGATGTTGGCTTATCTCTATTTTATTATAATTAGGGCAATTTTTCTCCACTGAAATCTCATTATTTCTATTTAGCAGGTAACTTTCTTATATCATTGCCATATATTCTTCCTGTCAGCACACATCTTCATGACAAAATGGTTTGATTAACATTTTATCCATGACTTCATGGTATTTTCTTTGTTGCCCTTTACTCTTTTGACATTTAGAACTAAATTTATCCTAGGGACATTCAGATGCTATTTCATAATAAAGTAATAAAGAAAAGAGGACATTTCCTTTTCTTAGCAATAATTAAGATATAAAAATATCACTTAAAATATTTTGCCAAAAAACACATCTTGGTATAATTTCCTATAATTTTATGAGGAGCATATTAATCACACATTAACTCATTTATCTCATCTCATCATATTAAACTTCATGTCTACACATGTTCTGTAAAATACACATGCATATTTGCCGCACTTTGTATAATATTTAGGTAATTTTAAAGAAATACAAATAAAGTTACCATTCATTTACTGATTAAAATTAATCTACTACAAATTAATAGAAAATGTCGCATACCTTAAAATTCAAAAAGGCTGGTGTTAAACTTTAAGTATTTTAAACTGTTGCTCATATGTTTTCTGAATTATCTCCAAAATGCCTCACCTAAAATGTTTTTTGTTCTTTGGTCATATAAATTATCTTTTTTAAAAAATATTTTATGGTTATAATATAACATAACTCAATTGTAAATAGTTAAGTCACTATAGCATACTAAGTGGTATATAAAAAGGGAAGAATGTCCACTTATGTCTCAAACAATGCTTTCCAATAATCCTTCATTTATCAACATTGAATTTAATTTTGGATTTTTTTTTGTTGAAAATATATCTTTTTCATACAATATATTCTTCTTTTGTATCTTTTCCTCACGTTATTCCAAGTACTTCTCCATCTAACATCCAATTGGATCCGTTCCCTTTCTATATCTTGTTACAAAACAAACAAGCAGCTAAGAAAAAATACTACAAAACAAAAAAAAAATCAAAATAAATAAAACAGAGCATACAAAAACCAAACAAACAAACAAACAAGAGGCAGAGCCAAAGAAAATGCACCAGAAATGCAGATTGTTGCAGAGGCATACATATTCAGGAGTCCCATACAACCCCCAAATAAGAAGCAAGTAAATGTGTAAGGGTATATGAGGTAGAAATAATAACCAGGAAAAAACCAAAAACATCCGAACTTAACACTACGAGACAAAGCACATTGAAATATGTTGTTTATTTCATTTTGTTTTGACCATCTACAAATGGGCAAGATGTCTACCTCAAGAATGGTTTGTTTCTCCAATAGGGCTCCCTTGGAGAAAACTAATATTTCATTTGTAAGTGGCTAGAATCTGGAGATACCTTCTGGGTTAGGAAGGAGAATGTGTCTGCACTACTCCTATCATTTTTAGGACTGCATATGGGCTAAACACATACCATCCCTTACACACTGCCACAGATCTATGAGTTTATATGTGAGCCATCCCCACTGTGTCTAGGAAGCCTTGAATTCTTGGTGTACTACATCCCTTTTGCCTAGTTCTTCCAGATGCCCTCTCACTGATTGCACTGAATTTGTAGATTTGGTTAAGGAACATTTTTACTATGTTTATCTTACCAATCCATAAGCATGGGAGATTTTTCTATATTCTGTTATCTTCTTCAATTTCTTTCAATTAGTTGAATAGTTATCATACAACTTTTCTCTTTCTTGGCTGGAGAAGTCCAAGATATCTTATGTTATTTGAGGCTACATAAAAGTAGTTTTTTTCCCTTTCTATAGTAAAAATGACTTTGAACCACTGTCAAATGTCATCAAATACCTGAAAACCTCTGGGGAAAGATTCACTTTTATTCATTGTTAGTAGAATTGCAAACTAGTACAATTACTACAGAAATGTGAAGGCAGGTTTCTCAGAAAGTCAAAATAGACCAACAATGCAACTGAAATATGCCCTTCTTTACTATGTGCCCAATGAATGCTAATCCATATCGTCCCAAAGAGAGACATTTGCTTTGCTGTTTATTGCTGCACTGTTCACAGTGGCAAGGAAATTGTACCTTCCCACATCTCTGACCATACAAGAGTGGAAAATAAAAAGGTGGTGTATATACACAATAAAATTTTACTTTACCATTAAGAAAAAATATAAATTTGCCAGAAAGCAAATAAATTAAAAGTACTATGTCAAATGAGTGACAGACTTGGTAAGAAATAAAATCACTCTCTATCACATATAGATCCTAATTACATTTATATGTAAATACAGATATGTGAGAATGGGTATAGATTACCAAATTTACCTAGTTTCCAGATAGGAATATGAGGTGTTAATAAGTGTTTGTGTGTGTTGTGGGTGGAGTTGTCATGTAGCATTACTGTGGGAAGGAGGCTGCTGAGGTAGGAGGGCACATGAAGTGATGGCAGATGAAGAGTATTGTGGAGAAAAAGAGGGAAGATAAAAGTTGTCTAAAATATAAAAATGAGACCTATGATGATATGTTTTTTAAATACCTCTTGGTTTTAATGAGACTGAAAATTCTAGAACTTGAAGGCAAGTTAGTAATATACCTTGAGAATATTTAAGACTATGCTCCTGTCTAACTCTCTTAATGTGCTCTCAGGATGTTTAAATTTAACAGGTTATTCACTATAGCCAATTGTGCATGCAAAGCAACAGTTTCTGTGATAAGTCTCTAATTGGCAATTCCAAATATCATTTGGCTAAGATTTTCTACTGGTATTCTTTGATCTCTCCTTTTTCTTACTTAACCTTTACCAGATATGGAAAGCTTTATCAAAAATCATCACTTCCTGAGAAAACTAAAATGATGTTCAATGAGATAGCTGGGACGATAAGAGGTATTGTTTGCTAAAATTGAGAACTTAATATATATTTTGGGATCCACATGATAAAAAGAAAAAAATGTCTCAGACAATGTCCTCTAACTCGACATTAGTTGAGTGTCATGTGTGTGAGAATGAGAAAGTGAGAGACAAAGACAGAGAGAGAGAGAGAAAAAAAAAAGGGAAATAATATTTTAAAAATAAGGGGAATGGTATTTCAGGATCTAAATCTTCAAGTAAGAACAAAAGCTACATTTTCAGATCTTACCTATATCACTGGAATGCCCCTGAAAACAGATGAGCTGTAAGTTCTGAAATTTTATAGTACTTGAAAACATTGCACTATTTCAGGGGAGTTCAAACTCAAGAATGAGACTCACAGTTCACAAAACTATTACTTCTGGCACGGCAGACCACATGAGCTTAATGCTCCTGTCAAATCCTCTGGCTGCAAATTCCCTCTGGGCTATTTTATAGATGAATCCCAGGAGATATTTCCAAATCTAGTAGATTATGTCACTACTGAAAATCTGAGTACTAGGAAGAAACTGCAAGCGAATCCACCCCCAACTTCCCAGGATTGAGACTTTAACTTTAGCTGTCTGACCAGGAAGCAAGTGTAAAAACAACAGAGCGAGAAGGAGGGAGGCACAGTGATTATCCTGCATCCTGTGGGCTACAAAAGATCCTTAGAATGCTACTTAGAACAAATTCATCCTAATGAATTATTCCAGAAGATGAGCAAACCCACAAGAGACCCATGGATAACTTATTCTAGGATGTGTTTGTGAGTTGTGACTGGGGTGGAGGAAGGGGCACGATGTGTGTTTCTGTGCGCATTGAAAATGAGCATTTTTGATAGAATTGCATATTTCAGTCCTCCCCCCTTGAGCATTACTGGGATCAGCTCTAGCACATGTATACAGGAAACTTACATAGACTCTTTGGATTCTTGGAGGCCTGCTTATAGGTGTGGCTTGGTTCTTCCCTTGTGGCAGTGTGATTTATCTCTGTGGGTAGGAAAGACTAAACATAAAGCTCTGTCTGGACTAGCAGCATTTGCCTGTAATCCTAAAGCCTAGAAAGTGGGAGAAGGAGGACAATAGAGCTCATGGTCCTCCTTGATGCTGCAAGGTGAGTTTGAGAGCTTGCCTGATACATTTAAGAAAAGGTAGGAGGGGATCCCTGATTCCCAGTACTCAGAGGAATGGAAAGAATTTGGTACTCAGCACCCATGGCAGGTGGCTCAAAACTGCCTGTTTCTCCAGTGCCAGAGGTTCTGACACCCTCCCCTGGCTTCCACAGGCTTTTGCACACACATTGAGCACACACACACACACACACACACACACACACACACACACGCGCGCGCGCGCACACACACACACACACACCACCTTTTTTTCTGAAGCTTTAATTCACTTTGCTACAGATCAACTTTGTTCCTAAACAGTGGGTTAAAATGAGTTTCTTGAAATTATGCTCTTTCTTCATTAAATAGTGAAATCTGCCAAACTGACTTCTTTTTTAAGTAGGTCTTGTTTTTATGAGCTGGGTCTTGTGTTGCTCAGGCTGACATTAAAGTGCTGGTTACAAAAGTCTCTTCATGTATCAGCTCCCCAGCTGGGACTACAGGCCTGTGTCTCTTCATGTGCCAACCTCCTACAGGGACTACAGCTGGATGCTACCACATCTGGCTAAATTTGCATTTAAGAACGACCTAATTCGCCTTTAATCCCAGCACTTGGGAGGCAGAGGCAGGTGGATTGCTGTGAGTCCGAGACCAACCTGGTCTACAAAGTAGGTTTAGGATAGTCAAGGCTACCCACAGATGCCCTGTCTTGGGGAAAAAAAAAAAAAAAAAAAGAAAGAAAGAAAAGAAAAAAAGAATGACCTAATGATTTCCTATGAGTCCTACTAGAACTTCTTTTTAAAAGAGCCTCTTAAACGAGAGCTTTACCTCAGTTTGTAGAGTGCCTGCCTGGCATACTAGGCCAAAGTTTGAGCCACGTTACTGCATAAACTGGAGGTGGTGCATTTTGCCTGTAAACTGAGCACTAGGAATGTCAAGGCAGGGTGATCAAGAATTTCAAAGCGTCATTCTTGGCAACTGCAGGACCAACATGTGGTACAAGACCCTGTTTCAGGAAAACATAAACATAAAATTATGATTAGTGGGAACTAACCATGGGTTATTTTAAATTTAGTTTGCTAAGAGGGTGTCACAGTGAGCCTAGTACTCTATAAGAGGTGAACATGATTTAAAAGATAAATGATATTAAATAAAAAACTCTTGCTTTTCATTCAGTAAATGTATGGTTTAGTACAAAGCATGTGTTCTGCTTTGGATAGATTCCAGTGTATGTACAATGGTGTTTATACAGGAAAGAGGAGTGGCTTCTTGTGCATGTGAGTTTGCAGTGGATGGTAAAAGGATTTGACAGAGTACCCAGTCCCTTAGAGGAGCCTCTACCTGTGTGTCGAACCCCTTGTTATTGTAGTGAGATCTTTATTTCCTATTACTCAGTGTTACCACTTTCTGGAAGTAGATCTTTAGAAAGGTACAAGCAACACCTGCACAAAAGAATAACTGTCAGAATTCAAATTTAAGATTATTCCTTATACAAATTAAATATATTTCTACTCTAATAGGAGATAGTGTACACATACAACTCAACTGTATTATGAGTTTTACTTCCAATATTTTGAAGGTTCTCTTGCAGGCTGTTAAAGATAAGTAGGTAACAAAAGTTAATTATCAATTGATTAACTCATGGTCATGTCAATTTCTAATCTAGTTTCACCACAAGAATATACTCCCTAGGTTTAAGAGATAGGTATAATTCTATAGATAGATAAGGTAAAATAGTTAGTTAAGGTCTTCAAAAACATCAGACCTACGAAATATGGCATTTAAAGATGTTTTTATGATTTTAAGAAGTCTTTGACAATAAGTCAGGCTAACTCTTGGCAATACCCAGCTTACTTCAGAGAAGATGATGAGCATCAAAGAACCTCCTTATGGAGATGGATTCAAATGTGACAAACCAGACACAGGGGAGGAAATGTTCTCCTTTCGGCTACTGACAGAATGCTGCCTAAAAGTGGGCAAGCTTGGAGGTCATCAGAGTTGACAGCCAAAATCTGCCAAGATAGGGTAAACAAATCCTCAATAGTTCCTGCTTCACAAATATGTCTGACAGATAAAATGGGCCAGGAGGCTGGAGATGATGCTTCAACATTATAGTGAGTTTTGTTTGACTGTCTAGACAGAGAAATATCTGTCATTTTTCTCATTTTAGAAGCTGCTAACTTGTACTTCATGTTTACCCATATAGTTAATTTTATCCTTTCTCAAGTCTCTGATGAGGTTAAGGACTAGATAGTGCAGTTTTACAATTAAGCTTAGTTTTTTATGGGTTAATATGTTTTTAGGTCTAGATACAAGTTTTTAGATTGATAGAGATAGATTTGATGGATATTGATTTACACTCAGAGTTGTAAACTCACCAAGATAGGAAAGCTGTTTACTCCAAGGTTGCCAAAAACAAATAGGCAAAACATTATGAATATAACATTTATGTAATTCCTGAAAGTTTTGTAGTCCTTCTGGTTTTATGTAGTTTATTGTATATATGTGTTTAATATAAATGCATATGTAAGAGTAGAAAATAATGAAAAATTGAAAAAGAAAGAATAATTGTCAAGGGGCTATAAATGACATGTCTCAATTTTGTTTAGTTTCCACTAAGGATACTCACAAAGTATTATAATCTCTTTTTGTTCTTTTCTGAAAAAAGCAATGAACATGTTAACATTAATATTAGGTGTTGATACTGATGGACAGGATGCCTCATTCACTTAGGTCCACAGTAGCACTTAACTGTAGAGACAAAGGGGTGGTGTTTTAAGGCCAGTGAAACCACTGTGGAGTCATGAATTCTGCCTTTGAGTGACAAAAATGATATGGAGTTTAGTGTGATGAGGAAAAGGACACATGAGTACTTTGAGTGCTTTCTATTGTACTATTCTTCAAAGAAAAGATGGCGGACCACTGAGTAACCACCAGGAGTCCTTCCTTCTGTTGCTTCTAAGCTTCATGCAAAAGCTTTGTTAACTTCTATAAAGATCATGTATTTTAAGAAAACAATGGATTTTTAAATATTTATTGTGGGAACGGACAGAGGGATTTGCTAGTATGTAGGGAGCTGCCTTCGAGCAAACACTCTGGAGAGTTTACTGCAAGTACATAGCTATAGACATTAGTTAATAGATATATGTCCAACTATATATGGACAATTGTATTTTTTAAATAAATATTTTAATAAAAAAAGGATCTCATATGAATAACTCTAATTGAACCCAGAGAGTACATTCTAGCATTTTTGCATTTGACACTTGTAAACCTCTTTTTTTTCTCATGACTTTGTTCCATGTAATTTCTTATTATCAACTATTATAGATGTTGTTTTTAATTTCTCAGATGAAAAAGAGAGGAGAGCTCTTTCCAAGCTTTGCTGTACATGGCTTAGGCTGACTCACAGTGTTTCTATCTAACTAACCATAGGCCTAGGACTTGAAGTTCTAGTGTCTATACAATCTAATCTTCTGAAATTCTGGACCTTGAAGGACCTTCGAGACTCCATATGCTATCCTAGGTTTAGAAGGTTTGAAGTCTCCAAGACTTACTGCTAAGTCAACTCACCATTTCTATGTCTTTTTGAACTCAGGGTGGCTGGTTCAATATGACCAAAGCTGGCCCAAAACTTCTTTCCAAGTTGACTGATTCAAACTAGCTTCTTTTGGATTCTCACTGAATTGCCTTGCTTGGAAAAAACAACCTTAAACTGCATAAACTCAATTACACTAAATTGAACTGTACCAACTATATTGAACTGTACTGTGTTCCCAAATACTACTGTACTGTCTCCATGAACTCTCTTGCATTCTCTCTGCACTTTTTTAAGTAGCTTCTTTTTCTTGTCTGTACTCTGTCTGAGAGTTCGCCATATCATATCTCTGACTCATTTTGTGAAATCTTTCTCTGATTTGTCACTACTCTGCTCCCCAATTAGACATCATTGTTTGGCAGTAAAGATGTAAACTAAAGGTGTATCTATATTCCGACCAGAGCCATTAAATGTGTGTATTCCAACTGGAATATACAGATGCGGGTATTTAAATGTGTTCTTTGGCTGCTGGCTAAAATTCCTCTACAAAATACAGTAAAATATGCAGAATATATTCTTAGATTGTTCAGTTTATAAATTAAAAAAGTAAAAAGAAAAAGTATAATAGGTATTTTTAATAGTTACTTCAAATCAAAATTTGAAATGCTTTACAAAATATATTAAATATATTAAATATATCATATAGCTATAAACACAGCACAAAATTTTCAACAAGATGAATGCTCATCTCCTTCATTTGTCATGTTTCAATTTTTATTTCAGTTCCACTGCTTTTATGATTGTGCTACCACACATACTTTTATTTGTTTAAAATTCTATGTAAAAGTAATGTAGGAGATTAGAAGTTATTTCCTTTTCATTGTTGAGTGGCTTTTTATTCTATTTTATGGAAATAAAAAAATCTGACTATCCACTCATTTATAGTGAGAAATTTGTATGACAAAAGCCACTTTCAGAGAAAAATGATGTGACAATACAAGATGTTATACATATACAGTGTTTTGAGAAGCATCGCAGTAATCATAGAGTAAACAGATTTGGGCAAGAATATTTTATGTACAGAAGGATTGGGTGCCTCAAGAAAGGAATGCAAAGTATAGGCCACTAAAGTTATAAAAGAGAGGGTCCACTTTTTCAGGTTTAAAAAAATATATAATATTTTATCTTCAATGTGTGGTTTTATCCTTTTGTTTCATATTGAAATAGTGGCCCAAGTGAAGTCCTAGTGTTCCTGCAATAACAGTTGATTACTAACTAGTGATGAAATAATATTTTTACTAATGTAAGACCAAAAGTTCTATGTTAATAAACAGTAAAAACATATCTTTGTTATTCTTTTTTTACATGAAAATCAATATTTTTTTTCCTGTAATATATCCAAGTAAATTTTCTCTGCCTTTAGCCCTCTGAAGTATCTTTCCATTCCCTCCCATCTAAAACATACATTTCTGTTTTTCCTTAGAAAACACAATGGCATCTAAGTGATTATAATAAAATAAAATATAATAAGATGAAATAAAAACTACCACATCAGGACACAAAAGAAGAGACAGAAGAAAAAGAATGCAAGAAAACTTACGAGAAGCAGATTTGGATGTAGAGACCTACTCGTTCATACACACAGAAAACCAATAACATCTCCAAACTGTAGTGTTTAAAGAGGATATAATTTATTGCATTTATTACATAAATATAAATATATGTGTATGTAGTAAGATATACAATTGAAAAATATCTTCTGGGTATATTCCAAGGAGTGGAATACTTGTGTCTTGAGGAAGCCCTAGTCCCAGTTTTCTGAGATAGCGCCAGATAGATTTCCAAAGTGGCTGTACTAGTTTGCATTCCCACCAGCAATGAAGGAGTGTTCCTCTCTCCCCACATCCTCGCCAGCATGTGGTGTCGCTTGAATTTTTGATCTTAGCCATTCTGATGGGTGTAAGATGGAATCCCGGATTCATTTGATTTGGATTTCCCTGATGACTAAAGAGGTTGAGCATTTCTTTAAGTGTTTCTCATCCATTCAATATTCCTCTGTTGAGAATTTTCTGTCTATTTCTGAGCCCCATTTCTCAATTGGATTATTTGGTTTGATGATGATGAATTTCTTGAGTTCTTTATATATTTTGGATATTAGACCTTTGTCAGATGTAGGGTTGGTGAAGGTCTTTTCCTAGTCTGTAGGCTGTCTCTTTGTTCTGTTGACAGTCTCTTCTGCCTTACAGAAGCTTCTCAGCCTCATGAGGTCCCATTTATTAATAGTTGACCTTAGGGCCTAGGCTGTTGGTATTCTGTTCAGGAAGTTGTCTCCTGTACCAATGTGTTCCAGGCTCTTTCTCACTTTTTCTTCTAAGAAATTTAATGTCTCTGGTTTCATGTTGAGGTCTTTGATTCACTTGTACTTGAATTTTGTGCATGGTGACATTTGCTCAACCATGTTCATAGCAGCCTTATTCATAATAGCCAAACATGGAAACAGCCTAAGTGTCCCTCAGTAGAAGAATGAATAAAGAAACGGTGGTATACTTACACTATGGAATACTACTCAGCTACTAAAAACAAGGAATTCCCAAAATTTGTGGACAAATGGATTGAACTAGAAATGATCATAATGAGTGAATTAACCCAGAAGCAGAAAGACTCAAATGGTATATACTCACTTATATCTGGACACTAGCCCAAGGGGCATGTCCCATGAAAGTCTATACTTATCAGGAAAGTGGGACAGAGGGGAAGACTTCCTGTTGGGACTCTAGGCGATAGAAGCAAGGGAGAATGGGGAAATAGAAGGATCCAGAGGGTCCTAGAAGCCTACAAGAAGAACATTAGGCAGATCTCGGCCCAGGGGTCTTGCTCAAACTATGGCACCAGCCAAGGACAATATATGCAGTGAACTTTGAACCTCTACCTAGATCTAGCCAATGAACAGTACATTCTCCACATTTGAGGGAAGAGTGGGTACTGACTTTCACACAAACTCTGGTGCCTCATATTTGACCTCATCCTCTGGATGGGGAGGCCTGGCAGCACTCAGAGGAAGGATAGCAGGCTACCAAGAAGAGACTTGATACCCTATGAGCATATACAGGGGGAGGAGGTCGCCCTCATTCACAGTCAAAGGGGAAGAAAGTAAGGGGAAAATTGGAGGCAGAGAGGAATGGGAGGATACAAAGGATGGGGTAATAATTGAGATATAATATGAATAAATTAATACCATATATTTTTTAAAAATTAAAAATTAGAGTCCTAACAAGACATTATAAAACAAAAGACCAGCAAATATGATTTTGTGTTTCTTCTCTGTTAGACATTACTGATTGGCATGCACCATACCTTTAAGATTATTTAGTTTCCCCAGTGAAACTCCCATAAAGAAAAGTAAATTTTCATTTGCAAGTGCATTGAAAATTGCTTCTTCTGAATGAGGAATGGGGGCATATGCCCATTTCCCATATCAGCTGTAGAATCCGAGCTGCTCAGAACCAGGCATGCCCTGTCTGTGCTGTCTGAGTATGTATCAGTGCATATGTATATTTGCTGCGTTGTGTTTAGAAAGCCTTGTTTCCTTGTCATGTTAACACTAGTATAACTTTGCAGCCAGGACATCATTGTAGAATGAAGGTGTGTAGTCAAATTGGTGTTTGTCCCTTCTTTGTCAGCATGCAGAGAACTTTCTGGTGTCATCAACACTAGTTTCCAAGAATGAAGTTTCTCTGTAAGTACCAGCTTGACTTCTCCAGGTTCAATAAGTTGTTTAGGTGTTGCCTTGAGCATTAGTTTATGGCAGGGAAGCTATAGACTTTGAAACAGCTTGGATTGTCTTTAGCCAAAATCTCAATTAGAATTACCCATTCCTAGAAAAGGAATCTTTATTTGTGGACAAAAGATGTATAGTTAGCTCTTTGTATTTCTTGTGATTTGCCAATTTCATTTGAATCACTTGTGTATATGTAAAAATATATTAGGACACTTCTACTATATAATGTTTCCATACTGACCTCAAAGGCCCCTTAAGTTTTGCTGTCTCTACTCAGTCTCTCCCTCTTCTACTTTTTTACTCCCCAGTCTTCTTGATCATATGGCTTGTGTTACTCCAACTGATGCATCTATAATTATCTATGTCCCTTTCCCAAAAAGACATACATGCCCTCACTGGTCTATTATACTATTCTTAAGCTCTGTGGTTCTATGGATTATAACTTAGTTATCATTGAATTAACAGTAAATATTCCTTTATAAGTAAGTACAAAATATACTTGTCTTTTTGAGTAAGGGTTACATCATTTAGGATGTTTCTTTTTTATATTTCTATCTATTTTCCTGTAAATTTCACTATTTCTTTTAAGTTGAATAATACTTCTTTGTGTAAATATATCACATTATCTATACCCAGTACTCTGTTGAGGAAAATTTAGCTTGTTTCTATTTAAACCTATTTTAAAGAAAGCATCAATGAACATGGTTGAGCTAGGTCCTCTGTCATAGAATGAAGTGTCCTTTGGGTATAGAGTCAAGTATCAGATAGCTGGATCTTGCGTTACATCAACTTTGATCTTCCTAAGTAAATGCCACATTGATTTCCATAGTGCTTTAAAAGTTTGTACTCCCAACAGCAGTGGATCAATTTTTCCCTTACTCAACAGCCTCCCCTGAATGAATTGTCATTAGTTTTATTAATTTAAACCATTTTGGCTGGCATATATGTTATCTTAAAGTAGTTTTGATTTGTACTTCTCTGATGACTAAGTATACTGAACAGTTTTACGTATTTATCAGTCATTTGAAATTCCTCTTTTCAGAATCCTGTTTAAATAAGTACCTCACTTTTTACTTGTATTATTTGTTTTTTGATATCAAGTTTTTCAGATATGTTTATATTTTATTTATTATTCTTCTATTGGATGGGGTGTTAATAAAAATGTTTCCCATACAATGATGGTGTCCTTTGTCGTACAGAAGTTCTTATTTTGTATTGTTTTTATTTTAATATTATAAGGTCCTATTTATTAATTGTTGTTCTATTTCTTATTTGTTTTCTGTTCAAAAAATATTTTTCTGTTCCAGTGAGGTCAAAGTTATTCCTCAGTCTCCTCTGCCAACTTTCATGTATCTGGTTTTATGTTCATATCTTTAATCCATTGTAATTGAGTTTTGCTCAGGGTGACAATTATATGTCTATGCATTCTTAAATAAGCAGCAATCCAGTTTAATCAGGCCCATTTGTTGAAGATGTTGCCTTTTACCCAGTGCATGTGTGTTTTTATTTTTTATTTAAAAATAAGATGTGAGTGGATGTCTAGATCTGCAAATTGATTCTGGGAATTATTATATCTGTTTTTATGCTAACACAATGATGGTTTTGTCACTAGATCTCAGAAGTACAGCTTGAGATCAGAGATGGTGATACCTACAGCAGTTCTTTTATTAATTAGTATTATTTTAGCTTTCTTTTTTTCTTTCTTTTCTGTTTCTTTTTCTTTGTTTCCAAATGAACTTGAGAATGGTACTTTCAAGATCTACATAGAACTGTGTTGGAAATTTTTGTGGGGGAAAGATTGAATCTATAGACTTCCTTTGGCAGGATGGACACTTTTACTGTATCAATCTGACTAACCCATGGACATGGAATGGTTTTTTATCTTCTGATACCTTCTTCAACTTTTTACTTGAATATCTTAAACATTTTATCACACATATCTTTCAGTTGCTAGTTAAAGTAACCTAGCACACTTTATGGGTTTTGATGCTATAGTGAAGATTTTTTTTTTCTTTCTCAGTCTGTTTGCTATTTGTAGATAAGAGAGCTCCTGGTCTTGAGTTAATTCTGTATCCAGCTGCCTTGCTCAAAGTGTTTCTTGACTGCAGGAGTTTCCTAGTTGAATTTTTAATGTCGCTTACTTACATAACCATGTCATCTGTAAATAACAACACTGTGACTTCTTCCGTACTTATTAGTATCCCATGATCTCCTTCAGTTTTCTATTTCTCTTAACTTAACTTAAATATAATTAATATAGCATCTTTTAATTTGCTGGGTTTCTCTGTGTCTTATTGGGTGTGATAAGCTTCTTCAAGTTAAAGTTTTTCTTTCAGTGCCTTGTCTATGGCTGTATCTATAGATAACCATTGCTTACATAGTTTTATCATGGAATGCCATGATAAACAATCACCAGTTGTTCCCAGATTCTAAAATTTTATTTTGACCAATTTCATTGTTTCTTAGATATTATATCTTTGCAATTGCATCAGTTCAAATGCATTTTTTGATAATAAACAGACCCATACACTGATAAAAAGGAGAGAAGAGTTTTCCACACTTCCTTTTTGTGTAGTCATGCTAATTAAAAAATACTTCTACAGGCTAGCTGTGAGAAACACAACTCTAATCTCACAACTCAGGAGCCTGAGGCAAGTGAATCATTGACACCTTGATGCCAGCCTATATAGCAAGATCTTGTACAGGTGGTTTAGCCAGCAAGCCTACTACATACTGCAACAAAACCCCTTTGGTCAATTCTAATTTAAAGAGAGTTTAATAATATCATTGACATCTTAGAAAACTAATAGTTACTATTACATTCATAAAGATTTTTCTCTTGATAAATTATACTACCTAAAATTAAATTAGTGTAAAAGTAATAGTTCAAATGAGTTAAGAAATAGTTTCTAAGTTATTTTTCTTAACACGGTATATAGTATCATTTACTTTTAAAAATTTTTATTTAAATAATTTATTCAGATTATATCTCAATTGTTATCCCCACACTTGGATCTTCTCATTCCTCCCTCCCTCTTTCACCCTATTCCCCTACTCTAGGCCTGTGACAGAAGGAGACTTCCTTCCCCACCATATGATCACAGGCTATCAGGTCTCATCCTGGTAGTCTGCTTATCCTTCCTTTGAATGCCACCAGGCCTCCCCACCAAGAGGAAGTTGTCAAATAGGTGGCACCAGAGTTCATATCAGAGGCAGTCTCTGTTGTCCACACAACTGTGGAGAATGCACTGTTCATTGGCTAGAACTGAATAGGGGTTCTAGTATTACTGCATGCATTGTCCTGGGTTGGTACAGTGGTTTGAGCAGACCTCCCTGGGTCCAGATTCACCAGCCTTGATGGTCTTCTTATAGAGTTCCTGGACCTGCTGGGTCCTCTATTTCCCCATTCTCCCCTACCTGTCTTACCTGGAGTCCTGGTAGGAAGTCCCAGCATCTGGCTCAATCCCTGGTTGAAAGATACACATAGTATATACTCACTTATTATTGGATACTAGGCCTACAGAGATGACCTCAGAGAGTATCTTTTACTTTTTACATTGTATTTAACAATGGAAATTGGTATACCTTTATTTTTCATTATATTTTTCATTTTATATTAATTTTTAAAAATACCTATTTTCAGTTATATGTATTTGTGGTTTTCTGTGTCAGTGCAAATAGACAATTACTTGAGTACCTTCAGAAGTTAGAGGTGTCATATATTTCGGAGCTTGAGTTGCAGAGAGTTTTCAGCCACCTAACCTGAGTTTGAGGACTCAAAATAGGGTCCTCCACAGGAACAGTGTGCTAGAGTTGCAGAGAGTTTTCAGCCACCTAACCTGAGTTTGAGGACCCAAAATGGGTCCTCCACAGGAACAGTGTGTATTCTTAACCTTTTAGCCACCAGTACAGTCTCTAACCATTCTATAAAGAACAAAAATAAAAATTTAAACTAATTACACTACACACTTTAAGCCATTTCTTTTTTATTATGAGCGACAGGTTGCTGTAAAGGAAGAAGTAGAAACCAATAGCTGGAATGATCCCTAAAGGTATAAGAAGACCCATTCAGTAGTAAATCTGAAATTTCTTTTTTTTTTATGATGGAATCCTTACAGGTTTCTCTTTTTAGTGACAGGAAAACTTCACTAATCATATAGCTATTTGCTACGACCATAAAGCTCTTGCTTAGCCATCATCACTAACTGTTTCTATGAATGTAATGTGTCTATTCAGTCATCACAGTACTTCATGTAAGAACCCTGAGAATCAGAAAATAGACAGGATGCAAGAGGGTGAAACAACATCGTTTTTATAATTAAATAGTAGATAGGGAAGGATACACAGGTAAGTTGGTAGGTAGATAGGTAGGTAGGTAAGGAGGCAGATAGATGATAGATAGATAGATAGATAGATAGATAGATAGATAGATAGATGGTAGATGATAATAGATAGATACATAGATACATAGATAGATAGATAGCTAATAGATAGAATTTTAAATCAGTCTCACCCTAATAATTTTTTGAAATTAACTGGGAATATTCTTCAGCTTTACAAAATAATAGAATCATTGACTGAATTATTAAAATGAGATATCTCTGTGGTATTTTCTTTTGGACTGATGCATTTTAAGGAACTTCTGAATAGTAACGACGAACTAGCTATGTTTTATATTTGAGGATACCGAATGGTTTTACCAAACTCAATTTTATATATTTTAGGAAGCTTAATTTAAATATCTAAGTTAAATGATTCTAATATGTATACCCATGAAGTCTTGCCAGCAGGACAACTAACTATGAGCTGAGCAATAAACATGCTGACCTAGAACTAGTGGTGTTAGACAGTGGCTGGAAGGACGGGGTATGAGGTCGCAAGACTTCAACCTTATGCAAAGAAAAGCAGATGAATAAGATATGCTGAGAGAAGCAGAAATAATTACCCCAAGGAAGGGAATACCAATTGCTTATCCAATGGCAAATATCCAGCATTAAAATAAGTTACATTATACAGACTGAGCAGCCTGTATTTGCATATATAGTCAAACATGTCCTTAAGTCATGACTTAAAATTAGTATTCTAGTGGAAAACTATTCATATACAAATAGCATAATGTATACATATAACAAAATTTAACGATAAAATGCCTTGAATTTGTAAGATATATACTTACATACGTTGATGTTAAAAACTGAGCTATTGATATTCTGTTCAAGAAGTTTTCTCCTGTGCCAATGAGCTCAAGGCTCTTCTGTGATTTTTCTCCTAACAGATTAAGTGTCTCTTGTTTTATGGTGAGGTATTTCATCAACATGGACTTTAGTTTTCTTCAGGGTGATAAATATGGATCTATTTGCATTTTCTACATGTAGACATCCAGTTAGACCAGCATCAATTGTTTAAGATGCTATCTTTTTTTTTTTTTTCAATTGTATGTCTTTCGCTATAGGAGGGTAATAGCAGAGAAGAGGGAGGAAGAGTAAAAAGTGAAGATACAACTGAAGGGATAACAATTGGCATGTAGCTGAATAATTATAATAAATTAAATAAAAAACTGAAATGAGCAAGTCAACCTCGAAACAATTTTACCAGAACTAAACTTCCTCTGGATAGCACTCTCCTTTATTTTTAGTATGTGAATATGTAAGTATTTTGTCATTTTAAAAAATTTATTCCCTTTACATCGTGCTTGTAACCCCATCCCTCCTCTCCTTCCATTCTCATCCTACCTTCCTTTTCCCATCCTGCCTCCCAATATTTTTTGACAAGATAATGATATTAACATAAAAGGATTCCAGTTTATCTTGGGCTTCATAATAAAAATGTGAACTTTACGTCATTTTTGTTGGTTTTTTTTTTCCTATGAAATTATATTCTGTGTGAGTCCAGGCCCAATAAATTGAACTTGACTGACTCTGGTATCTTTTAACTTTTATTACTGGTCATTATGGAGTTCACTGTGAATTCTGATTAACTCTACCTAATAGAAGAGTAATTTCAGCACTAAATGTAATTGTCTATGCCCATACCCTGGCCAATGGAGGGATTGCCACAGGTTCTGATAAGTTATAATCATAAAGGATAATATTCTTTGTTTAATTATCATGACTTTTGCTCACTGGGAGGCAAATTAGACAAATCTGTTTTAGTAACATGCTGAGTCTATCATTAGTCTTGATATCTTAAGAAGAAGCTACATATCAAAAAATTCATGCAAAACTGAAATGTCAGTCATATTTGATGTCTTTGTAAAAGTTACTTATTTGTGATACAGTTTTAATCACATTCTCTTTTTCTGTTGACTTTCTAAAATCCAAGTTATATAAATGAACAATATTTTTTATGTGCAAATTTTTGCCTTTTTAATATTATCTTTTGCTTTGACATTTTATATTTAGTGGATATCTGCTTCTGCATTTACAGACTGTTGTATTAAAATTAAGTATATGCCAAATTCATATTAAAATTCAGTTTATATTTCAACTCATATGCTCTACTGTGCTTGAAGTGAGGAGTGCAATTACTCCCATCAAATAGAGCAGTAACAAGAGAATAAGGAACTTTTGCTTTATAGTCACATGCCATGCAAACACACATATTTTAATTTTACACTAATGTTTATTTCAAATGTAATGCAGGTAAATATATACTTTAAAATAAATATAAAATTAGCTATCATCTTAAATGCATTTACTTAGAAAAAATTGATTTCATGCCAATAAATCACTCATCAGTATACCTATTAACCTATTCAGTAGAAACAATATGCACATCATACATATTCTGCATCTGCTGATTGTGATAACAGCACCCAAAGTTCCAGTTGAGAGTCCATTCCCTGAGGGCATCTTCTGGTTAGTGGAATCTCTACTTCTTCATGTAAACAGAAAGTTACAAAATTATTAACACTTATCTACTAGTGACTAATAGTATACATTCTGGTTTATTTTGATGGCATATTGTATACTTCCTTTTCATATTCCTAGAGGGCTACATTTAGTAATCTACAGGAAAACCTGCCTAGGAGTGGAATTCTTCCTAAAACAACTTTTTCTTTCATCAAAGCCTTGATTGAAATCAATCTAGTTATACTTGTTATAAAACAAATTACCACCATAATCATAGTTAAGGTGTCTAGAATCCAAGCAAATGGCTACGTTCCTATAATTTCTGTGTTCAGAAAGTAGGTACAGAGATTCCCTAGAGCTATTGCACAAGTCAGAATGGTCCTACAATCAATCTCTATGTTCAACTAGGAGATCATCATTTGACCAATAAAATAAGGAAAAATCAGTGGAGACTCAGAAATTCAACATTAGTCCCCACAGTTATGAATGTCTCTGAACCTACATACACATGTGCTCATATACCGTTCACACATACACATGCAAACAACAAAACAATTAGAGAATGGTGAGTCTAGGGTCCAGTTACAGTATGCTGGAATGTGAAAATCAGCAGACAGACCTGGGTTACAAGATCCATTAAAATAGAGAAGCACTCAAGTGCAAAAAAGTCAATACCTAAAAGGTTTGTCAGAAGACATGACCGGGCATAACAAAGGCAAGAACCAACTTTCATGTTCTTAAACTAAAGGCATGCACAAGCATCTTTTTGTTACAGGCTCCCATGGTGGAGTATCCCAATGTCTCCTGAAACTTGTCTTGTGGGACATGAGGAAACTATGCAGGAAAAAAAAAGAGCCAAATTTTGAGCAATAAATTTAAGCTATTATATTATCTGGTGGTTTGAATTTTAAAGTAAAACCTAGTGGTATGTAGTCCAGTAGATTTTAACTTGAGTGAAGAACTAATTTGACCACACATTATTTTTTTCAAATGACAGTCTTGACTAGGAGATCTCTGAGGAGAGAGAAGCACAAAATTGAGAGGAGGGAATCTCAAAAAAGTAAGAAAACTGACAAATTCCAAAATTGAGTTATACAACCTAGGAAAAGGTTTGGTTAATAGTGTGTGTGTGTGTGTGTGTGTGTGTGTGTGTGTGTGAGAGAGAGAGAGAGAGAGAGAGAGAGAGAGAGAGAGAGAGAGAGAGAGACAGAGACAGAGAGAGAGAGAGACAGAGAGACAGAGAGACAGAGAGACAGAGAGACAGAGACAGAGACAGAGACAGAGATAGAGATAGAGACTTGAATTTCAGAATTTCAGTTCTGGTTCTACATCTGGATAGCTCTTAATTTCTAATCTTATCTCCATGTGACAATACCACTAACTATCTGATTTAATTACTTTTTTAAAGAAACAAGTGTTTGATACCTATGATTTACAGTCTTGTTTCATGAATCTACCTCAGTACAAATTGTTGATTGAATTTCATATTTCCAATAAAACTAATTTTCAATTGCCCCTTGGGTTTACCATCATAGAAATTTCTAATTTAAAATTCTCACGTGTTTTCATTTAGGTATTTAGGTTAGTAAAGCCACAATTATTCATTGGGGATATTATAATTTGATTTATTGTAATCTCATCCTCGAGGTGATATTAGGTCCTTGGTCTTTTGGGAGGGTGACAAGCTCACAAGAATGGAGCAAATATATTCAAGCTCAAGCATTCAGTGTTAATGTGGTTAAAAATATTACATGGCATGTTTGGACCAGCATAATGACTGTTGTCCTATACTACTGAGTTTAATATTTCCCACTTTCAATGTTATATACACAAGATTTCCCCTGATAGGTTTTTGAGATAGTTAAATAAATGCTACAGAGAGTATTTCATTTAAAGACATACAATATGGCCCAGAAAGAGATGAGAGACAGGATAAAAATGATCCATATTTTTACAGAAGCATTCAGAAACCTTATTCATGCAGGTGAGACAGCCACCTTCAAGGAAGCTCTAAGAAGATTTATTAAAGATTTTAAACTCTCTCTTGTCATTAATCTAGTAAAACTGACTCAACAGATTGGACCCATGGAAAATGATCAGTGACAAAGCTAATCTGGAAATTAATAGAGAGTTTCAGCTTTAAACTTCACATTATAATATTTGCACTTATCTTTGCCAATAATCAAACTCTAGTCAGCCAGACTTTCTTAGAGATAAAGATAAATCTATTTCATCTTAGTCATGAGTCAACTCCTTATCCATTGTGCATATATGGGAAATGGTTAACAGATTCCTGAAGGCCTACGAATAGTAGTTTAGGAGCTGACCAATATCAAATATGAAAAAATTGGAGGGGAAAGGGTTTCCTGGATAACTGTCAATTACTATCCTCCCTAAGCATCACAAGAGCAGAAATGATTACATTAAAACTGTGTAAATTAAGCCATGAGAGCTATCCGGTGCATTGTAGCACATGTATTCATCAGAAAGTTTGCACCATTTTATTTTGTTTATTTACTTATTCATTTTCTAGCCTTCCAAGGTTTCTTTAATGGCTCCCTAAATAAATGCCAACAACGGTTTATTTGCTTCTCTTCTGGAAGTTTCTACCAAAAAATTTCACGGGTATGTTCCTCTGCCAGCCATACATTGTTTATTCTGTGAATTACATAGCCCAACCACTTAGCCAAGGGAGAGAACATGTACACACCTGTATCTTCAGTAACTGAGTCAATATTCAACAAATGGCCACATTATAAGCCAAATTAATTCACTTAAGTAGATAAAGATAAAATAGTGGAAACATAACATATAAAAATCTTTTCTTACTTGAGAATGCAAATAGTAAATATATACTTGCAGTACTTTATAATGAAATTTTAACGTGTTTTTATGCTTTCCTATTATTTAAGTTTGGAGAAAGGTGTTGAAAATGATACCCTATGGCATATACAGGGGGAGGAAATCCCCCTCAGGAACAGTCATAGGGGAAGGGAATAAGGGGAAAATGGGAGGGAGGGAAGAATGGGAGGGTACAAGGGATGGGATAACCATTGAGATGTAACAAGGATAAATTAATAATTTTTTTTAAAAAGCAAAAAAAAAAATGAAAAAGAAAAAAGAAAGGACGGACAATATATAAATAAATATAGAAGATAGAACAAAAAGTAAATTAGTGAATCTACTCCTCAACTTAATTCTTCAATTGTCACTCACAAGTTTATTGTAAATTCACTGGTATAAAATTTTGTATATAGATGCAAAATAAGTTTAATTGTAGATACAATGGTATAGAATTCAAAGGTAAGATTATTCTTCATACATTATATGTATATATATATTTCTATTCTAATATGAGGTACTATATCCATATAACTTAATTATAATGGAAGGCTTACTTTTAATGCTTTGAAATTGCTATTGCAAGCTGTTTAGGATAAATAAGTATACAAGTTAATTGTTAGTTGATCAAATCACGGTCATGTCAATTGCTAGTCTACTTTTATCACAAGAATATACATCTTAGGTGTGGCAGATAGATATGATTTTATAAAGATAAGGTAGGATAGTTAGGAAAATTCTTCAAAAACCCCTGAGACATGCAGAATATGGCATTTAAAATATTTTTATTACTTTAAAGATTCACTGACAATGAGGCAGGTTGATTACAGGCAACACCTAGTCTACTTCAAAGAGAATGATGAGCATCAAAGAACCTCTTTATAGAGATGGCTTCCAATGTGACAAACAAGCCACTAGAGAAAATGTTCTTGTCTCTACCACAGACAGAATTCTGCCTAAAAAATGACAAGCTTGGATGCAGGCAGAGTCAATGGCTAAACTGTGCTAATACAGGGTAAGCAAGTCCTCAATAGTTCCTGCCACACAAATATGTTTGTCACATATATTGGTCCAGAAGGATGAAGAAGATGCTCCAACATTATACAGAGTTTTGTGTGACTATTCAGGTATCAAGTTGTCTCTGTCATCTTCTCATTTGGAAAGCTACTAACCTGCACTTCTAGCGCACTCAGGTAATCAAATTTATTCTTTCTCAAGTCGTTGATAGAGTTGAAGACAAGATAACTTAGTTTTACAATGAAGCTTAGTTGTTTAGAATCAAGATGTTTTTGTGTCTAGATTGACGTTTTAAGTTGATAGTGACAAAATGTGATGGAGATTGAGTTACATTCAGAAATTTAGACGCACCAAGATAGGAAAGACGTTTTCTTCAAGGATGCCAAATACATATAGCCAAAACACTAAGAATGTAACATTTTTATAATTCCTGATTGTATCATGGTTCTTCTTGTTATTGGTAATCTATTGTATATATGTGTAATAATATAAATGTATATGTAAAAAATAAAAATTTAAAAATCAAATCTGAAGGTTATTATTCATCATATCTTGGTAATATTGATTAATATCTAATTTTTTTGAAGAATTTTAATTACTTGCCATTTAGAAGAGTCTCACTAGTCTGATATCAAGCAAAGTAAGACAAATACAAATACTGAACATCATTGTTTGGAATATAATTGGATGCTGTTACCTGAAGCATAGGTCCAGTGATTCTGTTGTGGAAGAATACAATGTAACTCCAATCCTTATGCAAATTGACAGCTGGTAAAAAATGCAACTTTGAAGAAATATTAAAATGAATTATATATTTCTTTGTGTATGAGATAAATATTTAGAAATTTGAAGCACAGAAAACAGTACTAAAATACTGTACCTAATAAGAACTTTTGAATATCAGTTTCTTGAAAAGTATAACATATCAACAACATTTTAAAAACATTGAATGTATTAAATACATAAAGGATTATCAGAGCCTTCTCAGGCACTGATATATGTGAATTCAAAAAAATAGAGGCTCCTAATACTTTAAAAAACTTAGACTGGTGTCTTGAATCAATATGTTCAAGTAGAAACATTTTTACCTTTAAGAAAATAACTTATATTTTACTTTGAAATACTTATAAAATTATTATTGTAGTATATACTATAGTCTTCAATTACATTTCTTATGTGCATAATTTACACTCAGATATAAAATGTGTATATTAGTCCTTTGTCAGATGTAGGGTTGGTGAAGACCTTTTCCCAGTCTGTGGGCTGTTGCTTTGTTCTGTTGACAGTGTCTTTTGCCTTATAGTAGCTTTCAGTCTCAATGAGGCCCCATTTATTAATTGTTGACCTTAGAGTTCAGGAAATTGTCTGCTGTGCCAATGAGTTGCAGGCTCTTCTCCACTTTTTCTTCTAACAGATTTAGTGTCTCTGGCTTTATGTTTAGGTCTTTAATCCACTTGTACTTGAGATTTGTGCATGGTGACAAATGTGGATCTACTTGCATTTTTCTACATGTAGACATCCAGTTATACCAGTACCATTTGTTGAAGATGCTATCCTTTATCCATTTACTAGATTTGGCTTATCCATTAAAATAAAAAATCCATGTGTGTGTGGATTTATTTCTGGCTCATCAATTCGATTCCATTGATTAACCAGCCTATTGATATGCCAGTACCATGCTGTTTTATTTATTATTGCTCTATAGTACAGCTTGAGATAGGTGTGGAGATTCCTCTGGAGGAGCCTTTATTGTACAGAATTGTTTTAGCTCTTCTGGGTATTTTGTTTTTCCATATGAAGTTGAGAATTGATCTGGCTTTGTGGAATGAATTTTTGAATGATTCTTCTATTTAGTTTCTCTTTCTTTCCTTCTTCCTTTCTTTTTTCTTTTTCTTTTTCTTTTTTTTATTTCTTTGTTATTAAGAGTTTAAGAATTATTGGTTTTAGTTCCTTGAAAGTTTTGGACAGTTATACTTGGAAAACATTTGAAACTGTACTAACAATAACCCATGAATGTATTCAGGATTTTCTTTGTTTAAAACTACACCTATACTGTGTATTGTAAAATAGTGGGTTTTCTTCTATCCCTTCAATAATTCTGCTTATTCACAGGGAATATGCATTTACTCTTTTATAAGACATAGATTCCATGATCACTTATTACTCACTTCAAAATGACTTGTAAAATGGGGCAAGTAAAACCATGAAAAATAAAGTCACAGTGAAATTCTGTGATGTAAGCTATGGGTGTTTAATGTTTGCTAAGGCAGCCTTAGTGAGAACATGTGTTGAATATTAATCATAAGCCAGTTTTATATTGAATTTTCTTCTGTGACATCAATTTTTATATAATTACACATTTTATTAGGTCCTTTTCTTGATTTTTTAAAACATTTATTCATTTTTTATATTCACATATATTATCTTATTGAATATGTACTCTGGAAATGTTATTTCACTCTGTTGTTTTTCTGTTAATTCCTTTCACAGTTGCAAATCAGAATTTACGACTGTAATGAAATACAATGAGTCAGTTTTGTATTTTGCTGAAAATGCTTTATATATTGAATCTAGAAATCAGTAACCATGTGTGAGGTTATATTGACATTACCCATGCCATTTTCTAGTATATGTAGAAGCTTTGTTCTTTATATACCAAGAAAAATTATGAGAAATCTTTCACAGGAAATAAAATGTATATTTATCACTTTGTTTTTGTTTTAGTTTGGTTTAGTTTGGATATGAGCATGCAAATATTCCTGGACATCTATTTAAAAGACTGTTCTTTTATATTGAAAAGTCTTTTCACCATTCTCAAATTGTTTTACTATAAACATTTTTATGATTTAAAATATCTGTTTTGATCTATCCCCTCTGTGGTACACTGTTTTCTTTTCAATTGATTCATTTAAAATGATTATTAAAACTCTATAATTAATTTGGATAGCTCTCTATTTAAAGTTTTAAAATATGGGTCTAATTGCATTTTTTTTTTACATGTAGACATCCACTTAGACCAACACTATTTGTTGAAGATGCTATCCTTTATCCTTTGAATAGATTTGGCCTCTTTGTCAAAAATCAAGTGATCATATGTGTGTGGATTCATTTCCAGGTCTTTGATTTGATTCCACTGATCAACCAGCCTATAGCTATGGCACTGTCATGCTGTTATAATTACTGTTGCTTTACAGTACAGCTTGAGATCATGTATGGAGACTCCTCCAGAGAAGCTTTTATGGTAAAAGATTGTTTTTGCTATTCTGGGCTTTTTGTTTTTCAATATGAAATTGAGAATTAAACTTTCAATGTCTTAAAAAAAAGTATAGGTATTTTGATACGGATTGCATTGAATCTGTAAGTTGCTTTTGGCGAGATGGCCATTTTTACTGTTATTGTCCTGATCCATGAGCAAGGAGGATCATTCCATCTTCTCATGTCATCTTCAATATCTTTCTTCAGAGTTTTGAAATTTTTTTCAAACAAGTCCTTCACTTGCTTAGAGTAACTTCTAAATATTTTATAATGCCTGTGCTTAATGTGAAGGGTGTAGTATTCCTAATTTCTTCCTCTGAATAATGGTCATTTGTATATAGGAAGGCTACTGACTTTTTTTGAGTTAATTTTGTATCCAGCCGATTTGCTGAAGATGTTTATCAGCTGTATTTGTCACCATGCACAAAACTCAAGTCCAAGTGGATCAAGGACCTCAACATAAAACCAGAGATACTGAACTGGTTAGAAGAAAAAGTGGGGAAGAGTCTGGAACACATTGGCACAGGAGACAACTTCCTGACCAGAACACAAACAGCCCAGGTCTTAAGGTCAACAATTGATAAGTGGGACCTCATGAGGCTGAGAAGCTTCTGTAAGGGAGGAGACACTGTCTACAGAACAAAGCGACAGCCTACAGACTGGGAAAAGATCTTCACCAACCCTTCATCTGACAAAGGTCTAATATCCAAAATATATAAAGAACTCAAGAAATTAAACATCACCAAACCAAATAACACAATTGAGAAATGGAGCTGAGAACTAAACATAGAATTCTCAACAGAGGAATATCAAATGGCTGAGAAACACTTAAAGAAATGCTCAATGTCCTTAATCATCAGAGAAATGCAAATCAAAACACCTCTGAGATTCCATCTTACACCCATCAGAATGGCTAAGCTCAAAAACTCAAGTGACACCACATGTTGGTGAGGATGTGGAGAGAGAGGAACACTCCTTCATTTCAAACTAGTACAACCACTTTGGAAATCTGTTGGGCACTATCTCAGAAAACTAGGAATTGGGCTTCCTCAAGACCCAGCTATTCTACTCCTTGGAATATACCCAGAAGATGCTACAGCACACAACTAGAAAATTTGCTCAACCATGTTCATAGTGGCCTTATTCATAATAGCCAGAACATTGAAACAACCTAAGTGTCCCACAGTAGAAGAATGGAAAAAGAAACTGTGGTACATTTACACTATGGAATACTTCTCAGCTATAAAAAAAAAAAACCCAGGAATTCCTGAAATTTGTGAACAAATGGATTGAACAATAAATAATTATAATGAGTGAGTTAACCCAGAAGCAAAAAAGACTCAAATGGTATATACATTTACATCTGGACACTAACCCAAGGGGCATGTCCCATGAAAGTCTTCACTTACCAGGAAGGCGGGACAGAGGGGAGGACTTCTTATTGGGACTATAGGTGAAAGAGGAAGGGGAAAATGGGGAAATAGAAGGATTCAGATGGTCCTAGAAACTCACAAAATAGAACATTATGATAGGTGGATGTGGGCCCTGGGGTCCTGCTCAAACTATGGTACCAGCCAAGGACAACACATGCAGTAAACTTTGAACCTCTATACAGATCTAGCCAATGGACAGGACATTCTCCACAGTTGAGTGGAGAGTGGAGACTGACTTTCACACAAACTCTGGTGCCTCATATTGACCCCGTCCCCTGGATGGGGAAGCCTGGCAGCACTCAGAGGAAGGATAGCAGGCTACCAAAAAGAGACTTGATACCCTATGAGCATATACAAGGGGAGGAAGTCCCCCTCAGTCACAGTCATAGGAGACGGGAGTAAGGGGAAAATGGGAGTGATGGGAAATGGGAGGATACAAGGGATGGGATAAAAATAAGATGTAATATGGATCAATTAATAAAAATATTTCTTAAAACATTTTAAAATAATTTAATTTGCTTAATTTACATGACTGTAGTGTATGAACCACATGAGTATATTTAAGAATATTCCAGTGAGTATATTTATGTATATATAAATGAGAATGTGGACTCCAATGTTGATATCAAATGCCTTCTTCCATTTCTTTCCACCTTATAATTGAAGCAGGGTGTTGAGCTATGGGACTTCAGAAATTTTATTGTATTTGTTATCTCACAGTTATGAGTATCTGTCATAATGCTAATATTTCTTATTGGTCCAGGGAAATAATGTTTATAATTTGTCATGCTTTATATCAGCTACTTTTCCCATTGGGTTATTCCTCCTCGTACTCAATTGAATTCTCTTAGTATTTAATAATTTTTGTGAGCATATACTATATGTATAGTTCAAGAGATACTGCATCTCTAAGACTTGCTCCCATCATCTGATGCCATTTATATATGAAACTTATATTTTTCTTTTTATTGATATTAGTTTCTTTACATAATGTAATATAAATACAGTTCTCACACTCATTAAGCCGTTAAAAACACTAAGCTTGAGAACATAATGTATGTTCAAAGGACCCATAGGGTAAAAAAGAGAAGAAAAAATAAACTAAAAAGTAATAGAAAGTTAATAAAAGAAAAAAATTCCTGACAGCATTATGAGAAAAGAAATTTCTTAAGATTCCTTTGAGTTATTTTTCTCTTAGACACATACTGCTGGGCATGCAGCCTGTCCTTAAAAGTGGTTTGTTTCCCTGGTGAGATTCTCTTGAAGAAAGTTATTTTTAATTCTCAAGTTAATATCAGTTGGATATTGCTCCTTAGTTACAAATAGGGGTATATTTCTACGTCTTTCAGCTGTCAAACCCCACATGGTGCAGACCACTGAAGAACCTCTACTATATATACCTCAGTATCAAGGAGGAGTTCATATGTTGGTTGATCCTATTGATTAAGACAGTCTGATTTACTTGATGTATTTCATCTCTTCTGGCTCTTATACTCTTTCTCTCCCGCCCCCCCCCCCCCCACTTTCATAGAGTTCTTTGAGCTCCAAGAGAGGAATTTAATGAAGACACCTGATTTCGGGTTGAGTATTCTAAGGTTTATTTGTCTATTGTCCACATTATAAATAAATATATGTTTTCACAAGGCTATCCCCTCCTGTTCTCAATGACACACTTTACACAATGTATCCCCTCTTTCTAACTCTACCTAAATTTCAGCTTTCTACCCCCCCTCCTTTTGGATTTGGACCATTTTGTCCAATCTTTATAGGTTAAATTTCCTAAGGAGAGGGATGTAAGCATAGTTCCTTATGGACATATTATTTTGGAACATTTATAGTGGAAATAATTTTACTTTATAGCAGGCGAATGTGTTCTAGACATTAAATTAAAAGGTTTTGTTGCTGCAAAAGTACAAGGAGTACATTATTAAGCTATAAATCTCAGAATTAATAAACAAGATAATGTTTACTGCTAATGGTCAATTAGTATATTATTTTCCTCAGTCATTTCAGTGGCTAAAACAAATGTAATGTACTTATTTCCTCTTATTCTTGTAAAAGAATAATAATCTCTAAAGATGGAAAGTATTAAAATCACAAAAAAAATCTGGTATGTATATGCATCCTGGAGTTCACAGCATTTTAGTTAAGAATTAATAACTAAAACAGATCATGTTGTTTTGAGATACAATGTTCTCCCTATTACACTGAAGTAAAGACAATACAAGATGGCAATGTCAACACATGAAACTTATGCTCCAGATAGGGTTGGAGTTTAACAGCTTAAAGAGGAATTGTATTTTTGTAGACTTATTTTTTAAATCTCTGGTAAGGAACTTTAATAAACCTTGAGAACTAAAGACAGATACTGTGTTTTTATTTTAAATACCTTAATAATAATAATAAAATGCCAGTATAATTACACATCTATAACAATACTTCTAGCAAGTTTACTGTTGTAATTCATAGTTTTGATGGCATGTTAAAACTTGTTCATATCTCTAGTAAACATAGTGGCCGTATACTGCCAAAAGTGCTACATAAAATACAAGTGAGGTGCTTTCATTTCTCACACATCTTGAGTGGCTCACTCTTTAGGACCAGAAAGAGGAACATTTGTTAGGATGGGAAACTGAGAGGATGAGGGTGGTGGCCTTCAGCTTTGCTCTCCGAATACTTAGCCACTCTTATTAAACATAATAAGTTAACTTTCAGAAAGAATACAACTTATCTCATTAAGTTTTAGAGGGGGAAGTTGCTCATATTAAAGAATTCACAATATGTAAAAGCAACCTTTATTTACCAGATTGTGATTGTTATCTCAGAGGCTTATTGCCTCCTTCTGCCAATTTAGGCCTAGTTTTGGAAGATTCTAGCACTGAACAGTCTAATCTAGGCCTAGAATCCTTTTAGCTTCCTAGACTTACTGCTGAATATGCTTACCCTTTCTAGTTCTTTCCAAACCCTTGCTGGCTGGTTAAACTCAGCTGTTGTGCTTCAAACTTTTCTCCAATTGACTGATTCTAAATGGCTTCCCTCAGCTTCTGACTGAATTGCTATACTTTGCCTCATACTAACTTTTGAAATGTATTCCATCTGGCTCTTCCTCATTCTCTGGCTCATTCTGTTGTTACCTGTATGTAGCTTGTTCTCTCTTTAACCTGTCTCTATACACAACCTCCTCTCTCTCTCTCTCTCTCTCTCTCTCTCTCTCTCTCTCTCTCTCTCTCTCTCTCTCTCTGTTTCCCTCCCTCCCCCCTCATTTTTCTCTCTTCACTTTTCTCTCAAGTAGCTCCTCTTTTCTCTCTTGTTCTCACGAGAGTTGGGCATATCTATCTCCAACTCATTATGTCAAAATTTTTTTCTAGGATTTGTCACTTTGCCTGCTTCTCAATTAGATATAACATTCAAATATGGATATTTTCTTTTACAAACTAACTTAACTTTAATTTTTTTGTAACCAAAGAAATGGTTTTATGAATCTCAGTATATATTATTAATATACCCTAGTTACAACTTTTAAAATTTGAAGATGTGGATTTTTTTAGAATGCTTTATATTTTAAATTATGTTGTGTGAAAGGAGGTCACAGGACAACTTGGAGGAGTTAGTTCTCTCTTTCTACCAAGTGAGTTCCCTAACATTAACCCAGGTGCTGGGCGTGGCTGAACATGTCTTCACCTGCTGAGCCACCTCACCAGTCCCCAAGATGTAATTATCAGCATCTGGTCAGTAGACTTGGGTTAAAAATTGCTCAACACCCAGAGGTGGTGGCACAAACCTTTAATCCTATCACTCTGGAAGCAAAGGCAATGGGGAATTCTTAAGTTCTAGGAGAGCCCAGTCTCCAAAAAGAAAAATTGTCTTAAAAAACAAAACAAAACAAAACAAAACCAAAAAACAAACAAACAAACAAACAAAAAACAAAAAACAAACAAACAAAAAAAAAAAGGAAGTGCCAAACTTGCAATACATCTGATAATGAATGAAAGATGTAAAACACATAAACACACATCACCAGGACTGGGATAGCTCAGTGTACAGCATGAACTTAATCTGTGTGAGAAGCTCTGGGGCCATAAAGAAATGTACAACAAAAGACGACTGTTTGATTCCCCTGCTTTTATTGACTAGCCACAGGCAAACTAATACAGTCTTGTTTTCCTAATATTTTAGTTTTAAAGGTAATGGCCAGAACTTTGACAGGCCTAACCTATGTGCCTATCCAGGTTCCTTTCGCTAGAACTATTTACAGGGTCCCAGCAGTATAATGGCATATGACTGCATATAAGCTCTGGCATCAATACACCCTTTAGCCTTCTATTGCAATTGCTGACAGGCATATACACAATAAAATCTGTAAGCCTCTGTACCTATTTCATGCACTGATACTAATAAATAATGGTATTAGTTAAGACAGAATGGGGTATGACTTTCACACGTACTCTGGTGCCTCATATTTGACCATGTCCCCTGAAAGGGGAGACCTGGTGGCACTCAGAGGAAGGATAGCAGGCTACCAAGATGAGACCTGATACCCTATTAGCATATACAGGGGGAGGAAGTCCCCCTCAGGCACAGTCATAGGGGAGGTGAGTAAGGGAAAAATGGGAAGGAGGGAAGAATGGGAGGATACAAGGGATGGGATAACCATTGAGTGTAACAAGAATAAATAAATTAAAAAAAAAAAAAAAAAAGACAACCTAGGTCAAAGGTCCTCAAGGACTACATAAGGAGACTTTCAAACAAAACCAAACAAAATCCAATAGGACTTGAGCATAGTGCTTGCCTCTTATGTATAAGATTTTAAATATAGGATTCAATGTATACAACATAACAAAATGCCCACCGATAATAAACCGTACCACAGAAACATTTCACGAGCCATTTGGGAAGTGCAGACAAGAGGATCATTCAGTCATCCTTTGGTACACCCCTGAGTTTGAGGCTGCTCTGGGCTGGGCTGTGAGACCACTTCCCAGAAATAAAGCATTCCCCCCCCCCAAAAAAAAAGTCAAAATTGAGAGGTAGCCAGGCATAGTGACAAATGCCTTTAATCCCAGTACTTGGAGGCAGAGACATGCAGATCTTTGAGTTTGAGGTCAGCTTGATCTACAAAGAGAGTTCCAGAACAGCCAGTATTACACAGAGAAACCATGTCTTAAAAAAAATTATTAAACTTATTACAATATTGATAATTTACTAGATATTAATTTACTAAATGCTCTTGTTAGTGAAAACAGATTTAAATAATATATTTCAGATAATACTTATGAGTGTTGTGGATCTTCAAATTTTAGAATCCTTGTAATGTCTATCTTAAAATAAAATCATTGGATTTTTTTTATTAGAAAAAAGAAAGGAAGGAAGGACCTCAGAAAGAAATTTAAGAGGCAGATTGTTCTCTGTGTGAGTTTAAGGCCAGACTATTCTACATAGCAAGTTCCAGGCAAGCCAGTGTAACATGTAAGACCTTGTCTCAAAACAAAGGAACAAACAAACTAAAAAACACATCAAGTAAAGAAAACCCCAAACATGTATATTTCAGGTCCAATAAAAATAGAAAAATATTAGGTTAGGCACATTGGCACATGATTATAGCCACAACCTTGGGAGACCATTTGGGAGGATTGCTTTTTAAATATTAAGTACATGAGCATTTTATCTGCACGGTATGTCTTTCCATGCAAGGATTAAAAGTATGTACTAAGGACATGTCTCGATTCGAGAGGATCACACAGACCAAGGTCTTTGTATGTGATCCCTTGCCAAATAAGCCATGTTGCTGGATTAGAATTCTCCCACAACAATATTTAGATAAAATAATAATAATAATAAAATAATAATAATAATAAAATAATAATAATAATTATTATTATTATTATTATTTGTTTTCTGGAGCAACAACTACCTTATATGACAGAATTCAGCACATATTAAACTTTTTTTTAACCAACTGCTCTCAGGACATTAGCTTCACATTTCTTTTCGTTTGTCTTTTGATAAGAGTTGTATTTTAAGTAATTTACATATGATGTCAAGATAAAAAGTTTTGGACTAGTTTTAGTAATATTATACAATGCTTTCATTGTCGCCCTTCAGTAATGCTGCTGTTAAAATAGACAAGTTGAAAAAATGATTCCACTGAAATAGTGAGTTAATGTATATTAAATTGCTAAATTAATGTTGCTTCTTTATCATAAACTTATTTTAATAAATTCTATTATTGACTTAACTATAGTTATTTTGTTTAATTGGGAGCAATGTATCCCCTCAAAATAGTATTCTTTTAAGTTTTTGAACAGTTTGCTCTTTAGCCCAGGATGACTTGGAACGCATTTTGCAGTCCTAAATGACAATGAAGTCGCAGTTGCTCTACTTGTTCAACTGTCCCCGTACTGAGAAGACAGGCATAAGCCATCAGACATGGCTCAGAATGACAAGGAAACCTTCCCTAGAATGCTGAAGCAAATTTTCACCAAGGATCAGTTTTAAATTCATATACATGCTAGCAATTTTATACAGATTGAACTTGGTACATATCCTGATAATTTCATGTTTTCTCCTTGCTTTTATTTACACTAGCATTTTACATAAATTGTTTAAACATGCACCCTGTCTGTGTGTCTGTACAGCTAAAATTGTGAAAGAGAGAAGAGTGTGTGTGTGTATATAATGTTCAGTACGAAGGAGAGAGTTCTTATTGAAGTAGTATCAGATAATAAAACATACACCAGAACTTACAGTGGTTTTAAACACACGCATACAAACTTTGAAAGTAGAGATATTTTTGCAACATGAAAAAAGATGTGCATGCATAATCTAACCTTTGCAGATATTAGCGTTATTAGTTGAAGGAAGTGGGGGGAAAAAAAGAGTTACAGGTTTCTCTAAGAGTGCATTTCCTCATAAACTGGCCACATGCCAATAAAGACCACATATCTACATATATTTGGGCATCAATAATTGGTCTTGAAAGTGTTAGTTTATTTTTAAGAAATCAAAACAGGACACAAATAACGGACATAAAGAAGAGGGTGATTGGAAAGGCGTGGAAGGATGGAGGTGAATATGATCAAAACCCATGGTTTGAAATTCCCAGAGTGATCGAATTTTAAAAAACCTCAGCTTTTTAAATGCTAACATATTTGTTTTCCTACATTTGATAAAACTAATATGACCATTAATATTTAACCTTTAATGTTACGTAATCCAATCATGTGCTTTTTAAACTTCCAGGGAAGCCACTTTGTTCTTAAGAACTGGGATGAGATTTAGCATGCTGAAAGAATGCTCTTTCAGAACATTCCTCAGAGTCCCATTGTCTCATCACTTGGTGCTGTCAGATATTTTAGGAAGTATTCAATCTTTATTGCAGAAAAGGAAAGCATATGCTACACTTTAGCACATTTACAATTGCTGAAGGGATCGAGAGATAATCGCATATCTGCAATAACTTGCTTGACCCGCTAAAAAGCATTGTCAAATTAATGATCTGAAGAATAAGCATATGTCAGTATCAAACTTTGGATTTTTTACTTCATTTGGAAAATATTTCTGTTGTGAGTGAGAATATTCAAACTTTGTAATTGAAAGTGAATGAAATACTTTTTCTATATTTTTCAGCATTAAGATCTTTGTGGTTAAATGCTTCTAGTCTTACAAATTAGATTTTAGTGGTCATTTTTTACACCACATTAAATTATTCATGTTTTGTATCACATTTTTCTGACATGTTTTGTTCATTTGAGTCTTTTGTAGTAATTTGATGATTTTAAGATTGATATTAATATTTCTCATTAATGCATATTTTAATGTAAATGTTATAATTTGCATTAAATAAAAAGTAAACTGAATATAAATCAGCTCTGTATTTTCTCAACAAATTATTTTAATATAAGGAGCATTCCAAGAACCAAAAAACAAGGCTATATAGAAGATTTAAACATAATTTCTAACTTCTAGACTCAGGTCATGTCATGAATGCAAGTTAGGGCATACAATCATATAATATAATT
Source organism: Acomys russatus (assembly GCF_903995435.1). NCBI lineage: Eukaryota > Metazoa > Chordata > Mammalia > Rodentia > Muridae > Acomys > Acomys russatus. The sequence continues at coordinate 46,518,411 of NC_067151.1, read as the reverse complement.
TGGATTTTATCCCTCTGTCATATGAAGGGTTGGTGAAGAACTTTTCCCAGTCTGTAGGCTGTCATTTTGTCCTGTTGTCCTTTTCCTTACAGAAGATTTTCAATTTCATGAGGTCCCACATATTAATTGATCATCTTAGAGTTTGAGCTGCTGGCATTCTGTATAGGAAGATGTTTCCTAAGCCAATGAGCTACAGCTCTTCCTCACTTTTTCTTCTAAAAGTTTTAGGTATCTGGTTTTATGTTTATGTCTTTAATCTACATGGACTGAGAATTTTATAAGGTGATAACTAAGGGTCAATTTGTATTTTTCTACTTGTAGCCGTCCAGTTAGACCAGTGTTATTTGTTGAAGATACTATTTTTTGCCATTGTATAATTTTGGCTTCTTAGTAAAAAATCAAGTGTCCAGGTGTGTGGGTTTATTTCTGGGTCTTAGATTCTATACCACTGAGGCTAATATCCAATATATATAAAGAACTCAAGAAATTAAACATCACCAAACTAAATAATCAAATTAAAAATGGTGTACAGAAGTAAACAGAGAATTCTCAACAAAGGAATATTGATCCGAGACTCACATTAAAAATTGCTCTATGAAAGTCATACCCCACTCTCCACTCAACTATGGAGAATGTTCTGCCCATTGGCTAGAGCTGGGTAGGGGTTTAAAGTTTACCACCCTATTGTCCTTGGCTGGTGCCTTAGTTTGAGCGGGACCCCTGGGCCCAAATCTGCCTATTATAATGTGCTACTTTTAGGTTTCTAGGACCCTCAGGATCCTTCTACTTTGCTATTCTCCCATGCTTCTCTCATCTAGAGTCTCAATAGGATGTGGTCATATTTGACCATGTCTCCTGGAGGGGGAGACCTGGTGGTACTCAGAGGAAGGATAGCAGGCTACCAAGAAGAGACTTGATACCCTATGAGCATATACAGGGGAGGAGGTCCCCCTCAGGAACAGTCATAGGGGAGGGGAATAAGGGGAAAATGAGAGGGAGGGAAGAATGGGAGGATACAAGGGATGAGATAACCATCGAGATGTAACAAGAATAAATTAATAAAAAAATTGCTCTATGTCCCTAGTCATCAGGGAAATGCAAATCAAAATAACTCAGATTCTACCTTATCCACCCTAAAATAGCTAAGATCAAAAACTCAAGTGACAGAACATGCTGGAGAGGATGTGGAGAAAAGGGAACATCATTGCTGCTGGGAGTATAAACTTGAGCAACCACTTTGGAAATTAACCTGGTGCTTTCTCAAAAAATTGGGAATAGTGCTACCTCAAAATCCAGCTATACCACACCTGGGAATATACCTGAAAGATGCTCCACCAGACAACAAGGACATTTGCTAAACCATGATTATAGCAGCTTTATTTGTAACAGCCAGAATCTGGAAACAACCTAGATGTCCCTGAACAGAAGAATGGATAAAGAAATTGTGGTACATTTAGACAATGGGATACGATTCAGCTATTAAAAACAAGGACATATTGCAATTTGAGGCAAAGAGATAGAACTAGAAATAATCATCCTGAGTGAGGTAATGCCGACCCAGAAAGACAGGCATGGTACCTACTCATTTATAATTGGATATTAGCTAAATACAGGGTAACCACACTACAATACACAGACAGAAAGAAGCTGAATAACAAGAACACTAGGGAAATGCTTAATTATCCTTCAGAAGGGCAGATAGAATAGACACCAGAAGCATCTGAAAGGAAGGGACAAGACTGGAGCCTACCATAGAGGTTCGCTGAAAGACTCTACCAAGTCGGCGATTGAAACAGAGGTTGAGAATCACTGCCAAACTTCAGGATGGAGCAAAAGGAGTCATATGGACGAGTTGGTGTATAGTAGGACCTGGAGGAGTTCCCTAAGGAGACCAATGGAGCCAACAAATCCTGGCCAGTGGGAGGTGGTGGTGGTGATGGTGGTGGTGGTGGTGGTTCTCTTGCTGCTGCTGCTGCTGCTGCTGCATGGTGAGAATCTAGACGTTCTGCTCAGAAGTAGTAGATAGGCAGCAATGTCTCCTTGTGGGTCCCATAATATGGGAAAGAGGGGCTGCCTCTGACATGGTCTCTTATGCCAACTAATTGATCCCTTGCCCCTCCCCATCCACCCCACCCATCCCTGACAGGGTGGACTTGCAAATCCACAGAGGAAGAAGATGCAAACAATTCAGATAAGTCTTGAGTGTCTAAAGTTAGATGATAGGGGAGATGGGTTCCCCCTCTTTGAGGACTGGGGGACAGAGTGAGGGGCAATGAGGGAGGGATTTTGAGCCTGGCATGCAGCAAGGGAGGGGGTTACAATTGGGGTATAAAGTGAGCAAATATAATAAAAAAGTCTTAAAAGAATCAAACATAATAAATAAAGTAGGCTTTTTCCAAGATTGTGGTGTTCTACACATGTAAGTTATAGTGTAAGAAACTGTCTCTAAATCTGTGTTTTAATTTAGATATCGATTGAGTAGAATTTAACACACATAACCATGGGTTGCTACCTGGAATTTTCTATGAATCACTGGAATAAAAATTAGTTATGAGAATCTCTAATTTAATTTGAAGTATGTTTAGTAAACTTCTTCTCAAAAGAAACTCTCTATCAGCAGTTGTCAGTATGTAAATTCTTCTGAACATTTGATATGGCAAACAATATTTAGCCTTCGCATTGGCTCTCAACTTGATAGTCTTTCCAAGTCATACAAAAAATGCTTATTTATCAATAAGACTTATTCATCGTCACCATTTTGCATAATAATGGTAATTAACATGACGATAGGTAACACAACAAATGCATGCACACAAATACACACACTCACACACATTTTGAAAATATATTAACATAGAAAGTTATAATACAAGCTTAGATGACCAGAGTGCCGTAGATATGGAAAGTGTCACTTCCAGTATGGCAAAAATATGAACAGATGTGTCAAATGTAATTGAAGAAATTAATAAAACTACCCTGCTACAGCATGTACCTTAGGTTGTATATTGTTTATCGAAAGTACACTTTGTGATAGATATAATTCAAGGAAAATCATCTGGAACGTGTACTTCTGGACTTTATAGCTAGATTCTTCCTGAAGTAGTTTTAGTGTACAAGTACAAAGAGATATTTATGTTAACTTACATCAGTGTACAAAAACAAAGCAGAAACTCTAATGAAAAAGGTGGAGTGAAAATAAATTTCTTCCCAAGATAAAATATAAAATGCACACAGGAAGAACAAAGCATTCACAACCTGTTTCATAGATGTTTAAATTTATCAGTGGGTAAGTAAATTTGACAGGACCTTTTGAGCTAAACTACAGATAATAGTAATTCCTTGCTTGAAGTTGTTCTGCTTTCTGCAGGAATTCTTTTGAACTGTAGTGCATAGTAAAATACTACACTGAGTATTACATACTAACATATATATTTATTTTACCTGATTAAAGAAGCAAACGTATGTGCCACATTTTTTAAAGTAAAAACAAAATAGAAGAAAATAAAGGAAAAATAAAAGAAGGTAGAGGAGAGGGGGAAAAGGGAAGGATATATAAGGGAGTATGGAAGGGAGGGGAAGGGGGAAAAACTAAGAAAAGTAACTAGGTTTCAATTTTCAGAAAGACAGAAGCTTCTGATAGATATATGTTTAAACTGATTTTAATAATATTTTAAATGTTTGTAAAAAAAGAAGCATGTATCTTTACTGAGAAGAATTGTTTTGTGTCATATCTAAAATAAGCAAATATACAGAAAAAAAGGAAAAAGTATACATCTATGGAGAAAGAAAACATCACAGAGGACATTTATAATTAAGTGATTACTGGAAAATCAGCAAGAAATATAATCCATTCAAACAAATCCATAAGTGGACTAAATGTATGAGTAATATATCTAATTTCTAATATAAAAGAAATTATAATTATTAATGACATGCTGATATTTTTTCAAACAAGTGGCTAGCATGAATGTCATCTGAAAGGTTTCACCCAACAGCTGATGTAAACAGATTTAGAAACCCACAACCATACCTTACACAGAGCTTGGGTAATCTTGTGAAAGAGTGGGAGGAAGGATTGAAGAAGCCAGAGAGGTTAAGAACCCCACAAGAAACCCTACAGAAATAAGTAATCTGAGCTCATAGGGGCTCATTGATACTGAAACACCAACCAGAGGGTATATGTAGGACAGATCTGGGACTGTGACACACATGTAACAGATATACATATTGCTTCTTATGTGGGGTGCCCTAACAGTAGGAGCAGTGGTTGTCTCTGACCCTCTTGCTTTTTTTTTTTTTCAAAAGTTGTTTTATACATTTATTAGATTTTTAGGGGCCTAGGAAGTGTGCTTGAATTGGCACACATGTAGAGACTGGAACACAGCTTGCAGGAGTCTTTTCCTTTTCCACCTTGTGGGTCCTAGGGATCAAATTCAGTTTCTCAGTCTTGGCAGCAAGCTTATTACCTGATGAGCCATCTCATTGGCCTGGTGTTCTTTATGCCCATTTTGATGTGTTTTGGTTAATATGTTATTGGCATGTCCATCTTCTTTCGACTCTACTGTATGTACACATATATGATGTGACCTTCTATGTCTGTGCTTCTTCATGTGCATAGTGTGGTTGTAAGATGGGTGGATCACTCCCTTAACTAAGTCACTGTATCAGCCTCCTGTTACAGGGAATGGGAAGCCAGAAGCCCCGGCTCAGTGTGCAGCCCAGTCACCCACTGGTATTTGGGTTTCTTTATTAAATATTTTTACATGTACATTTGTATTATTACACATATATATAATAAACTACCTATAGCAAAAAGAACCATGACACAATCAGAAATTATATAAACGTTACATTCTTTGTGTTTTGGCTATTTGTACTTGGCAGCCTTGATGAAGACATCTCTCCTGTGGCTTAATTTGGGATTCCATTCCTTCGACTGAGCTGCCTTGTTCAGCCTCATTAGAATGTGTCCTGTCCTACTACAATTTGAGATGCCAAGGCGGGTTGATTTCCATGTAAGGTCTTCCAATTTCTGAGGAGAAATGAAAGAGGAGTGGGAGGAGGGAAGGTAAGCCTGAGCGACTGAAAGGAGAGGAGAGAGAGGAATCTCTCATTAGAATGTAAAGTAAATAAATGAATTAATTAATTAAAAAGCATAGAAATTAGAAAACGAAAAATATCTCCAGAAACAAAACCAAATGCAAGGCACAATTTGGCACCGTAGACTTGAAAGAAATTGAAATTGAGAGCCAATTAGTACATATTAGCAAGCTATTATGAACTTAGAAGAGATTAATGGTCTATAAAATGTGTATGAATTAACGATGGAAATACAGAGTTAAAATGGTAACTACAACACAGATTAAAGCACAAGCGACCTATGAAAGGATACAAAGTATTAAAGCATGAAAATGATTAGAATCTTGGAATACAGTGAGACTAGTTAAATTCCAAAAACTTTTCCCCACTCTATATTATTACCTCAAACCCTTCAGTGATTAATTTAGAAATAATAATAATATGTTTAGATTTTAGCTTGAGGTGTCAGCCTGTGGTCTGCAGACTCTATGTCTGTTTTTCTGGTGCTTTCTTTTAGAAATAGAAACATCTTGATTATGCAAGTTGTATTTCAAAATCCCCGGATCATTGCCTAGAAATTTACAACAAAGACAAGGCATAATGTTCTCAATGATAGGAGAATGAAAGCAACAGCAAGTTTTTCAGATAGAAGCAGTAAAGGCCAGAATAACAGGGTTGAAATCCTAATAAACTTCTCCCCACAGATTTTAAGTACTATTCTGAACTTTTATTTTTTGTTCTTTATTTTGAGTTTCCATTAAGGAACTTTCTGGTAACCTATTCAGGTTACAGTTTTTTTTTTTTTTTTTTTTTTTTTTTCTTCATTGGGTAACACAATGTGACTGCTCTCAAACCATTTCAAAGAGGAATTATGAAAGAGCAAAATAGTTGTAGTAAGTCAATTACAGAGTGGGACTGAAAAGTAAACGTACAATAAAACCAGCTTTGGTAAAGGGGACATTATCATGAATGTGAACAGATACACTGATAATATCGTGAAGCCTGGCTGTCCATATCTCAAAAAATGATAATGCATACTTATTTGAAAGCTTACATCAAAACCAATTCAAATGAAGAAATTATTTGAATATAAACTTCAAAAAGTAAAAACTAGTAAAAACAAAAACAGAGAAAGTTTTCCATCAATGGCCTTGGAAAATATTTTAAATCATGTTTATTATTTTTTATAACTTGTTTCAAATTCATAGACAAGATAAATGATAGAAAATTGAGAATGTTTTTCAAAACTGAAGAAACAAAACTTTGATGAGAAAATAACCGTGAAATACTTCAAATTATATGCATATGATAATAACTTAATATGAAGTATTTAAGAAATCCCAAAAATCACATATTTTTAAGCCTACTAACTTCAACAGCTATATAATATCATCATGTCTTGCTGATATTTTTTTTTTGATATTGGGATGTATGCCAACTTGAATATTTTCTTACTTTTCTTTTAAAATAGAAACTTTTCCACAAACTGTAGATTGCAAAATCTATAATGCAAATATAGATTGGTGACAGATACTTTTCCTGTCATGCACAAGACGCTGGGTTCAATCCTCACCTTAAAAGAAAACAAAACAATATAAAAAACAAACAGCTCTAGAAATTGTATAATATAGGAAGATATGTAATAAATAGATGGCTATTTACATTATTATTAAATCAGCAATACAAAGCAGTACTGGAAAAATATACATTAAAATAGCTATTCTTTGATACTAACGATATATCAAGCCATTTAGCATAACCTTCAAAATAAAAAGAGAAATGTATTTGCTTAGAACAAACATCTACTACTTAGTTATATCCAAGGGAATTTGAGGTACATTCTGGATAGATGAAACTAAAACGTGTTATAATGCTCATTGCTTATGAAAACATCTTATCTATACACAATAATAAGAACTTTTAATTGTTTATACATATTCTAAGGCAAACTGTGAAAGTTAACTCTACTTTCACTTTTTAAATTAAGACAACATTATCTTAAATTTATTACACATATACAAACTCATATGCACAAAAGACAAATATGATCTAATCGATGATTAAATACATGAAAATATTATACATAAAATACAATGCATGTATACATACATACACAACATACATGCATATACATACATACCAATACTTCAGAATATAGATGGTTAAATATGATTTGGTTTTCTATAAATGACTCGGAGTGGAATCTGTGAGTGTCTCTAAATCTAAAGCAGACACTCATACCCATCTCTATCACTCAGTTTTCTATTGTGTGATAAACACTGTGGCCAAAGCAACTTATAGAAGAAAGAGTTTACTTAAGATAATGGTTCTGAGTGATAATTGTCATCACCATTATGGTGGGTAAACATGGCAGTTCCTTTTGCTCATTTTATAGATTTATAGGTCCATCAGAATTCTTTTGATGTTCTCTGTGGAATCAAACGTGGGAACTATAACTTATATGTTTCCATCTGGGAAGACATAGTGACTGTATTAACTTTACTATTAAATGCATGAAGGCTATGAATGCATGCCATATGGGGACCTGTGAGCATGATGACCCTGTCATGAGGTAGAGAATCCATACTTATTTTGTATACATTTGTTACTTGTAATTTAAAAGCTATCGACCTCCTTAGCATGGAAAAATTGTGTCTGTTCAATTATCCTGGAAAATAAGGATTAAAAAGCTACCTAAAACATGTCTTTTTATTTTTAAGAATATATTTTGTGTTAAATTTATTATATATTTTATTCTATGTTTTTTCCTAATACTTTCTTTTCTGCTTCTTCTACTTGTTCCTTACATTGTTCTCTCATTTTGTAGTTTTTCTCCTTTCTTCCACTCTCCTTCCCTCTCTCTTCTCTCATTATTTCTCTCCATCTCCACTTTTATCATTGATTATTAAAAGCAGTGGGTCATGTACTGTAAATCAGTGCTGCCAATGATTTGCATCATAGACCACAGTGAGGCTTAAAATTGTGACAATTCTCCTGGCTCATTATTCTAAGTGAAAAGATCACAGTTTGGAGCCATTGTATGTACCTTTACAGAGAATATATTTCTCACATGATTATTACAATAATTGTAATTAATAAACACGTTATTTATTGTTTCTTGTTAAGAAATCAAATCATAAGAATAGTATGGTTCTTGGCATAAAGAGCTTTACCTTTTTGAACTGTGGAAAATGTATAAATAAAGATGTAATATTTCTGTTTAAAATTGTAGTTAAAATTTTTATCTAGATTTTAAACAAAGGCAATTTTTTTTAAATTTTATTTTATTACTTTATTCCTATTACATCTCAATGGTTATCCCATCTCTTGTATCCTCCCATTCCTCCCTCCCTCCCATTTTCCCCTTACTCCCCTCTCCATGACTGTGACTGAGGAGGACTTCCTCCCCCTCTATATGCTCATAGGGTATCAAGTCTTGGTTTTTTAAATTAAATGCTAAGTTTATTGCCTCAGGATTTTCTTCAGTGGAGAGCATTATTCCTAGTACACATGAGTCCCTAGATTTTAATTATAGTACTGAAAAAATTTCAATTCATTATTAAATTACTTTTCTAAAAAGCAAAAGAACAATTTAAAAATATTTGCTTTATTTATTTTAATACAATCATATTAAATGTGACTTTTTAAGTTTGGAAAAATGTATGAATACTTATGTCTTTAGAAGAGATAGAATTCATATTATTTTTTGTTTGTATGCTTTTGGAACATAGTAGTCATTGGTTGAAATGTCTTCTTACATATTACAAAGGTTAACAAAAGTTATATTTCAGATATTTTTGAGCTCCTGGAATTATTTGCTGAAATTAGAGAAACATATTGATTTAGTAATAATCAATTACAGAATAGAATCACTATAATAATTGACTAAAGCATAATGTGTGAAATGAATTAAATTCTGAGGAAAAGTGGCATAGACAAATGATTCATATTATAAACAGATTCATAATATTGAGTTTCAAAACATATCATATGTTTGAATTTGGTTGATAAAAAAAGTCAGGAATCATACTGGAAGAGAGGAGAAAGGGTATTAAATAAGGAAACTCTTTTCTGAACACAACGTCAGCTGCATGTATGAGCTCACATTAGTTGTGGAAACATGTAGAATATCCATGTAAGGCTAAGTCACACAGATTTTTCCCATGGAATGAGGAGTTGGTCATGAGGTCTTATTGCTTACAGAGAAGTTCCTGGAAATTGATGAGAAAGGGAGATTCAGTTTTCTCATAGAATGTAAACCTTAGGACCTGATAGGGAAAAAGTGACATAAAATTGGATTGGTGGGGAAGGGTGCCAAAATGGAAGACTTGGGGTCTGAATATGAAAGAAAGATTCAAAATCAACAACTAACTTGGGTATAAATGTATGTGACTTTATATATATATATGCATATATATATGTATATATATATGAAATATTAGGAAATATATATAATGTTAGGAAAACTAGGTTTAACCATGAGTTTACATAGGTCTTAAGATTCACTTAAGTATTATTAAACATATAATTAATTTAGCTAGAAGACATGTTGATTATAGGCTTGGCATTTTATGTGCAATTGATCAAATTATATTTCTTTCAAAAATAGGATTTTTTAAAAATAAAATTTAGATCCTAAGACTTTTTTTTTCATTTAGAAGATCATTCTGGAATCATACATAGTAATACATCAAGTTATCAAGATAAACTTCAGGAAATATTGTAATATGAAATAAAGAATACATGTGCTCTAACTATATTTTTATACACAAGTAGAAGAGAAAGAAGCAAAAATGTTGTATTACTGTACACAACCATACTCATGAAAGGATTAGCACAGCATGGCAGAAAGTGCCTGCGAGCAACAGTGTTCGGATTGGAAGAATTACTGCAGGTGACATCCATCCCGCACTCAGATGTCATAAAGACAATGGCTCAGAGGGAGAGTCAGCACTGGGTCAGCAGTTACTGAAAGTAGATTTAGAAGATGTCAGCATAAATGTAGAAGTAAACTCATGACCATGATCGATAGTGCCCTCAAGAAGCATATAAATGAATACACATTCAAATAGAAGGTTGAATTATCCCTTTGTGATTCTCTGGAATAGATGCCTAACATTATTTTAATATAAATGTATAGCACACTGTGGATAACATTATTTTTAATATAAATGTATAGCACACTGCGATAACTAAAAGTTGTTACAGGCTATAGCTGTGTGAAATTTTATAAGAAATTGAAGAACCATGATTTTTCTCTATGAAATAAATATCCTTAAATATTATGAAAAAGTATGAGTTATATAAATACAATCAGTTTCACTTGTTTTTATTATATATACAGTATCTATATAATTAGATAATACATAATGTCAACATAAATTTTATAACATTAAAATTGGAGAAATTCATACATGCATTTTATTTTTTACTTTGTATACTATTACAAAGTGTTGTTTTTAAAGATAGTGAGGCAATGAAGAACATAACAGTGGAGTCAGTACCATGAATTCGGATTCATCAGTTGAAATTCTAGAGTCAGTTCAGTAATAGCTTATAAAAATTTCTAAGCATTTATCTATTTAAAAACAATAAATAAACATTATTTTGCCAAGAAAATTATCCCTATTCCCTTTAAATTTATTTTGGAACTGAAACTCCCCACAATGATGCATTTATCATATAGAAAGAGGCAAACACATTTTAGTCATATATTTTTTTTAGTGTTTCAAAATGTTGTACATATGTATAATAAAATTCAATAATTTTACACACCCAACCCACTACATTTCTTAATTCCTGTGTCTTCTTCCCAGCAAGAATTCCTGTTTCTTTCCCATCTTCTGCTTAATTACTAGGGATACAGGGGAAAAAACATAAAACAAAACAAAACAACCCTACTTTCTCTAGGTGGGGAGTCCATGGTACGCCAATTAAGTATACTACTAAAGTCAAACTGGTGAACAAATGAGCTTATTGAGATTGCTTACAAGAGTATAGGTGAGGGGCTACTTACAGGAGCAGAGCTGGATCACATTTCATTGCAGACCCCAGCCTCTGCACTGGGAAAGGTTCATGACACCTGAAAACCAGGAGAACACTATACAACTTGCGGGTCCTGGAACAGGTTGGACAGTTTGTGGAGCTTCGGGTAACTCATTTGGTCTGAGCCTATTCTAAGTAACTAGGCTTGTCTGAGAGTTCCTCTCAGCATCTATTAATTACTATATATGTTTGGAGAAAGAGAGGGTCTAGTGAATCTGGTCAGTGTCCTGAAACTTTTGAGTTGTTTACTGCTTGGGTTAAAGGAGCTTCCATAGAGGGTGGAATATTTCATCCTCTCCTTAGAAAACCATGGGTGATTTGTTGTTGTTTTGTTTATTTGTTTTGTTTTTCTTGTTTTTTCAAGACAGGATTTCTCTGTGTAGCCTTGGCTGTCCTGGACTCACTCTGTAGACCAGGCTGGCAAAACAGAGAATATTATTCCATTGTGTTTGTGTGTTTGTGTGTGTGTGTGTGGTGTGTGTATGTGTGTGTGTGTGTGTTTGTGCGTGCACACACATTAAGTTTGACACATTACTGGGTTTGATTCATGTTTGTAGATGAGAGTAAGTTGGGGTTTATTTACTGAGTTACTTGTCATGAGGTACTCCACTGATGAAAACTACATTTCTCCATAAACAACTAATAATTGCAAATAGTCCCTAGAGAAGGTTTTGCCTTCATCATATAACCCCCAAACGTGTTAAAATATTGATGAATCCATCCAGTGCTTTTCAGGTCTTATTCAGGTAACCACAGTTCTGAGAACTTGACTGTGACAACCTGTTGCGTGAAAAATACAATGCTTCTCAGTATTCTCCTGTGTTTTTCGGCTGTTCCTTCTATGATGTTCTTCGAGTATTGGAGGGAGCTTATATAGGTGTCCCCATTAGGCCTGAACACACATGACACTTATTGTCATCACTTTGAGAATTTGACATATGTATTTAAACACTGCTTACCCCAAAAAGAAAATTCATTGATGAAGGCAAATTGGAACAGTCATTTATGTCCATAAACATAAGTATCTAGGTGTTAATTAGGAGACATATTTAGTCTAGAGCAAAACAGTAATAGGATTCCTGTTGGCCCTCTGAACTCCCTAGCTCTGAGCTCTTTAGATGGTATAGAGTATTGGGTACAAGTTACACACTGTGAAGTAGCCCTCAAATCCAAAAATAATAGCCACTGTAATAGCTGTGATCATTTTTCACCAGCAGGCACATCTTGCCTAGTATGTAATTATTGTAATTCATATGGCGCACTCACATCTGTCTAATAGTGCTGGAGTCTTTTCTCTCCTAGAAGCTTGCAAGGCACCTTATATAGCTTGGAAAACTACTCATCATGAAAGAAAATCCCGGCTATTTTCCAACTTGATTTCTCTAAATTCTGGAACTATCCAATATAGTATCTTTAGTAATAGGGTTTTGCCATGTAGCTCTGTGGGGCAATAAGGAGCAATGAGAATAAATTTTAAGTTGTAGAGGCATTTAGGGCCTTGTTGGACAACTCACAGGGAACTATTTTGGCTCTGATTCTGTAATTTTTGTTTAGTAACCAATAGCTTTGAGGGAAACATTAATGACCTGCACATAGTACAATGGTAGAAATCTTATAAATTTATATTTTTAATAAGCTTACAAAAAAGGTAGGTCTCTGTTTCAGTTAGGATTTCTATTGATGAAAAAAACATGAAACAAAATAAAGTAGAGGAAGAAAGGTGTTATTTCACTTACTCTTCCTTATTAAAGTTCATTATTAAAGGCAGTCACGTCAGGGACTAAGTAAAGGTAGGAACTTGGAGGCAGAAGTTGATGCTGAGGTCATGAGAAGTGCTGCATACTGTCTTGCTCTTGATTGCTCTTCAGACATATAGAATCCAGGACCACCAGCCCATAGTGCACTACCCATACTGGGCAAGACCCTCTTATAAAAAGCACTACTTAGAAAATGTCCTATGTACTTGTCGCAGTAATCCCATCTTATAAAAACATTTACTCAGCTTAAGTTTTCTCCTCTTAGATGACTCTAGCTAGTGTCAGGTTGACATAAAAACTAGCTAGCAAATTGACTCCTCGTCTACTTGTCACATAAGTAGTATATTATTTAGTAAGCAGATTCTTTTCTTGCTGTCCTAAAGATCTCATATTAAGATTAATACCACAATATAAAATATATTGCTGCTGGACTCCAGGTGAGAGTGGTATGGAAGAATGGGGGGATAGAAGGACCCAAAGATTCAAAGGGTTCCACAAGAAGACCATCAAGGCTAGAGGATCCAAATCCATGGAAGGGACTGCACAAACTGATGCACCAACCAAGGACAATGCATGCAGTAATCCTAGACTCCCTGTTCAGATCCAGCCAATGGATAGCTCATGATCTAGGGCTGTGGGGAGAGCAGGGAATGCCTCTGAGATGAACTCTGGTGCTCCCCTTTGGATTACTTCCCCTTGATGGAGAGGCCTGGTGGGCACACAGAGGAAGGGGAAGCAGACTATCAAGATGAGACCTGATAGGCTGTGGTCATATGGTGGGAAAGGAGGTCCCCTTCTCTCAGAGGTGTAGGGGAGGGGAATAGTGTGAAAGAGGGAGGGATGGAGAGGGGCAACAGGAAGATATAAATGAAGGGATAATAATCAGAATGTAATCTGAATAAATTATAATAAAAATGATGATACTGAAAAAAATACATTGCAAAGTTAAAAACCAAGTCTTTACAAATTCAAACACTTATATTTATTCTTTTTAACTATCTACAGTCTCAGATATGGGAATGCATGTTCCTTTCCATCTCTCAGCACTGATTCCCAGTGTGACTATAATATGTACAGGCCCTGTGTATGTTGCCATAGTCCCTGTGAGTTCAAATCTGTATCAGCCCTGCTGTTTCTGCAAGACACACCTTGCTTTATGCGATATATCCCTTTTGGTCTTAGAGTCTTTCTGACTCCTCCTTCATACATCTTCCTGAAACCTGAGGGGTATAGCTTAACAACAGTGCCGCTAACCAAGAAACTATATCTAGTTGTCATCTTTTGCTAAGAAAAATTTAGTTTCTCTAATGGAGTCCTACTGTGTAGATTAAGGACACTGAAGGGTAGGCCCCATGTCAAGTGGTAGTTGGGCAAGTAAAAATGAACTCAATGGTATTTTTGTAATTTTTTTGTCTAATATTGCTTTCTTTGGACATATTTGCCTTATTAGTCTTGAATTAGTATATTATGATTTCAGGTGTTGTATTTTCCTTGGTTGTGCATGTGTGTGTGTGTGTGTGTGTGTGTGTGTGTGTGTGTGTGTGTGTGATTCTTGTGTTCTTTCTTTATTTTTTGTTTTATTTTTATTCTGATTTCTTTGTGTTTTGTTTGCCAGTTTCCTTTATAAAGAAATAGAGAAAATGGAGTGGACCTTGGTAGGTAGGGTGATGGGGAGGATCTGCAATGTGATGAGGTTTAGAAAACCATAATCAAAGTATATTGCCTGTAAAAATTATTTTCAATCCCAATAGCTATATAAAATAAAATATAGTCTCCATAAAAATACAAAATCTCATACAAGTCCTTCACTTGCTTAGTTAGGGTAACTCCTAGATATTTTATATTGCTTGTGGCTAATGTGAAGGGTGTGGTTTTCCTAATTTCTTCCTCTGCAAGCTTGTCATTTGTGTATAGGAAGGCTACAGACTTTTTTGAGTTAATTTTGTATCCAGCCAATTTGCTGAAGGTGTTTATCAGCTTTAGGAGTTCTCTGGTGGAATTTTGAGGTTCACTTATGTACACTATCATATCATCTGCAAATAGGGATAATTTGACTTCTTCCTTTCCCATTTGGATACCCTTGATCTCCTTTTGTTGTCTTATTGCTCTGGCTAGAACTTCGAGTACTATATTGAAGAGATATGGAGAGAGTGGGCAGCCTTGCCTTGTTAGTGATCATAATGAGTGAGTTAACCCAGAAGCAGAAAGATTCAAATGGTATATACTCACTTATATCTGCATACTAGCCCAAGGGGCATGTCCCACGAAAGCCTTCACTTACCAGGAAACTGGGACAGAGGGGAAGGCATCCTATTGGGACTCTAAATGAGAGACGCATGGGAGAATAGCAAAATAAAAGGATACAGAGGGTCCTAGAAATCTACAAGTAGAACAATATGATAGGCAGATTTGGGCCCAGGGGTCCCGCTTACACTAAGGCACCAGCCAAGGACAATACAGGAGGTAAACTTTAAACCCCTTCCCAGATCTAGCCAATGGTCAGAATATTCTCCACAGTTGAGTGGAGAGTGCGATATGTCTTTCTTACGTACTATGGTGCCTCACATTTGACCATGTCCCCTGGAGGGGGAGACCTGGTGTCACTCAGAGGAAGGACAGCAGGTAGCCAAGAAGAGACTTGATACCCTATGAGAATATACAGGGGATGTAATCCCCCTCAGGAACAGTCATAGGGGAGGGGAATACTGGGAAAATGGGGGGGGGGAGGAATGGGAGGATACAAGGGATGGGATAAACATTGAGATATAACAAGAATAAATTAATAAAAAAACTAATAAGAGAAAACATGAAAAAAAATACAAAATCTCTTTAAAAGTTCAAACTGTCTTAACTCTAGGCTCCTGTAAATTCAAAATAATAGATTCTTATTTCCAAGAAAAAGGAATCAGGGCACAGTCACAATTAAATAAAAGCAAACCGCACTACTCTCTGGGATTCACTTATGATTTTCTGAGCACTGTCAAAGGCGATAGATCAATTCTCTGGTTCCACCATTAGCAACACACACACAGCTTACTGTCTGGGCTCAGGGAGGGTTCTTCAATGAGGTTGTTCTTAGTGATCACCCCCAGGTTCTGGCATCTCAAAAATGAATGGATCTTTTGTAAGTTGGGTGAACGTTCATTAATGTCCTCTTCTGGGCTTTCTTCAGGGGCGTCAGTTCCAATTGCCAGTGCTCTCCATGAGCTTTCTTACAGAAGCTATCACCAGCAACCTCAGGACAGTCCTTACCAATAATGTGCTGGGTACTCTTACATCAATAACTAAAAAGAAAAGCACTACAGCCAAATCTCATTGAGACGTTTTCTAATTTGAGTCTCCTTGGTTCCAAATGCCCCTAGTTTATATCAAATTGAAGTGAACCTGGCCAGCATAGCACATCAAAGCACTTTGGCCATATTTAGTTTACTGTGGTGAGCTCTGATGCTTTGTATTGAAGGCTACTTGGTGAGATCTGCTAGCTATTCTTATCCATTAGTATAAGGACCTATATTTCAACTGTAGTTAAAAATTATACTGGTTCATTTAAATTGATGTAGTAGATTTTCATTAAGATCCTTGGACTCATTAGCCCCTGGTCCTTGGCTAGTTTTCCAGTATGAGGCATGAATTTCCCTTTATTAAGCAGGCCTTGCATACAATTAGAGAGCTGTTCTTTACCACTAAAATGTGAGTAACATCATTACACCTTTAAGAGTATCTGACCTTGATGGAATTTTTTTTTTTTTTTTGTCAATGGCACCAGAGTTGAGAATCACTGTGATACAGTAAATAAGATAAGGCAAACGTGCTGTATGGGGTGAGTAACCCACTGAAGGGGTCTCCCTGATGCTCACTGAAGAACAGAAATCATATTAAGTGCCTGAAAGAAGAAAATCAAGATGCTTTTGCGAAGAAGATAGCCTATCATTGTTCCTATCTGAACAGAACAGAAATTAGTTCTAATCATTTGCTAAAAGCCTTTCCTGTGGGTGTAAGAAGGAGAATTTCCATCTCAACAGAGTATGCCCATGACCTCCGATGTGTGAAAATGTCATATGGTTAAAGATATGATTAAATTAAGCTATCCTACTGGAGAGAGTTTTTGAAATGTATTCATAGACTCTTGAGTGCCACCACCGCTGTTGAATTACATCAGTAAAATGGTGAACTCATTTTGATCCACACTGTAAAGACTGGAGTCAAAGGGACACTAACAAAAGAATTCGGATGTTCTCTAGAGGCTAGAAGATGCAAGAACTGCTGAATCATAATGCATGCTGGGAAGTGGCTTGGCAAAGAGAAATATCAGCATAGTGATAATCTTCTAGGACATTAGTTATCCACAACTACCTAAGAAGAAAGTTCTGATATTTCTGGTCACCATATTTTTGATTATGTGTGAAGCAAGCCACAGGAAATAAACACATCATTTTTTCTAAAGTAAGAAACTTTTTATAATGTTTTACCAAACAATTACAAAACGATATTCAAGTATATTTTAAAAGAGAAAACATATTACTTTTAATAAACATGCTAATTTCTTTACAGGAAGTCTGTATGATCCTCAAAATCCACATTTATTTTTATTTTTAACAGAAAAGAGTTGTAATAAAACATACATTAGGTTAAAAGTATGACATCAGACAGCATTTCCTCCTTGGTGGGATTGATTTGAAACCTTCTCTCTTTGTAATGTTTCCTGTTGCACACTAAGCTAATGCAGGAAGTGTAATCTGTGATTCCTACTCAAGCCTAAAAGAACTGATTTGGGGTGTGCATCACCCCAGTGGAAAGAAGACCAATTACTCTTGAGTTTCTCTCCCAGCTGTTCTGAGATACGTGGTTCAATTCTCAGTCCCCTACTTCCTCCTCTCTCGAGATCCTTAGAGTGGAGACTAGGGATGGTGGGTTAGTGTAAGAATGTAAGGTAAGAAGTCAGCTTCTGCTACGGTCATATCTGCAGCAACTCGCTTAAGCAGATACTGACAGGCCTAGTCGGTGACACTGTGCACCCCTAGCTAACAGGCATCTAATGCTGGAATCTCTTACCAGGGAGGTGAGTTTAACATCGAAGTGGGTATTGGTTGTCACACTTGCTGGTCCCCCATCCCATTCCTTGCCTCTTGTCCGGGTATCAAAGAGCCTGGCTTCAGGCTTGGGCTGTGCATCCCCCACCCTCATAGATGGAGAAGTATAAGGACAAACCTTACTTCTGACACTTGGCTTTGGTTTTTCCTCCCCAGTACCCTCCACCATGTTGTCTTTATGGAGCTGGTTCTTGAATTGTTCTCAGAACCCTTGCCATGTTGTTGCCTGACTGCCTATCTGACCATGACATCAATTACTTTTCTAATACGGTCCAGTAGTTCATCTCCATATCGCTGTAAGACCCTATAAAATCTTTCAGGATGCCATGCTGTGGTTTCCTGCTAAACACAGCCAAGGAGTCAGCATCAGACAAAAAAAAAAAAGCCAAAACCATTAAGCTCCAGTCCAAGCCCCCAAAGCAGGACAGTTCCCAAATCCTATACCCTTCCAAGTTCTGCAGCCTTTCTTCCCTGGAACTGTTTTCAGGTGTTAATGTGTACAGGGAGAGGAAGGTATAAATTTCTTCTTCTTTTTTTTTTTTTTCCAAATTCATTTTTGTTTTTTTTTTATTTTATTAATTTATTCAGATTACAACCCAATTGTTATCCCATCACTTGTATCCTCCTTTTCCTCCCAACCTCCCGCTTTCACCCTATTCCCCTCCCCTACGTCTATGACCAAGGGGAACCTCCTCCCCCACTATATGGTCATAGGCTATCAAGTTTCATCTTGGAAGGCTGCTTATTCTTTCTTTGAGTGCCATCAGGCCTCCACACCAAGAGGAGGTGGTCAAATATGGGGCACCAGAGTTCATGGCAGAGTCAGTCCTCGCTCTCCACATAACTGTGGAGAATGTCCTGACCATTGGCTAGATCAGAGTAGGGGTTTGATGTTTACTATTTGTATTGTCCTTATGCAATAGTTTGAGCAGACGCCCGTGGGCCTCGATCCACCCATCACGATGTTCATCTTGTAAGTTTCTAGGATTCTCTGGGTCCTTCTATTTCCCTATTTCCTATATTTGTCTTACCTAGAGTTCCAGTGGGAAGTCCTCGCATCTGTCCCAATCTCCTGGTAAGTGAAGACTTTCATGACACATGTCTTTTGGGCTAGTGCCCAAAGTTGATGGCTCTGGCTGACCTCAGTTGGAGCTCTGTGATGGGAAACTAAAGCTTCATATCTTCATGATTCACCATCAATCGTGTGTCCAGTTCTTGGAAGTTAACTATCCCCATAATGCCAGTGTGTGTGTGAGGGAAGTCCTCTGGTAGTTTGCAATGACTTGTCAAAGCTGCTTAGTGCAGTTAGCATAGATGCTCAGCACCTCTTGTCTGCTTCCTCCAGGAGCTTAAGTTTCACTTGATCAATTTGGCTGTAGATACTCTCTTACAGGAGTTGAGTTTGTGTTTTTTTGCTGATTTATTTTTTAACCTCCATTGAGTTGAACGGATGGGGGTACCTAATCTTCTATCTTACGCAGAAGTTAAGTTTTTAGATTTGTAAGAAAATTTGTAGCTGTCTTCAAAGTGGCCACACCACTTTTTGTTCCCACCAGCAATGGATAAGAGATTCCTTTCATTCCATTGTTCTCTACCCTCCTTGTTGCTTGGCATTGTCAGTATTTTGAACTTTGGCTACTCCAATAGGCAGATAGAAAAACCTCATTTGATTTATATGATGTTGGGAGTTTCCTAGTATGCATATTTCTCATATAACTACTTTCCTACGAGGTCTATTCAGGACTTCCATTTAAATAACTCTCAAGCTATTTTTTTATTTTTTTTTAATTATTTAATGTTCGTTGTATATTTTGGATAATCTTTTATCAACTATATCTCTTGCAAGTGTTTTTCTCCAAAATTTTTGTTTCTTTTTTAAAAAATTTTTTGATGGTGTATTTTCCCCCCACAGTGGAAGTTTTTACTTGTAATAAAATAATTTAATTTAAAACATTTGATTTGTGCATTGATATTTTTCTGAAAAAATAAAACCTCGCAAGATACCCAATGCAACCAAGAAAACCAAGATAACCAATGAAAACTGAGAAAATTATGATAAAATTTATATACTCCTGTGTGACTTAATTATTCACTAAAGAATTACTTTAATGTTTCATGATAAATTATTATGATTATAATATGAAATATTTATGAGAACATTGTATTAATTGATCTAACAAGAAACCTTAATTATTCTTCTGGTAACTTTTAAGACAACCAATGTAACAGAAAATGACATAGTCATAATTTTAAGAGGTAAATAACTATGTTAATAGGAATAACTAATGGCTGAAAACACTTAAAGAAATGCACAACCTCTTTAGTCATCAGGGAAATTCAATTCAAAACAACTCTGAGATTCAATCTTACACCTATCAGAATGGCAAAGATCAAAAATTCAAGTGACACCACATGCTGGCAAGGATGTGGAGAGAGAGGAACACTCCTTCATTGCTGGTGGGAATGCAAACTAGTACAGCCACTTTGGAAATCTATCTGGTGCTATATCAGAAAATTGGGAATAGGGCTTCCTCAAGACCCAGCTAGTCTACTCCTTGGAATATACTCATAAGATGCTCCAGTACACAACAAAAACATTTGCTCAACCATGTTCATAGCAGCCTTATTCATAATAGCTGGAACATGGAAACAGCCTAAGTGTCCCTCAGTAGAAGAATAGATAAAGAAACTGTGGTACATTTATACTATGGAATACTACTTAGCTATTAAAAACAAGGAATTCCCTAAATTTGTGGACAAATGGATTGAACTAGAAATGATCATAATGAGTGAGTTAATCCAGAAGCAGAATGAGTCAAATGGTATATACTCACTTATATCTGGACACTAGCCCAAGAGGCATGTCTCATGAATGTCTTCACTTACCAGGAAAGTGGGACAGAGGGGAGGACATTCTATTGGGACTCTAGGTGAGAGAAGCATGGGAGAAGGGGGAAATAGAAGGATCCAGAGGGTTCTAGAAACCTACAAGAAGAACATTAAGATGGGCAGATCTGGGCCCAGGGGTCCTTATCAAACTCTGACACCAGCCAAGGACAATATGTGCAGTAAACTTCAAATCCCTACCCAGATGTAGCCAATGGACAGGACACTCCCCACAGGTGAGTGGAGAGTGGGGTCTGACTTTCACATGAACTCTGGTGCCCCATATTTGACCACGTCCCCTGGATGGGGAGGCCTGGTGGCACTCAGAGGAAGGATAGCAGGTTACCAAGAAGAGACTTGATAACTTAGGATCATATATAGGGTGATGAGGTCCCCCTCACTCACAGTCATAGGGGAAGGGAGTAAAGGGAAAATGGGAGGGAGGGAGGAATGGGGGAGATACAAGGGATGGGATAACAGTTGAGATGGGATATGAATAAATTAATAAAATATATTAAAAATATGTTAAATTTTAAATAACAAGCCATTGGAATTTTTAGCAGTATCATCTATAACATGATTCATCTATAATGAAGTACTCATGATGTAGTTAATGTAAGTGGAATACAGAAACTTAGAACAGTTGATTTAATTCCATTGAATATCCATTGTTATTTTCTAAATTGAACTTTCATGAAAATGCTTACAGAGACATGACATAATAAATCATAGGAGTCATAGGAGTGCCATGATGAAAATTTTTAATTTGTGCAGTTACTTTATGCTAAATATAAAAAGTATTCATTTGTTCTATCAATTTTCTGCTAGTGATCTTTCTATGCATTTTGTTGAAAATAAAGAGATTATTTATTTTATAATTTTGTTACTTTCTGTGATTATTCTCTACATCACTTCATTACTAATTTAGAGAGGTTGTGAACAATCCTACACTTTTCTTATTTATAATGTTACTTATGCTTCTTTTTTCTATGTGCATATGCATGTAATTTAAGAATTTTCTAGAATACCTTATGCATGCAAGAATGTGTCCATATTTTGAATATGAGTCTATTGAATATACAGAAACTATACATAGTTATGAAATGACTTGATGAAAAGAGAAATGCAGTTACGTGTGTGGGTAGGGATGAGGTTAATTCTGTAGCTTGTTCTCTGTACTATAACTTGGGATGATAAAGATTTCACTTTTATATTTAATTTTCTTTAAGTAAATTTCATTACATCAGCATCTTATAAATAAAATGCTAAATTGTGAATACTTGACTTTTTGCTGTTTTCTTATCTAAAACAATTTCAATGTTTCTTTCATTTTCTGATTACTTTCATATATTCTTTCCTGTTGTATTACTTTCCACAAATTTGTATCCTATACTTGCCAAAAATAAAAATGACAATTCCCACAAGTTTCCATTTTAAATTGGAGCAAGTTAAGTAAAATAATAGTGAAAGAAACTTGGAGTGTAAGAAACCGCATGGAACCTTGTACCACTGAGAAGGTCTTCCTGATACTGAATATTCTAAGCCTTTTAAATTCAGTGTGGAATACATATATCTGATCAGTGTAGGTTTACTTTCTTTTACCGAAAGGTTATGCTCCTAGTGAGTTGTGTAGAATGCTTCTGTTCAAGAGGAAAAGAATGTTGTAGCGTTTTGAGTAAGAAATTGCTTCTCCTGAAACAGTTCTCAGGATGCTTCACTGTTAGTTAGGGAGAAAGATCCCATATTTTGCTTTGTGTAAATGTAAGCAAAAATTCAATACTTTACTAAAGTACTGTTTTTATTAAATAAATTAAAGATTGTTTAGTTGAATAAAAATCATTTTTAAAACAAAAAGAATGTTAAAAAAAAAAAAAGAACCCACAAGCTAAGGTAATGCATCTATCCCCTCAAAACCTACTAATATTTATAATTTTACATGAGAAATTTAAAAATATTACTGTATTTGTTCCCATTTTCTGGGATTTCTGAAATGTTGTAATAATTCATAGTGTATGCAGAAAATCAGAAATAACAAAAAATAAATTATTTTAAAACTAGAGTATTTTAGCTGCTCATATCTTAAAGCACTATCTAGCAACTCAGTGGTCACACTGGGATGTGACTCAGATATCTATTATCTTTTCTGTCTTACATACACACTCTTCAGCCTCATACCAAGAACTGTGGTAGATTGATTGCAGGAGCCTATCCGCACATTCAACCTCCATATCCCAGGGACTCTGCCAAGTCTTGCTTTATACCCAATTTCCTTCTTCCTATAGACCCTCTTGGCCATCCACCACCAACCCATCATGTTCCTTAGAGTTTGCCACAGGTAATTAGAAATGTTTTATATCCTGGACCCTCAATGGCCAAATCTCAAGAGAGTCAGTTATGCGAATCACACTATTCTTGCTGGACTCCATTATGATCCTTGCCTGCTGCTCAGTATTAAACTTCTTCAATCCCACTTTAACTCCACTCACTTGCAAACCCACATCTTGGTTCAGATCCAGGGTCTTCCAGTTCATTCATCCCTGTCTCTCTGGAAAATGTTTTGCCTTACTGCAACCTACTTGCAGGATGCCCTCTTTCCACCAAACCTCTAAATTCATGGGTATCCTTCCTCTAGGTATGAAGAGCATCCTCTTACCTCTTATTTGAACCCTTGAATCTCTGAATCATTTCCATCTGCACATATGCATTTTTTCCTGCCAGCATCACCTTGCAGGGGAACTCCTTACTAGGTACCCCACAACCATCACAATACCTAAGATTGAGCGAGAACAAAAGAAACCAAGGAATGGAATAGCCACTCAAGCAAGACAGGATGAAATATCAACATGTAGAATCAACTTACGTATCCTAACCCCAGATGCCTAGACACAGCACAAAACATAATTATTATAAAGCATAATAATATGATTCTATCAAAATCCATTAACTGTACTACAGTCTTCCCTTAGAAATACAATATAGCTGAAGCCCAATACATAGACTTCAATATAACAATTATGAATATTTTTGAGGACATTAAAGATGAAGTGAATGAAACCGTCAAAGCTGTTGTAAAAAAAAGAAAAAAAAAAAAACGGAGTTGAGTGACATAATACATCATTTCAAGACATAGAAAGAGAATTTAATAAAAACAGAATCACTAAAGAAAACCAAAACAGAGATAAAAATGTAAATGAAAACTTTATGAAATTTAAGGAAGTCAAACAAAGACTTCAGAGAAAAGCTTCACTAATAAAGTTTAAAAAAAAAACTGCAATAAAGAATCACAGGGACAGAAGAAAAGGTAAAAGATATGGAAGGTTTAGTCAAACGATCTTAAATAAAAACAAATAAACACCAAGCACAAATCTAGGATATTATGAAAAAAACCAAATATGCACAATAGGAATAAAGGAAGGACACGAAACCTAGGATAAGTTAAAAGCACAGAAATTATTTTCAGCAAAATCATAGAAGAAAATTGCCCTAACTTTAAGGAGTAGGTGACTATCAAGGTACAATAAGACTACAGAATACCCAATAGATGGAATTGGGAGAGAAGTTCCAAAAAATGTAATTTTCAAATTACTAAACATGACTATTGAAAACTTCAAGGGAAAAAGACCAAAAACATATAAAGACATAATGCACTTTCCAGGAAAGAAAAGTATAGGCTTTCTTAAAGCAAGTAATATTGGCATATTCACTTTTTAAGGAGAGTTATATATTAGATCTTGATTTTGAATTGTACAATATATAATAAAGTCTTGTGCCCATTTGTAGAGTTCATTATTATTGTGTTTCCTAAATAAATCTATTGTACTAAACAAAAGCCACTGTTAAATCAATGTGCCTAATGTAGTTTCCTGTAACATGAAATATCTAGATTTACTTGTATTCTATGTGAGCCTAGACAAGGTTTATACCCCTCATTCAAGGATTTGTTTAGGAAAAGACAAGCAACCTGGTTGGATATGTGAAGAAGTCAGCCTTTTGCTTACTAACTGTATCATGAATGGAGGATAACATGGTCAGTTGTATTCAGTAAAATCAAATAAGTAAAACCAAGGATGGCCTATATGGTCCACATACTCATTAGGAACATGACTCGCAATGATCTTGGGAACATAATTAGGAGAGTATCTTGAATGCAAGAAATATTATCGCATGTGATAGAGCTCAAGGCTTGATATAAAAAAAGAACAAGAAGCCAGTTCACCACAAGCATTCTTTTCTCTACCTTTCCAGGTGACCATTGATGTGATAGTCCTGGAACCTCACACTGTTGCTGCCGTGAGTTTCTCACTGTGCCAGACTCTGTCTATAAAAATCTAGTCAAAACTGACCTATTTTATCTTAAATTGGCTCACAGAAGATAGTAGTTACAGGAAGAAAAAGAAACAAATAAAGATAAATTTACATTCCTTATTAAGGTTTTTTTATGTAATGAAAATCCATGAGATATATCAACAAAATGTCCTTTAAGTATAAGCTTCACAGTTCGTTTTATGTTATAATGTTTATATACATGTTTAAATGACATAAAATTACATGGAAATTGAAAAAAAGGATCCTATAAAAGGAAATAATGAGACACATTAAATATATATAGCATTATATACATGGTTTTCCTAATTGATAAGTTGCTAACATATTTCTAATTTTCTTCTTAGCCCACCACTAAATTATTAATATTTTAAATATTATATCTTAGTTCAGTTTAACGTTTCCTAGTCTTTGCCTATAATAACCAAAGATTGTTGAAGAAAAATATTTAAGACACTATTCCAAATATTAAGAGCTACATGTATTAACAATTTGTACCAAGAGATATCCTGCTTTATTGAATCAAAATAAATAACAGTAGCAGGACTGGTAGGTGTAGAAAGAAAAGTGATGAGAAATGAGGTAAAATCTGTAATAGTATCAAAAAGAGATAAGATTTGCATTTATTAGGTGTTGTTGGTGAAGTGTGACATGGCATGGAGTTATCGAAAAAGAAGGAATATCATGACCTGATAAAAACACTGGAAAATGTAATTGTCATCATTATAAGGAAATAATATATACAGCAATTGATTATTTCTTCTGTAATAATTAGGGGAA
Source organism: Acomys russatus (assembly GCF_903995435.1). Taxonomy (NCBI): domain Eukaryota; kingdom Metazoa; phylum Chordata; class Mammalia; order Rodentia; family Muridae; genus Acomys; species Acomys russatus. The sequence goes on along the minus strand of NC_067151.1, from coordinate 46,492,451 downwards.
AACTCATTAATGGAACTTAGTTAATGCTTAAAGAGAATTATGGAAAAATACTTACTTTATGGATATGTAAGTTATACTAACCGACATCACTGACTGGCATCAAAGATCCACAATTAGGAGTTGTTATTGAGGCCTTCTATTTTCTTCTGGATATTTGGTACAGATGTAAAAAAATTGTAAATTGATTATTTATCCACATACTAAAATTTCTCATGAAGGAAAAAGAAACCAGGATAGTGACTAATCTTTAGAAAATTATAAGAGAAGAAAGGAAGATGAAAGAGAGAGAGAGACAGACAGACAGAGAGAGACAGAGAGACAGAGAGCACAGCATAAGGAGTTTCTCTCCAATTTAAAAGAGCAGAGTCTATTTATCCTGGTATTATATTTGAAGAATAATATATGTATCGTCATAGTGAAAATGGAATGACAAGTGTATCACCATCAATTGTGCTCACTGGCCACTGTACTGGAACTGAGCAATCGAACTGATCACAGTCTCTCTCATGCACTTTTCAACTGTGGGTAGTGGAATCTGGAGCAAGATTTCAGCTTCTGGGGTTAAAGGCACAAAAGCTAGCTCATAACTTTACCTGGAAGCTATTGATTGATGTAATGAGCCTCATTAAGGCAAGTAGCTATGAGATGGAAAAGATGTCAACATCTGTCTTTGGATGATGCACACTCGATTTCAAGTCTTTGCCCTTACAATCTTGGGGTGAGACTGTGATAGACATCCTCCCAAGATTTTATAAGTTCCTTCATTTTAATAAGTATCACAGCATTATTTTTGTCAGCCAGAGGACTTTCCCCACCATTGTACCTCATGCTCTGGCAGCATAAATTTTTCCAAGCCAGTGAGTACTCACATATTTAACTTAAGAAACTGTTCCAGCCTATCCAAAGGCCTGACAGTTGAGACAGGTGTTTAATCCTATAATGTCAGCTACAATGTCTTCCTACCAGATAATATGTAGGAACTCCAGTGTGACTACTTAATAATAGCCTTAGAGATCAAGAAAATGTCTTCATCAAAATACCCAAATGTTCAATACCACCATGATGAAGGCTGTGGCATCATTGAAGTAGGAAAGACAGTAAGTACAGCTGCAACTAGATTTAACATTAGGGTTTTCACATTTATCCTTATAAAGTCTTATGCTCAGTCATCAGATCAACACTACATACAGTAAGGGACACAAATGTACCACTAATATATACTTATATTTTTTCACTAGAATGTTGTGGGAGTTTGGAGTTATGTGGAAACACATGATTTTGTCTTAATCCTAGGTGTGGGATAAGGGGGTCTTCTACTTTGTCCACAGATAATCACTGCCTCCAGAGAGAGCAAGATATCTTTGTCAGTTGTGAATTATTTCATGTGATGTCGTGGTCTTGCCAACAGCCGTACAACCCAGACCCTGTAAGAGAATAGAAGGTTTCAAGAAATAGAAGGTTGCTGGTGCAATTCCCCCTGCTGCTCCTGGTTGCTCTTAATGCAGTATGATGAGAAGAAGTCGGAGATATCCTGACACAAGGATTGGACTTGCTCCAATGAACCCAACAATCCTTACCAGCAAGAAGCAGCTAAGAAAACCTCCACCTCCTCTGCCCCACTCACCTTCTTTCTCTCCTACCTGGTGTTGTGGTAGAAGGGATTGGGTGGGAAAAGGGATAAAGAGATATAAGGAACTGAAAATAAAGGAAATTATAAAAGCACTCCAACACTAGAATGTTAAAAAATGATGCAGTGGACTTAGAGCGACACAGCAACTCAGGATTAGTTAAGACCTAGCCATGTTAGATTTAGTTACATTCTTGGCTGCAATGTATTTATCAGGCTGCATGGGCTCATGATATGCTGAGATATACCAGTGTTCCCTGGATAGGAACCATGGTTGGTCACTCTATATGGATTACTCTCACAACTATATAGAATATTCTTCTCAGAATTACCATATGATGAAAATTGATAAAATATCTGGCTCTATATTTCCCTGATGAGTGAAAATATTGAGCATTTCTTTTTAAATTTTTTATTATAATTTAATCAGAATACATCCCAATTGTTAACCTCTTGCTGGTATCTTCACATTCCCCCCCCCCCCCATACCCTCTGCTGCCCTATTTTCCTACCCTTAGACTTCTGAAAGACATGTATCAACTCTACCACCATATGACCACAGCCTACGAGGTCTCATCCAGATAGCCTGCTTCCTTCTCCCCAAAATGTGCCACCTGATCTCCCCACCAAAGGAAAATGATCAAATTGGGGGCACCAGAGTTCATTTCAGAGGCAGTCCACACTCTCTTCACAACCATAAAGAATGAGCTGTCCATTGGCTAGATCTGAACAGGAAGTCTAGGTTTACTGCATGCATTGTCCTTGCCTGGTACAACAATTTGGGCAGGCTCCTCTGGGTCCAGATCTGACAGCCTTGATAGTCCTGGGCCCTCTGGCTCCTTCTGTCACTCCATTCTTTCATACCACTCTCACCTGCAGTTCACCAGTTATTCCCAGCATCTGTACTGATACCCGCTGAGTAGAGACTGTCAGATGACTCTATGTGGCGCTAGTATCCAATTAAATTTTAAGTGAGTATATACCATGTATATCTTTCTGTGTTGGGGTTATCTCATTCAGGATGATCACTTATACTTCCATCTATTTGTCTGCAAATTTCAAGCTTTCCTTGTTTTTCATAACTGAGTAGTATTTCATAGCGTATATGTATCATAGTTTGTTTATCCATGCTTAGACTGAGGGACACCTAGGTTGTTTCCAGATTCGGGCTACTATGAATAAGGCTGCTATGAACATAGTTGAGTAATGTCCTTATTGCATGCTATTCAGGTATATGGCCAGGATTTGTATACCTGGGTCTTGAGGTAGCACTATTCCCAATTTTCTGAGAAATCACTTGATTGATTTCCAAAGTAGTTTTACAAATTTGCAATCCCACCAGCCATGGAGCAGTTTTCCTCTTTCTCCACATCCTCACCAGCATTTGCTGTCATATGAGTTTTTGATCTTAGTCATTCTGAGGGGTGTAAGATAGAATCTCAGAGTGGTTTTGATTTGCATTTCCCTGATGACTAAGGATACTGAGCATTACTTTAGGTGTTTCTCTGCATTCAATATCCCTCTGTTGAGAATTCTCTGTTTAGCTCTGAACCTCATTTCTTAATTGGGTTATTTCTTTTGGAGATGTTTAATTTCTTGAGTTATTCAGATCTACCCAATGGACAGCTCATTCTACATAGTTGTATGCAGAGGGGGACTGACTCTGACATGAACTCTAATGTCCCAGTTTGACCACATCCCCTTGGTGGAGAGGCCTGGTGGCCTTCAGAAGTAGGGAAAGCAGGTTATCCATAGGAGATCTGATAGGCTGTGATCATAAATAGGGGGAGGAATTTCCCCTCTGTCAGAAGTCTAGGTGAGGGGAATAGGGCAAAATGGGGGTACAGGAAGATACAAGTGAGGGGATAACAATCGGGATGTAATCTGAATAAATTATTTCTTTTTTAAAGATATGTGCTTTGCGCTGCGTGCGATCTTGGATCCCCCCAGACGATATATTGTTTTAAGTAGTCATTCTAGAAGTTGAGAAAGAATTCTTAGTAGATATTACATTTATGATCACCTTCATTTTTGGCCTTTTAAAAAGTCTCTTACCATAAGAAAATAGCTTTCAATTTGTTGTAATGCACTCATCAAATATATGTTGTGATAGTGACACAAACCTAAGGCTGGACCTCTTTAGATGTGACAGACTGAATGAGTAATAATAAAGATAATGGTGATAATAACTAGAATGATAATGATAATGATGATGATGATGATAATGATGATGATGATGATAACAATAATAATAATGAGGAGAGGAGGAGGAGAGCAGGAAGAGGAAGGGGAGGAAGAGAAACAAGAAGAAAAAGAAGAAGAAGGAAATAATTATTAACTATGTATTACTAACACTGTTAAATATTATAAGTCAGACTCCAGGGTGCTCCCTGATGAAATTTCTGATTGACCTTGCTACATTAATTAAGAAAATGCTCACAACCATGCCGATAGGCAATCTGGCAGATGTTTTCTCAATTGAGATTCCTTCCTCCCAAAAGACACTCAATTCTGTCAAATTGACAAAAACTAGCACTAACCAGCATAAATGGAGTTCAGCCTTTCACCATGGTCCAAGCTTCACAATCTCGTAGAAAATCAATTCTTGCCCCAAAGTCCCATTTAGAATTACAGAATAGGACTTGATGAGGGGGAATATATTTGAGAGATGTCTATGTGAAAAATTTTCCTCAGATATAAAAATGTTCATTATTAGAATTAGACTCAACTGTTAGAATAATAATGGTTTTCACCAAATTTCTAAACTCTGATGTAACTATTATAGTGAGTTTATTATAACTTTATTTTTTCTAACTATAAATAAAACTCATGCAATTTAGTCTATATTAAAGTATTATGTTTAATGCTTCAGCCTAGTGAACTGACAGAATATTTTTTTTAAAGTTTAGGTTTCACTTTTGTTCTAATCATAGCAATATAAACAATCCATTATATTTCACTACTCAAACAAGAATAAATGTGTTTTAGCTTATTATCTGTACATATACTCTTGTGAACATCGAACAATTAAAGGTCTTACTTACTCTTAACCAGTATATGCATAAGAGTTTGATGTTAAAGTCAGAGACTCATTTAATTTTTACAAATTTTAAATTAAAACTGAATTGCATCACTTTCCCCTTCCATTTTCTCCCTTAAAGCCCTGCCACATACCTTCCCTCCAACCTCTTCCATGACAGCACACTTTCAAACTGCTAGCCTTTTTCATGATTATTTTACTATTATGTAAACATATGTGTATGAACACACAAATACATAAAAACTGTCTGATGATTAGTCTGTTCTGTTACATCTATATGTACTGTCTCAGGGCTTGCCACTTTGTATTGAGTATTCAATAAAGGGACTTCATCCCTGGAAGAAACTTATTCTTCCTCTTCCAGCACTCATTAGTTCTTTGTCTATGTTATCTTAGCATGTCTTTTGAAAATTATGTATTTCTTGACATGTGATTTTGACCCTTTCAAATCTTAAGATACAGAGTTCCAACTATGAAGCCTTCATTGCTCGTTAGAAATGATGATAAAATTGAAGCACACAGTTAACCTGGGAATGTACACAAAGGCATTTATTATCTTCAACATACAAGATAGTTTTTATTAAAAAATTTCATACAACATATTTTGATTGTCATTTTCCCTCTTCCAGCTTTCCTCAAATCCTCCCCATTTTCTTTTCTACTAAGCTCTATTTTTCAGTCTCTTAAAAATAAGTAAAAATCACAAAAAACAAAATCAAAACAAACATAAAAACCAAAATGACAAGAAAAAAATTCCAACATATAAAAGTACTTTGTAATGTTTGTCAAATACTCCAGGGCTTGGGGTATGCCTTTGAAAGAATAAATGCACACAGTGATATTCGATCAGAGAAACGCATGTTCCTCTTTCATCAGGAATCAATTGAAAATAGCTTCCACTGTATGGAATGGATTCCACGTTCACTCCCCTCTCTAATTTCTGTGACCTGTCTGGTTGAAATTTTCTAGATCTTTTCTGTGATGTCACAGTCTCTGTGCATTCACAAATGCATCACTCCTGTTGGGTCTGCAAAACACTGTTTTCTGGGAGCCATCTCTGCCTCCTAATAACTTCCCATTTATTTTTCTTTATATATCACTCTTGCCTGAGGACAGGAATCTAATAAACTCTTATTACTGAGTGCTCCAAATTGTTTCTCTCACTCTCCTTTCATCGTCCAGTTGTAGGCTCTACGTTAATTACCATCTAACATAAAGGAAAAGCTTCTTTTTTTAAAGATTGAATGAGGCACTAAACTTTAAATGCCCTGATATATCACTAGTAGTCATTTTATTGCAATTTGCCTTCAGCAGTATAGTATTAGTAGGTTTCCCCCTAGGACATTGTCTTCTTGTGTCTTAGATTCTGGCCACTTTCATAGTTGCAGGTATGGGTTCTGTTGTATTGACTGGACATTCAAGTGCAGGGACGGGGTGTGTTACTGGCATAACATTTGTGCCAGAATTGTACCAGTATATCTTGCAGGCTGGTTGTTGGTGTGGATCACTGCGTTTTTAGTTTGGTGATATTCATGACTATCTGCCTCCTCCAGAGCATGCAATGTACCTTCCAGGAATATGAGTACAAATCATAAGGAGTAAAGATTTTTATTGAGCCCTAGTTTGACTTATCTATTTTCAATGACACAATTAGTTATTGTCTTCACTAATGGCACCTTCTAATCAGATTATAGAAAGTAGCAATTACTCTTGTCAATAACCTATAATGTTTGGAAGGGGTCCATGTAACACATTTGGCTAAGGATTCAATGACATGGATCCCATTTTTAGCATTTAGCATTGTAATTGGTGGTATAAGATCTCTACCTGAGGCACTGTCTCTCCTAATTTATGGTAACATCATTTAGATTCCTTTGAAATATGTAAATATCCTGGGAAGAGTCTATAGTTGTAAATTTACATATTTTCCCAAGACATTAAGTATTAGGTGTCCATTCCCATATTCCTTCATTTATTCTGTTCTCCTGCTTTCTTTCCATTTAATATTCCCACTGTACTTTCCTGTATATCTATTTATTTTTTTAAATTTTTTCTTTTGACTTTTTTTATTAATTTTTTCATATTACATCTTGATTGTTAGCCCTTCCCCTGTTTCCTCCCATTCTTCCCTCCCTCCCATTTCTCCCCTTCTCCCCTCCCCTATGTCCGTGACTGAGGGAGACCTCCTCCCCCTATATATGCTCTCAGAATATCAAGTCTCTTCTTGGTAACTAGCTATCCTTCCTCTGAGTGCCACCAGGTCTCCCAATCCGGGGGACATGGTCAGAAAAGGGGCACCAGAGTTCGTGTGAGAGTCAGATCTTACTCTTCACTCAATGGTGGAGAATATCATGTTCGTCGGCTAGGTCTTGGTAGGGGTTCGAAGCTTACTGCCTATATTCTCCTTGGCTGGTGCCTTAGTTTGAGGAGGACCCCACGATCCAGATCTGCCTGTCATAAAGTTCTTCTTGTAGGTTTCCAGGACCCTGTGGGACCTACTATTTCCTCTTTCTTTCATGCTACTTTCGCCTAAAGTCTCAATCGGATATCCTCTCCTCTGACCCACTTTCTTGGTAAGTAAAGATTTTCATGGTACATATTCCTTGGACTAGTGTTTTGATATAAGTGAGTATATACCGTTTGTCTCTTTTTGCTTCTGGGTGAACTCACTCATCATGATAATTTCTAGATCAATCCATTTGTCCACAAATTTTGGGAATTCCTCGTTTTTAATAGCTGAGTAGCATTCCATCATGTAAATATACCACAGTTTCTTAGCCCATTCTTCTACTGAGGGACACTTAGGCTGTTTCCATGTTCTGGCTATTATGTATAGAGCAGCTATGAACATGGTTGAGCATATGTCCCTATTGTGTGGTAGGGCATTTTCTGGGTATATTCCAAGGAGTGGGATAGCTGGGTCTTGAGGAAGCCCTATTTCCATTTTTCTGAGAAAGCGCCAGAGAGCTTTCCAAAGTGGTTGTACTAGTTTGCATTCCCACCAGCAATGAAGGAGTGTTCCTCTCTCTCCACATCCTCGCCAACATGTGGTGTCATTTGAGTTTTTGATCTTAGCCATTCTGATGGGTGTAAGATGGAATTTCAGTGTCGTTTTGATTTGCATTTCTCTGATGACTAACGAGGACGAGCATTTCTTTAAGTGTTTCTCGGCCATTTGATATTCCTCAGTTGAGAATTCTCTGTTAAGTTCCAAGCCCCATTTCGCAATTGGGTTGTTTGGTTTTGTGGTGTTTAATTTCTTGAGTTCTTTATATATTTTGGATATTAAACCTTTGTCAGAGAAAGATTGGTGAAGATCTTTTCCCATTCTGTAGGCTGTCGCTTTGTTCTCTTGATAGTGTCTCCTGCCTTACAGAAACTTCTCAGCCTCATGAGGTCCCATTTATTAATTGTCAACATTAAGGCCTGGGCTGTTGGTGTACTGTTCAGGAAGTTGTTTCCTGTGCCTATATGTCCCAGGCTCTTCCCCACTTTTTCCTCTAACTGAATTAATGTCTCTGGATTAAGGTCTTTAATCCACTTGGACTTGAGTTTTGTGCATAGTGACAAATAAGGGTCTAATTGCATTTTTCTACATGTAGACCTCCAGTTAGACCAGCACCATTTGCTGAAGATGCTATCTTTTTTCCATTGAATAGATTTGGCTTCTTTGTCAAAAATCAAGTGAGCAAATGTGTGTGGATTCATCTCTGGGTCTTCGATTCGATTCCATTGATCCACCAGTCTATTGCTTTGCCAGTACCATGCTGTTTTAATTACTGTTGCTCTGTAGTACAGCTTGAGATCAGGTATATCTATTTATAACCCTATACTCTATTTCTCTTTTCTTAGGTCTTGTAATAAAAACAGACAGATCAACCAATGAAGTCCAATTAAAGACACATTCTTTTTACACACCTATAGAAACCCGATTCTTAATAAATAAGCTAGAATACATACTGGAGAAAAGTCAGCATCTTCAACAAACAGTGCTGGTCAAACTGTATGGTTGCATGTACATGAATGAGAATAAATTCATATGTATCATTCCCAACAAAATTCAATTCCAGATGGATCAAGGATTTCAACATAATATTAATTATTCAGAATCTGATAGAAGAAAATATAAGCAATAGTCTTGAACTCATTGTCACAGGAAAGGACTTTCTGAGAAGGATAACAATAGCATAGACACTAAGAACAACAGTTAATAAATGGTACCTAACCTCACAAAACAGAAGAGTTTCTGTAAGGCAAAGGATGGCACCATTCAGACAAAGAGCCAGCCTTCTAAAAAGGAAAGAATTCTTATTAATTAAGCTTATGATAGAAAGTTAGTCTCTAGAATAGGTTTAGAACTAAAAAAAAAAAAAAAAAAAAAAAAAAGAAAGAAAGAAAAAGGAAAGAAAGAAAAGAAAATCAAAACTAAGCAACAAGGAAACAAATAACCTAATTTAAATATGAGAAATGTAATAAGTACAAAGTTCTCAAGTACAAAACAGAAATAGCTGAGAAACACTTAAAGAAATGTTCACTAATGTTACTCATCGAATAAATGTGAATTGAATTACATTGAGATTGCATATAACCACAGTCAGAATGGCCAAGATCCATCAAAAAAATGACTGACTATGCTTGTAAGGATTTGTGAAATGGAAGAGGGTCATTATTTATTCATTGCTTGTAACTGCAATCTAATACAGTCACTATGGAACTCAGTGTGTGAGTTCCTCTGGAAGCTGGAAATTAATAATTTCAGATCCAGGCGTATACCAAAAGGACCCTACCTTAGTTCTGTACAGACATTTGCTCATCTTTCTTTTATAACAGCCAGAGATTACAAACACCTTACATTCTATCAACTGATGACTTGACAATGAAGATGTGGTGCAGAATAAAATATTATTGAGCTGTTAAGAAAAATGAAAACATAAAATAAGCAAGTAAACAGATGGACCTGAAAGCATCATCCTAGATTAGGTGGTAGAGCCTGGGAGATTGGAGATGATAAAAGAGACTATCTAAATCCTCATACAATAGGCAAATAAATTGAGAACATTAGCCAACGTATGCTTTGAGGGTTAGGAATAGTAACACGAGTAAGTGTACAATCACCAAGTCAAGCTGAACATGGCAAAAACATATTTTTCCATAGAGTCATATAAACAAACAATATCCAGTTGTTAAGAATATTGTAAAGTAAACCAATTCCTATCCTCTATACCTGGAGGGACAAGAAACTTTAATCCAAAACCGAGTCTGTGTTTTTGAAGAAACTGGGGTCACAAGACCCTTGTCTAGAGTCCTTAGTGTTTTCTCACAAGGTCTCAGAATTCTCTCACACACTTCCATTCTTGGATGGTGATCTACAGTCACCCAGGTTCTAAAAAACAATTACTGCATGTTTCCTTTAATATGTAGATGTTAACTTTTAGGCTTTCAATTTGTGTGCTGCAACCTGAAAAGTAACTGAGATTGTGAACCTAGTAGGGGACAGGAAGTTGGGGAAGATACCAGGTAGTGCTAAATACTTTTGCAGATCTTTTTTTGAATCAAACATAGCTTATATTTTTTCTTTCATCTTAATTTCAAAGAAATTAGGTAGTGTTTGAACTATTATTAAAACTATTTTCCTAACTCTAAGATGCCATCTGTATCTCAACTGCATATAACTAGTGCTGTGTTTTTCTCTATGGTCTTGAGGTCTTCTTGAAGAACAGCTATCCACAATTAGCCTGCCAGTTCTGTAGAAATTTGGGTGATATAAATTATAAGCACACTGTGCACTAAAACACAAACATAGATAAAATGTTAGACAAGCTACTATACTATATCCAGGGTTGCCTTACTGTCTTCTGTGATATTTGAGAAATATTAATACAATCACTTTAAAATTTCAAAGATAATATGGCCTATCTGATGATGTTTTTGGGTTTATTTGGCAGTAAGATTGTACTTAAAAATATAGTTTGAAGCTAGGCATAACACCACACATTTTTACTTTGAGCACATGGGAGGCAAAGGCAGGCATATCTCTCTTAGATCAAGGCCAGCCGGGTCTACACTGCCAGAAGCACATAGTAAGAGCCTATATTAGAATAAACAAACACACAAACAAACAAAATCAACAAATAAACAAACATAAGTTTTGCAAAGACATTAATTGTTTACTATAGTCTATACTTTAATAAATCTTCATTTCTTTCTATGGTGTTTAAGCGGGCTTTTATATTATGTGTGCCTAAACGCCAATCTCTTGTATCAAGGACTTAATTATTGAAATCATGACTGTTTATTATTATGTTCAATGATTTTTAAGTACCAAATTGCCCATCAATTTCTAAAGAAGGCTTTGGCAATTACTGGCTGACTTAGCCTATAATTAAAGGAAAATGAAAATCTAGCTCTCCCTGTAAACACACTGCTCCATTTAGAGTAGCCAAGATATGCCTTCATGATGGTCTGTTTTGCCTCTGCATTTACATTTGATTAGGTTAAGAGTTAAGCATGTTGAAAGAGAGGAGAGTGTGTCTGAAATTTATTTTGACAGCTGCAAAAAAAAAAAAAAAAAATCTCTTAAAATACAGTGACACCAGTTTCTGAAAAGTATCATTATCCATCACTCTGCTGAAGCAGGTAAGGAAGAACAGTGATGAATGGCCCCGTGACCTATGTGGTGCAGGTTTTTAAATACAAGCAGATATTTCTTGGGGAAAAAATCTGCAGGGAAGTCATCTAATCTTTTATTTTTTCCCAGATTTTTACTCTACCTTTCTTCTTAAAACACTTAAGATTCATTATCATTTTAAATATAATGAGAAAACAAAGTGCACAATTTGAAGATAGTTCATGATTCATATAAATTGGGTATATGATCATGCTCTTACTTGTGCATTAATGAAATTTTTGTGTTGTCCTCTATATCTCTTTAACTTATTTTTCTTTTTGAGACAGGCTCTCTTATGGAACTCAGACTTGTCTTTTAACAATAATGGTTGGCCAGAAAGTCCCTGGTATGCCCATCAGTTCTAGGAACATAGACACTTTATATTAAATTTTACATTTAAAGTTATTTAGTGACAAAACTAGTAAAACCACAAGATAATTTGCATAATGTGACAATATGATCTCTAATGTGCAATACAAAAGCTTAACACAGTTTATTAATAGGTCTGTATGTCCTTCCACATTCAAATCTGTTTCCAAACACACACTTTAAACTTCCATAAAAGTAGACCTTCAGTTAAATTTTAGATGAATTACTTGTTTAATCAAATCAGAGTTACCTGCTTTGATGATATTGAACTGAGAAGTACTTGCAGAAAAATATATCTCAAATATGTTTTGATCTTTGAGAGCTAAAATATAAAATAGATTTTCCACAATAACAAAATAATTTTGAAATATAAGTAAAAGAAATCTCTAAGTTTAATCACTTATATTATACCATATCTATTAATAGTCATAAGCTCTTGAGAATAAGACATTTTTACTGAAATTGCTTGAACATAATTGACATATTATAATTTAAAATTAAAACATTTTACTTATTTTATTAGCTATGGAAGCTCTTATGTTCTATAAATTAGAGATGGAAACATTTAATTCCATAAAATGACTATAAATATGTTTTTGAAGAGTGTGTTGTTATTGTATCATTTAATATGGTACTTAAAATTACTATCATTGGTCATTACTATTTTTAGATAGTTGGACAGATACAACATAATTTGAAAACTTTGAGACTTATCCTCACTTTCATAATCAATACATTGTAAAACTGATGCTTGAAGTTGACGTGCTATAAAAAATGGACAGATCAATGGGACTAGAGTCATCATTTTGGTGTTGGGAATAGAACTCAGACTATTCTGAGTTCTCAGGAGGCCATTAATACATGGCTATATAACTTACATAATTACACTGTACCAAGAAGCTCTCCAATTAAAAAATAAATAAAGAAGGAAAGGAACACATGCAGTATCCATTAAAAGCCAAGCTGGACATTCCACCATTTAAATAGACAAAAAGCTTACAGAAATTATAATTGAAGACTCCTATTAATGGCCTATTACATTTTGTCCTGTAACTGAGATCTAGAGAAGAAAAGAAAAAGAAAACTAAAGTTTTGGGGATAAAATAACAAAAAGTGTGAAGAACACCTTGAGGTTTATGGATTGATATAATATTTCCTGCCTGTAACACTTTCAGATAAATATACCTGCCAAAAATGTTACCATGCAATTGGATGAAAAATTAGGCAAATCTCTTCCTATGATTCACTAATGTCAAAGTGACATTACTTGGGGAAACGGGATAACTTACTTACATGGGTACTGAGGAATTACTAGATCTGAGCTTTACATGTTATCCATGAAATAAACTCCTGTATCTGCTGGGACTCCCACACAACCAGCACTATTAATGCACAGAGCTTCTGGAATTTTTCAAAACTTTGCATATGGCCATAAGTTTTCATTATGGGAGTGCCCTCTCACTACTCTCCTCTTACCTTCTGTGTTACTTTGAATATTTGTTCCATAGTTGGTAGAACTGTTTGTTAAGTGTTAGTATGTGGTCTTGTGAGAGAAAGTGTGTCATATGAGGGGCATGGTCATAAAGGTTTCAAATTTGATACCATTTCCAGTTATCATTTTCTATGTTTCTTACTTGTGAATAAGGATGCTTAAGTTCTGAGCTACTGCTCCAACATTATGCACCAGTGTTTGTTGTCATGATCCTTACCATGATTGTCATTTAGTTACCAAACAAAACTATAAGCCCTCAAATAAACCATAATCTATAAGGTGCCTTGTAATGTTGTCACATTTCAGCAATGAAAATTAACCAAGACACATCTTTTTTTTTTTGATACATCTTATTGTAGACAAGTAGTCTCTAACTTTTGTTAGATTATTAAATTAATAGGACTCTTATGGTCAAATAATTCACTCTATATATCTTCTAACATTTTAATTATTTATTCTTTACCAATATTTTTATGATGAAACCTGAATTTGCTTTTCAATTGCAGGGAAAAGAACAGTGGATTAAGATAAAGGTTTGGATTAAATTCAAATTCCAATAAAATTAAACACACACACGCGCGCGCGCGCAGACACACACACACACACACACACTTTGTAGGCCAGAATGGCCTCAAACTCATGGAGATCTGCCTGCTTCCCTCATGCTGGGATTAAAGGCATGTGCCACCATCACTTGAGAATATTTACAAATATTTATATTAGAAAATATATGTGACAGACATATTTGTGAGGCCGGAACTATTGAAGACTGGCTTACCCTGTCTTGGTAGAGTTTGGCCATCGACTCTGACTGCCTCCAAACTTGCCTTTTTAAAGACAAAATTCTATTGCCAGAAGGATGAAGATGATGCTCCAACATTATAGAGTGTTTTGAATGACTCTTCAAGTAGCAAATTATCTCTATTATCTTCTCATTTGGAAAGCTACAACCTACACTCCTGGTATACTCAGGTAGTCAATTTTATTCCTTCTCAAATCTCTGATGGAGTTGAAGACCATATAGTTTAGTGTTACAATTAAGCTTAGTTTTCTAGGGCTTAAGATGTTTTTCGGTCTATATAGATGTTTTAAATTGATAATGATGAGATATAATAGATATTGATTTACATTCAAATATTTGGATGAACCAAGATAGGAAAGCTGTTTTTTTCAAGGTTACCAAATACAAATAGCTGAAACACTAAGAATGTAACATTTATATAATTCCTGGTTGTTTCATGGTTTTTCTTGCTATAGGGAGTTTTTTGTATATGTGTGTAATAATATAAATGTATATTTAAAAATAAAAATATATTGGTGACTTGAATAACTATTTCTTTTGACCTTCATGAATATCCACAGTACAAAAATGGCAAAGTTCAACTTTTTTTTGGAACAAAAAAGGGAGAAAAATTTTAAAATAAATTTAAAATTCTTTCTTCCTTTAAAGAGCTTGTATTCAGAATTATGTAATCCACACAAACCATTTAAACTATATGCAGTTGAACCTCATATTATTGACAGAGGAGTACAACCTGTCCTCAAAATCACTTATCTATTTGATATATATCACAACTGTTTGGCCATGAGGCAGTAAAAGCCAACAGCATTTACTCTTAACAGAAAGATACTTAAATTTTGTTTAAATCTCTTGTTTGCTTGTTTATATTTTATATAGCAAAACCTCCTTGTTGTATATAATGGATACCATTTACTTACAGATAATTATTTTTGCATTATTAGTCTTTAGTTCTTGACAGTCTTTAGATGTTTTGACAATATGCTTCCCAGTTGTGTCTGTGTCGTTGCTTCCTACCCCAAAGTTTAATTTATCTAGCACAGAGGATCATTTTTGTAATTCTACTAGTGAATAGCTAGAAAATTTTGATTTGTCTTTTAGTAGAAAAGAATCAGGTAAACATTTTGATAGATTAGATGGAATGCGGTTGATTTATGAGAATTTCTAGGTTTACCTATAGTAAACCCAGAGACAGTTATAAAGTTATGTCACACACTGACATGCACAGATATATGCATACATATATAATATGTGTGTTTATATCACATACATATACATATATAATGTAATATATATTATATATTTATGAAAGAAGCTTGGACTATGCTTCCTGATACTGAGTTAGAAATGTGATGCCATGATTTGGGACCTAGGACCAGAAGGTAACTATGAACAAGGGATGGATTATGAGTATGTTTTCTTGGTTATATATGCATATACTGCCACCTGGAAAGAGAAGGTTTTTTTTTCTTATTTCAGTTATGGAGTGCTTTAATTATTCCCACTGTGATTCCATCCAACATTATAACATGAAGAATTTCAAAAGTACAGAACAGTTGAATTATTGGGTAAACATTCATATATGTAAATGCAGTTACCTAGCATTCTTACTTCTGTGCATTTCTTTTCTTATACCAATGACAATCAAACTAATGATTGAGACCAATTCAGCCGCTTTGGGATTGCTCAGCAAGCATTCTACCTTTGAGTTGTGGCTCCAGTAGTATTATTTATTCCACTTTTGAGTACGATTTTGTCCCCAATGCAGTAACAACACTTAAGTGACACTCTTGGACAAGCCAGTATACCTGTGAACTGAGTTCCTCAAGAGTTGGCTCTTTGGTTAAAGCATTTGGTGTTCTTGAATAGGATTGAGATTGGATCCAGTACCCAAGCAAAATTCTCACAGACGCCTCTACCTCTAGCACCAAAGAATCGAATGCCATCTTCTGGCCAGCAGAAACATCTGCACATGCCTCCAGGTTACACTCCATGTATCATGTCTGGATGTGATCATTATGAATCATTTTGTTGATTTTTTTCAAGTCCTGGTTTATTCTACACTAAGGCTACACAGTATCCAATTCCTGGCCATCCAGGCAATGTTATTTTAATAAGTATTATGTTATTATAAAGGGTTGCCCCATATCCCATCTTTACTGATGTTAGAATATTTTCCAGCCAAAGGTGTTGAGTAATGCATTGCAAGATATATCAAACTTCAACACAAAGAAATTCTTAGGAATAAGAAAGCAAATAAATAAAATAGTAAAAATAGTAAAAAGTCATATTGTTTTCAAGTTTAGTATTGTCTGCATGAGTTCATCTTCCTTTCCAATATACAGCCCAGGCCTGAATAACTGGGCTTTATCCAAAGGTCACAGACAAAAACTAGAAGTGTAGCTGAAATCAGTAACACTTCAACCTTCAACAGTCTATGTAGTGGTAAATCATTAACGCATTCCATGCTTGTTGTTTTCCCATCTAGGACTGATTATCTAAGACTTGTAAACAGATGTTCAGTGGCAAAGAACTTTATAAGAATATTGATCTCATTTCACAGCCCTATGCTTCTTGTACTGTTAATGATCCTAAGGGAAATAAACCTTCCCCTTATTGGCTCTAGTTTAGTGGTATGATCATTACCCACATGAATGTTGGCAAATAGCTTTTTTCTAACTTCCTCCTGATCAAAATTCAAGTAATTATTCTTTTTATATATTCAAACAAGCTCTAACTGAGAAAGCTAGCAAGGTATATAAAGTATTTTTCAATTTGGCTATCCAAGCTAACTTAAAAACAGTGGTAATTATATCTTTATTTCTCACACTCTATAGCTAACTCTCTGATAATTACATATTATCTTTGTTCTTCTCAGACAAACATTGTAATCAAACATTAAAATTACATATTAAAAGTTTTTGCAACTGTTAGAGAGAACTGCAATTAGAGAGGCATCTCTGGGATAATGGATTCTCTCAAGCGACCCTAGCTAAGACTCCTTACAATAGGAAATAGGGAATCTGAGAAGGCAACCTTCTGTAACAGGTAAGACTTACAATGGAGGGATGAGCACCAATCCATCCTTTTTTTTTTTATCTAGGATTTTTTTATTAATTTATTCATATTACATCTCGATTGTTAGCCTTTCCCCTGTTTCCTCCCATTCTTCCCTCCCTCCCATTTCTCCCCTTCTCCCCTCCCCTATGTCTGTGACTGAGGGAGACCTCCTCCCCCTATATATGCTTTCAGAATATCAAGTCTCTTCTTGGTAACTAGCTATCCTTCCTCTGAGTGCCACCAGGTCTCCCAATCCGGGGGACATGGTCAGAAAAGGGGCACCAGAGTTCGTGTGAGAGTCAGATCTCACTCTCCACTCAACGGTGGAGAATATCATCTTCGTTGGCTAGGTCCTGGTAGGGGTTCAAAGCTTACTGTCTATATTCTCCTTGGCTGGTGCCTTAGTTTGAGGAGGACCCCACGATCCAGATCTGCCTGTCATAAAGTTCTTCTTGTAGGTTTCCAGGACCCTGTTGGACCTACTATTTCCTCTTTCTTCCATGCTACTCTTGCCTAAAGTCTCAATCGGATATCCTCTCCTCTGACCCACTTTCTTGGTAAGTAAAGATTTTCATGGTACGTATTCCTTGGACTAGTGTTTTGATATAAGTGAGTATATACCGTTTGTCTCTTTTTGCTTCTGGGTGAACTCACTCATCATGATAATTTCTAGATCAATCCATTTGTCCACAAATTTTGGGAATTCCTCGTTTTTAATAGCTGAGTAGTATTCCATCATGTAAATATACCACAGTTTCTTAGTCCATTCTTCTACTGAGGGACACTTAGGCTGTTTCCCTGTTCTGGCTATTATGTATAGAGCAGCTATGAACATGGTTGAGCATATGTCCCTATTGTGTGGTAGGGCATTTTCTGGGTATATTCCAAGGAGTGGGATAGCTGGGTCTTGAGGAAGCCCTATTTCCATTTTTCTGAGAAAGAGCCAGAGAGCTTTCCAAAGTGGTTGTACTAGTTTGCATTCCCACCAGCAATGAAGGAGTGTTCCTCTCTCTCCACATCCTCGCCAACATGTGGTGTCATTTGAGTTTTTGATCTTAGCCATTCTGATGGGTGTAAGATGGAATCTCAGTGTCGTTTTGATTTGCATTTCTCTGATGACTAACGAGGACGAGCATTTCTTTAAGTGTTTCTCGGCCGTTTGATATTCCTCTGTTGAGAACTCTCTGTTAAGTTCCAAGCCCCATTTCGCAATTGGGTTGTTTGGTTTTGTGGTGTTTAATTTCTTGAGTTCTTTATATATTTTGGATATTAAACCTTTGTCAGATAAAGGTCGGTGAAGATCTTTTCCCATTCTGTAGGCTGTCGTTTTGTACTCTTGACAGTGTCTCCTGCCTTACAGAAGCTTCTCAGCTTCATGAGGTACCATTTATTAATTGTTGACATTAAGGCCTGGGCTGTTGGTGTACTGTTCAGGAAGTTGTTTTCTGTGCCTATATGTCCCAGGCTCTTCCCCACTTTTTCCTCTAACTGAATTAATGTCTCTGGTTTTAAGTTGAGGTCTTTAATCCACATGGACTTGAGTTTTGTGCATGGTGACAAATAAGGGTCTAATTGCATTTTTCTACATGTAGACCTCCAGTTAGACCAGCACCATTTGTTGAAGATGCTATCCTTTTTCCATTGAATAGATTTGGCTTCTTTGTCAAAAATCAAGTGAGCAAATGTGTGGATTCATCTCTGGGTCTTCGATTCGATTCCATTGATCCACCAGTCTATTGCTTTGCCAGTACCATGCTGTTTTAATTACTGTTGCTCTGTAGTACAGCTTGAGATCAGGTATGGAGATTCCTCCAGAGGATCTTTTATTGTATAGGATTGTTTTTGCTATTCTGGGTTTTTTATTTCTCCATATGAATTTGAGAATTGATCTTCCAATATCTTCAAAGTATTTTGTAGGTATTTTGATAGGGATTGTGTTGAATCTGTAAATTGCTTTTGGTAAGATGGCCATTTTTCCTATGTTGATTCTCCTGATCCACGAACAAGGTAAATCCCTCCATCTTCTTATGTCATCTTCAATCTCTTTCTTCAGAGTTTTGAAGTTTTTTTCGAATAAGTCCTTCACTTGCTTGGTTAGAGTTACTCCTAGATATTTTATATTGTTTGTGGCTATCGTGAAGGGAGTAGTTTTCCTAATTTCTTCCTCTGCCTGTTTGTCATTTGTATACAGGAAAGCTACTGACTTTTTTGAGTTTATTTTGTATCCTTCCAATTTGTTGAAGGTGTTATCAGCTGTAGGAGTTCTCTGGTGGAATTTTGCGGATCACTTATATACACTATCATATCATCTGCAAATAAGGATAATTTGACTTCTTCCTTTCCCATTTGGATCCCCTTGATCTCCTTTTGCTGTCGTATTGCTCTGGCTAGAACTTCAAGAAATATATTGAAGAGATAAGGGGACAGGGGGCAGCCTTGTCTGGTTCCCGATTTTAGAGGAATTTCCTTGAGTATCTCTCCATTTAATTTAATGTTGGCTGTTGGTTTGCTGTATATGGCCTTTATTATGTTTAGATAAGTGCCTTGTATTCCCGATCTCTCTAGAACTTTGAACATAAATGGGTGTTGGATTTTGTCAAATGCTTTTTCTGCATCTAAAGAGATGATCATGTGTTTTTTCTCTTTCAGTTTGTTTATATGGTGGATTACATTGATGGATTTCCGTATGTTAAACCATCCCTGCATGCCTGGAATGAAGTCTACCTGGTCATGGTGAATGATGTCTTTGATATGCTGTTGTATTCGCTTTGTGAGAATTTTGTTGAGTATTTTTGCATCAATGTTCATAAGAGAAATTGGTCTGAAATTCTCTTTTTTTGTTGGATCTTTGTGAGGTTTAGCACTAAGCGCCTTCAAAAAGAAAAAGGAATCATCCCACATAAACAACCTAACAACACATCTGGAAGCTCTAGAAAAAAAAAGAAGCAGAAACACCCAAGAGGAGTAGACGTCTAGAAATAATCAAACTCAGGGCTGAAATCAATAAATCAGAAACAAAGAGAACAATCCAAAGAATCAACAAAACCAAGAGCTGGTTCTTTGAGAAAATTAACAAGATAGACAAACCATTAGCCAATCTAACTAAAAGACAGAGAAACACTATCCAAATTAACAAAATCAGAAATGAAAAGGGAGACATAACAAAAGACACCGAAGAAATACAAAGACTTCTAAGAACCTACTTTAAAGGCATTTATGCCACAAAATTCGAAAATTTAACGGAAATGGACAAATTTCTCGACCAATTCCATTTGCCGAAATTGAACCAAGTCCAGATCAACAAATTAAATACCCCTATTTCACCTATAGAAATAGAAGAAACCATTGATAGTCCCAACAAAAAAAAAAAAAAAGCCCAGGGCCAGATGATTTCAGTGCAGAATTCTACCAGACCTTCAAAGAGGAGCTAATACCGATACTATTCAAGCTATTCCAAAAGATAGAAATGGACGGAATATTACCAAATTCCTTCTATGAGGCCACAGTCACATTGATACCAATCCATCCTTAAAACTTTTGGTTCACAATTTTGCTTGACTATAAGATGTGTAGGGATAAAGAGGACCAGATATGGAGGGAATGGCCAATCAATGACTAGTCCAACTTGACTCTCCTGCCACAGAAGAGATAGCAACCCTGACAGTATTAGTAATATACTGCTATACTTTCTGACAGGAGATTAGAATAACTATAACCTGAGGGGCTTAACGCAGCACCCAAAGGGAACAGATGCAGAGCCCCAAAGACAAACATTTGACAGAGCTCAGGAAATCTTATTGAAGATAGGGAGGAAGGATTGAAAGAACCAGAGAAATCAAGTATTCTACCAGAAACCATACAGAATCATCTAACTTAGGTCCATGGAGTCTCACAGAGAGGAACCACCAGCCAGGGAGCATGCATAGGATGGACCTAGGCACTTATACATATGTAACAGAAATGCAGGTTGGTCATTTGGACTACCCTAACAGAAGGAGCAAGGCTAGCTTTGACTGTATGGCATGCTTTAGATCTATTGATACTAAGTGGGCTGCCTTTTCTAGTCGCAATAGAAGAAGATGCCCCTATTCCAACTGCAACTTGATATGCAAAGGTGCGTTGATATCCAAGGATTGTCTCACCTTCTCTGAGGAGGAAGAGAGAAGGTGGATGGAAAGGAGGTGAGAAATAGGCCCTGAGAGGAAAGGAGGGAAAAGAATCTCTGATCCAGTAGTTAATGTATTAATAATTTAATTTAAATAATTATGAGTAACTAATTAATAAAAAACATTTTCCAAGAAACTTGTTTTAACTGAAGAGCAAAATTACCAAAAGATATTCGAATCCACTTGACTTCTTCCAATCTCTCCCCTGGCCTTTTAAAACACATTAGGGAGGGAAGAATGGGAGGATACAAGGGATGAAGTAACCATCAAGATGTAATATGAATAAATTAATAAAAATTTTTCAAAAAAATTTTAAAGTTTAAAGAAAAAATCTTTAATGTTTATTTTCTCTATCAATCCATGGAATGACAGTTTTATTGACAAAGAGGAATTTTATGGAATAAAGAAAGTGTGAAAGGTTAAAAAAAACACATTATGATCAGGCTTCCCTATATTCAATTTCCTTCATAAATGACAAAACCTAAACTTTAAGTCAATTTGCCTCTGAACTAAATTAAAAAAAATAATTTTAGTCTATGCTCTATCTTTATTCCTGCACATCTCATAGTCAGGATAAGTTTAGGATTGAAGATTTTGTGGGTGGTTTTGGTGTCCTACTTCTCCCACTAAGAGTCTTGTCTAGTTAGAGGGTGTCCTCTTCAGTCTTCATGGGCCCTGCTACTAGGAATCACAGATAGAGTCCCCCTCATATCCCAACTTAAGTCTCCAGTTGGTCACAGAGATGCCCCCCTCCCACAGTTCCTCTTTTCTCCGGAAGCCTTCTGTCATTCTGCCCCTGTTCTCCCCAGGTCTGATCTCTGCTCTTATTCCTCTCTGAGCTCCCTCTCCATTCTTGGTCCCTCTCTTCCACTAACACCTCTATTTCCCCTTCTGAGTCAGAGTTAAGCATCGTCCTTAGGTCCTCCTTGTTACTTATGTGCTTTGGGTCTGTGCATTGTAGTATGTTTATCCTGTACAGTATGGCAGCAGGGGTCCCAAACAGATGCTGAGACTCATGCCAAGAATTAGGTGAAGCATAGAGAGTCTAGTGAAAAGAAAATGAGGGGAAGGCAAAATGACCTAGAGGTTAAAAGAGTTTCACAACAGAGACAACTAATCAGGGGCCGGAGGAGCTTGTTCACTCTGAAGCACCAATAAAGACCATTCATGGCCTGCTCCCCTGGGTCCCTACATAGATGCAGCTGATGCACTTCTCATACTTTATGTGGGTCTTCTTATAAGGGAAGCAGAGGCTGTCTTGACCATGGACTTTGTTGTCTGCTTTTTTTTTTTAATTAATTTATTCTTGTTACATCTCAATGTTTATCCCATCCGTTGTATCCTCCCATTCCACCCCCCCATTTTCCCCTTATTCTCCTCCCCTATGACTGTTCCTGAGGGGGACTTCCTCCCCCTGTATATGCTCATAGGGTATCAAGTCTCTTCTTGGCTACCTGTTGTCCTTCCTCTGAGTGCCACCAGGTTGTCTGCTCTTTGATCACTTCCTTCTAGTGGGTTGCCTTGTCAGGCCACAGGGAAAGAGGACAAATTCAGTTTGATAGTTTGATGTGACTTGATGAGCTAAAATAGAGGAGGAGGGAAAGGGAGGGAGGGTGGAACTAGGAAGAGAAGAGGGAAAGGACTACAACTGGCATGTAAAGTTAATAAATAAATAAATTCAATAAAAAATTAAGTAAAGTTTAATTTTAAATAAAAATTTAAAAGTAAATGAAAAATTTAACACAGGGGTCCCTATGTCCCTCCCAATGTTCGGCTATAGGTCTCAGCTTCTGTTTCATTTTATTGCTGGGTGGAGCCTCTCAGAGGAAAGCTATGCTATGCTCCTGTCTGTAAACATAGCACAGTGTCATTAATAGCGTCAGGAGTTGACAGTCTCTCATATCGTGGGTCTCAGGTTGGGCCAGGCATTGGTTAGGGATTCCTTCAATGTGTGCCCTATCTGTATCTCTGCAGTCTTGTAGGCAGGGTAAATTTTGGGTCAAAGTTTTTGTGGGTATGTTTGTGTTCCCCTCCCTCCATTAGGAGTCCTGTCCAGTTAGAGGGAGTCCTCTTCAGTCTCCATGACTCTTGCTATTAGTGGTCAGAGCTGGAGTCACCTCCATATCCTCCCAGGAGACTACCCTGTTGTAGGTCTACAGCTTTTCTAAGAGTTGCCTCTGCCCTTGGTTTTTCTTCTCTCTGAAAGCTTTCTGTCCTCCCCACTCCTCACCTCTACACATACCTCATCTCCACTCCCATTTCCTTCAGTGTTCCCTCTCCTATCCTGTTCCTTTTCTTCAACTAAGTGGCTATCTATTCTTTTATTGTTGTTGTTGTTTTTCACCTTTTAAAAAAAGATTTGATTTTTATGTGTATGGATATTTTGTTTGCATGTATACTGTGTGCCTATAGTGGTCAGAAAATGAAAACAGATTCCCTGGAACTGGAGTTAACACCATATGGATGCTGGGGACAAAACCTGAGACCTCTGTGAGTACAGGTTGTCCTCTCTATGAGCTTTCCTTCAGCCATTCCCACCAGTGTCTATGTACACCAGCATGATATACAGAGATCATCTGGCCTCTGTCTGTGGAATGCTGTATTCTATTTCTCCTTCTGAGTGAGAATCAGACATCTTCTCTTGGGCTTTTCTTGATACTTAGCTTCCTTGGGTCTATAAATTGTTACATGGTTATCCTGCACTATATGGATAATTCCCACTTATAAATGAGTACATACTGTGGGAGAACTGGCTCAGAAATTAAGAGCCCCATCTGATCTTCCAAAAGTCCTAAGTTCAAATTCGAGGCAATGCAACAAATGTTCGGATTTAGACTGTGGGACTATGGAATAGGCCCACAGATAATGCCATGAAGCAGGTCCACATGAAAGGTTTTATTAAGGAGGGGATACAGAGACTCACAGTGACTCTCTCTGGGGAAATGACAAGAGAGAAGGGGCCAGAGAAAGGTGTCCTCTTATAAAGAGACTCAGTGCATGCACAGAAAGAGCACATGTGGCTCAAGGGACAATTGCATCCTTGCAACTGGTGATGATGTGTCTGCTGTGTCTGAGTTTCTGCACTGGCCATAGACATGCCTGTTGTCTTGCTTTCAAGTACCCTGCAGTCATCCACAGAGGTACCTGATTGCTAACACATACTATGTGTGTCTTTCTGGGTCTTAGTTACCTCACTTAGAATGATCTTTTCCATATCCATCCATTTGAAGGATAAGAATGGTGGGGACAGGGCCTCCACAAGAAGACCAACAGTGCCAACTAATGTGGTCTCAGTGGGGCTTGAGATGATTGAAACACCCAGCCTGGAACACGCATTAACTAGACCTAGGTGTCCTATACATATGTACCCAATGGGCAGCTTGGTCTTCATGTGGGTCTCCTAGAAAGAGGAATGAGGTGTGTCACTGACAATGTCTCTGTTGCAAGCTTTTTGATCAGTTTCCCCTTGACAGGCTTCAACCTCAATCCTGATTTTACTCAATGTGCTGGAGAGGCTTAGTGGGAAGACTCTCTTTTTCTGTGAGGAAGGGATGAAAGAATAGGAGGAAGATGAAGAGGAAGAGGGAGAGGTGAAGGAGTGGAGGATCCTGGATGAGAGGAGGGAGGGTTGGGATTACCATTGGGATATAACGTGAATGACAAATAAATTTTTTAAATAATAATTTTAAAAGTGCCAAATTCATTGGAAAAAGAAGGTGGAAAACACACACACATAATTTTATTCAAAATAAATGGTTCATACACATATTCTTATCAGAATTTCTCCTATCATCTGTTGATTCTCTCCCTTTTCCTCCAACTAATTACATGCTATCTTTTTCTCCTTCTTGAGAAAACAAAGAAGCCAACTTTTTAAAAAGAAAAAAAAAACAAAACAAAAAAAAGTACACAACACACACACTCAAAACAATGCTCATAAAATCATGAAATTAGAAACCATAATATGCACAACAATGTTTCTTAACCAAGAGTCTAGTTGTTAAGTACCAATTACTAGGACTCAGGGTGGAAAGCATCTGTGCTAGCAAGTCCCTTTGGAAAGACCCTTCTTTCTTCCCTCCTTCCCCTACAGCCCTCACGAGAGAATTGATAGCTGGATTCATCACTGGTGAGACTCAGTCATGAAAAGGGGGCACAAGCCAAGGAGAATATAGGCAGTAAACTTTGAACCCCTACCCAGACCTAGCCAATGAACAGGATATTCTCCACCATTGAGTGGAGAGTGAGATCTGACTCTCATATGAACTCTGGTGCCCCTTCTCTGACCACGTCCTCTGGATGGGGAGGCTTTGTGGCACTCAGAGGAAGGATAGCAAGTTACCAAGAAGAGACTCGATACTCTAAGAGCATATATAGGGGGAGGAGGTCTCCCTCAATCACAGACATAGGGGAAGGGAGAAGGGGGGAGGAGGGAGGTAGGGAGGAATAGGAGGATACAAGGGAAGGCCTAACAATTGAGATGTAATATGAATAAGTTAATTTTTTTAAATAAAAAAAAAAAAAAGAAAGAAAAGGGGGTCATGTAGAGAAAGCATCTCCCATGAGCTCTTGGAAAACTGGCTTAAAGTTCATCTCTACATGAGCAGACTTATCAAAGTTTTACTGGTGACTTGTTCCCTGTTACAATGCCATGCCTTCTCTCTGGACTTCATTTTGACTCACCTGTGGTTCCATGCTGAACATACAACAATCAAGACAAATGCAGGTCTGGCCTTTGAAAAGTATTTCCAGTACTTCTAGAGATCAAAGGTGGCTAACTGAATCTTCAAGGGATGATTCAAATCAAACATAACAGCACATTAAGGGTAATATAGAGTTTTTTTCTTCATTTTAAAGCCTGATGCTGGATGGATGTTTTCCAGTAGCCATAATTCAACACAAAATCAAAAGGAACATGAGAGTTGCTTTAATAAGAGCAGATAGTATAGAAGTACAGAGAAATATTAAGCTTTATTTTTCTGGTATATTTACCCAGCAGTTAGAGAAATAATAACAAAAAATGGAAACAAGTAGATATTGGATACGTATTTTCAAATATAGAATAAATATGCATAAATGAATACAAAAGAAGTTGCCTATGTTAGATACTGTCTTTAATGACATCACCTAAAACACTAAAATCATTAAAAACTGAAAACCCCTGAGAAACAAAATGAACGAAAATCTATTCTCCTCTTTCATTACCCCTACACTAATAGGACTGCCCGTAGTCATTATTATTATTATATTCCCCTCTATAATATTCCCCAATTCAAAACGTCTGCTAAATAATCGCCTCATCTCATTCCAACAATGACTGATCAAACTAATCATGAAACAAATAATACTAATTCATACACCAAAAGGCCGAACCTGATCCTTAATAATTATCTCCCTAATTATATTTATTGGCTCAACCAACCTACTCGGCCTCCTCCCCCACACATTCACACCAACCACCCAACTCTCCATAAACCTTGGTACAGCTATCCCCCTATGAGCAGGAGCAGTTATCATAGGATTCCATCACAAACTAAAAGACTCATTAGCCCACTTTTTACCTCAAGGGACACCTATCACACTTATCCCAATACTAGTTATTATTGAAACAATTAGTCTTTTTATTCAACCCATAGCCCTAGCAGTTCGACTTACAGCCAACATTACTGCTGGACACCTACTCATGCATCTAATTGGAGGAGCTACATTAGTACTCATAAGCATCAGCCCCCCGACTGCCATAATCACATTCATCATCCTCTTACTCCTAACCATACGAGAATTTGCTGTAGCTCTTATCCAAGCCTATGTATTTACCCTATTAGTAAGCCTTTACTTACACGATAACACATAATGAACCACCAAACCCACGCCTTCCACATAGTCAACTCTAGCCCATGACCGCAAACAGGAGCCCTATCCGCCCTTCTCCTCACATCTGGCATAGTAATATTATTTCACTATGGCTCTACAATCCTACTATTAACTGGCTTACTAGTAAATCTACTAACAATACTCCAATGATGACAAGACGTAATTCGTGAGGGGACTTTCCAAGGCCACCATACCCCTATCGTACAAAAAGGCCTATGCTACGGAATAGTCCTATTCATCATCTCAGAAATCTTAATTTTCGCAGGATTTTTTTGAGCTTTTTACCACTCAAGTTTAGTCCCAACACATGACCTAGGGGGATTCTGACCACCCGCAGGAATTTTACCCCTAAACCCCGTAGAAGTACCCCTCCTTAACACATCTGTTTTACTAGCTTCAGGGGTATCAATTACATGAGCCCATCATAGTTTGATAGAAGGAAAACGAGTACATATAAACCAAGCTCTATTTATCACAATTATACTAGGCCTCTACTTTACTATCCTGCAAGCCTCAGAATACTTCGAGACCCCCTTTTCTATCTCAGATGGAGTCTATGGATCAACATTCTTTATGGCAACAGGTTTCCACGGACTACATGTAATTATGAGAACAACAAAACCTTCACTACTCAATATCATCCCAATTTTGTTTACTTTTAGATGTATATTTCTTTACTTACATCAAATCTAACTCTCTTTCATTTGTTTTAATTATGGGCTCTTGAAGAAAAAGATATTAAACAGCTACCTAAAGCTCTGTGGCACTAAAACTTCATAGTAGTTACTGCCAGGATATATTAGTAAAACTTCTTTGGCTTTTCATTTGCATGTAGAGGCAACAATTAGAAAGTATAAATCCTCTAAATGAGAGACGCATGGGAGAATAGCAAAATAAAAGGATACAGAGGGTCCTAGAAACCTACAAGTAGAACAATATGATAGGCAGATTTGGGCCCAGGGGTCCCGCTCAAACTAAGGCACCAGCCAAGGACAATACAGGCGGTAAACTTTAAACCCCTTCCCAGATCTAGCCAATGGCCAGAATAGTCTCCACAGTTGAGTGGAGAGTGGGATATGACTTTCTCACGTACTCTGGTGCCTCACATTTGACCATGTCCCCTGGAGGGGGAGACCTGGTGGCACTCAGAGGAAGGACAGCAAGTAGCCAAGAAGAGACTTGATACCCTATGAGAATATACAGGGGGAGGTAATCCCCCTCAGGAACAGTCATAGGGGAGGGGAATAATGGGAAAATGGGGGGGGGGGGAGGAGGAATGGGAGGATACAAGGGATGGGATAAACATTGAGATGTAACAAGAATAAATTAATAAAAAAAAGAAAAAAGAAAAAAAAAAAGAAAGTATAAATCACTTTCCTAATGTACCTATTGTACATCACAGTTTTCCAATAGCGTAATCACATAACTTCTTTCTTCCTCCTAATATATCACATCATATAGTGAAACTACTATATATGAATAAATTCTATTTTATTTGGGGTGTCTAAACCTCAACCTCCCTTCCAACCTCCCAATATTACATAGCAGATAGAAGGTTAGCGGGGACAGGGGCTTCCTTTACTTCTTCCAGATATTTAGGGTCATTTGGGCTTTTTATGGGTAGGAGGAGCTATACCCATCTCTGACAACAGCAGAGGAGGCAGCAATCTTCTTCAATCCATTGCTCCCTGAAGTGTTTCTCTCTGTCTGTCTTTTCCAAACCACAATTCTGTCTATCTCTGGTCTCTTCAAGCTATTACATGAACTCTTAACTCCCCACACCACGTCACACTCTCTCTGTGTTCTTATTTATATGTTCAGAGCCCTAGACCACACCCCACTCCATGCTGCACAAGAAATGCCATTACCAGCTGTAAAAAGGCCATGCCCCTCACTAAAAAATGAGCAGGTGTGGACAAGCTAAGCTCAAAATAAAATGTCACACTTGGGATGAAAACAAAAAAAATAGGGTCGGGTGTGGTGGCGCACGCGTTTAATCCCAGCACTCGGGAGGCAGAGGCAGGCGGATCGCTGTGAGTTCGAGGCCAGCCTGGTCTGCAAAGTGAGTCCAGGATGGCCAAGGCTACACAGAGAAATCCTGTCTCGAAAAACCAAAAAAAAAATTTTTACATCACCCAACTGAGTTTACAGAAGAAACCAAGCTTTCTATTACACTGGTATATTCAATGTGACTCAAAATGCTATGCTCTGAATGAAGCAACTCAACGAATTTCTCTTAAGTCTAAGGTTCAAATGCTAAGAAAAAGATTTATGTATAATTATATTAATTTAAATATGTTCATAGTCATTTTAGGATATTTGCCCTGTTATAAAGGTTTGACATTAGTGTATATCTCTAATAATTGTAACTACTGATTTGCTTTATAAATTCTAAACTCTCAAATTGAAAATGTTACAAACAACAATATTTCTCTTTAGAATTAGACCTACTCTTTCTTGGTGTAAATGTGTTGTATATATTGTAAACTAAGGTATTCAATTAGCCTTTGATCATTAGTCCATGATTAAATGATGTCTTTGTAGTTTATCTATCAGCAGTTGGTCTCATGATAAATACTGTTGATAATTTTTTTCTTTGTAATACCTGAGCATCTGTTTAACCCTTTTCAATTAGATAACCACAATTTTATGTCACCTAACATATCCCTTCTTTTTAAAATATTTTATGAATTAATTCATATTACATCTCAATTGTTAGCCCATTCCTTGTATTCTCCTATTCCTCCTTCTCTCCCGCTTTCCCCTTACTCCCCTCCCCTATGTCTGTGACTAGGGGGACCTCCTCCTCCTGTATATGTTCATAGGGTATCAAGTCTCTTCTTAGTAGTCTGCTATCCTTCCTCTGAGTGCCACCAGGCCTCCCCATCAAGAGGATGTGGTCAAAAATGGGGCACCAGAGTTCATGTGAAAGTCAGTCCCCACTCTACTCAATGGTGGAGAATGTCCTGTCCAATGGCTAGATCTGGGTAGGGGTTCGACGTTTACTGCACATATTGTCCTTGGCTGGTGTCATAGTTTGAGCAAGATCCATACAAATCCACCTGTCATAATGTTCTTCTTGTATGTTTCTAGGACCCTCTGGATTCTTCTATTTCCCCATTAACCCATGCTTCTCTCACCTAAAGTCCCAATAGGATGTCCTCCCTTCTGACCCACTTTCTTGGTAAGTGAAGGATTTCATGAGACATGTCCCTTGGGCTAGTGTCTAGATATAAATGAATATATACTATTTGACTCTCTGCTTCTGGGTGAACTCACTCATTATGAGCATTTCTAGTTCAATCCATTTGTTCACAAATTTTGGGAATTTCTTGTTTTTAATAGCTGAATAGTATTCCATAGTGTAAATGTACCACAGTTTCTTTATCCATTCTTTTACTGAGGGACACTTAGGTTGTTTCGATATTCTGGCTATTATGAATAAGGCCATTATGAACATGGTTGAGCATATGTACCTGTTGTGTGGTGGAGCATTTTCTGGGTATATTCCAAGGAGTTGAAAAGCTGGGTCTTGCGAAAGCCCTGTTCCCATTTTTCTGAGAAAGTGCCAGATAGATTTCCAAAGTGGTTGTACCATTTTGCATTCCCACCAGCAGTGAAGGAGTGTTCCTCTTTCTCTGCATCCTCGCCAGCATGTGGTGTAACTTGAATTTTTAATTTTAGCCATTCTGATGGGTGTAAAATGGAATCTCAGTCTCATTTTGATTTGCATTTCTCTGATGACTAACGATGCTGAGCATTTCTTTAAGTGTTTCTCAGCTCTACTTCTAATAGTTATTCATATAGGGACAGTGACCATTACTGAATAACTTCATATTTTGTGTACAGCTAGAGATTTATTTAAAAAGAAGGTGCTTGCTCATATTACATAATGGATGGTTGAAGCATCCATTATAGAGAAACATAAAAATTCTCATCATTCTAGCTTCACTGTCCACTTTGTACAGTATGCAAATTTTTGAGTTATCCAACAAATAGTGAAATAATATTAAATACATATTGACATATTTTGTTTCTTAATTCTTCACAAAGGACTTTCTTGGGAAAACTCTGTGTTCCTGATGGACACAAAGAGAGAACAGAATGGTAGTTCAGGGAAACAAACTTACCAAATGAAATCCAGAAAGATCAAATTAATATTGTTGACAATTATGATAGTTCTATCTCTTGTATACAAAGTAAGATTTGATAAAAATATAGAGTAGAGAACACTTGATAAAAATGTAAAGAGAGGACATAGTTACTTAAAGGACATATAAATGTGTGTTTAGTTATAGACAATTGAAGCCAGAATAATGTTGTTTTTAAAATCTCAAACTTTCAAACAAGACCCATCAATCTGCTGCATACAAGAAACATATTTCAGTAATAAATATAGACATTATCTCAGTAACGGGATGGAACAATTTTTCCATTCAAATGTACCCCAGAAGCAAGGGGACATAACAACAACAGACACTGAGGAAATGCAAGGAATCATTAGGTCCTCAAAAGCCTGTATTCCACAAACTCGGAAAATCTAAGGGAAATAGGAATTGTTTTCTTAATATATTTCATTTGCCAAGGTTAAGTCTAGATCAAGTAAACAGTTTTAAAAGCCTTATAACTTTTGTGTGTTTTATGAATGAGTGACTGTGTGGAGTGTATTGAGCATTAATTTCCTGAGTCCTTACCCAGAAGAAGCTGCTTCTTGGTATGATTGTTATGACTGTTCCATGTATGGCACTTATATAGTAGATTATAATTCAGATATGAAAATAATATCCTTTCATTTATACAATATGTATGGAACCAGTGGGTATTATTTTAAATGAAAAAATATAAGGAATGAAAGAGAAAGATATCTTTTATCTTATATAATGTGTTATGTAACATCAAGAAAATGAGCTGGACACAGGCACTTTTGTTCTGAGCAGGGTGGGCTTGGCGTTGGTGGTGAGAGCCTAGTTGCAGAGCAGGAACTTGGCGAGTGCAGTGGCACCAGTCAGACTGAAGAATTTGTAGGCCATTATGTTCTACAAGCCTTAAAGCATATGAAGCCTCCAGTAAAACCAGTTTTTCAAGGTTTCTAAAATCTGCTTCAGCCAGGGATAAAACAAAGGTAGACTCAATCCCAATAGTACAATATAGGATGCAGGTGAGATACTAGGCGGGTGCCCTACTCCCAGCAAATGAAATATTAGACATAAAAGTTCACTGATTAATTATTCTTTTTTGTTGCAGACAGAATCAATTTTGTTAAAATTTACCAAAAGTTCAAGCTTAAACACTAGAGTGGGATAAATTTTAAGTTTGTATTTGTCTACATATATGATTACCAAGATTTGTAATGAAAAGCCACAGAGCTACAAAATTATGCCTCACGAAAGTATTTAAATAATACAGCACATGCATGATAATGTGAGGGAAAATAAATGAATATCACTATTGAAACAGAAAAGTAGTCAAATGGTTGTTTTTGTAGAATATAGTCTTGTCAGCTTTAAAATCAAACAGGGGCTGCCTCATTTGGGTAGAAAAGGACAGTTTTGCCTGGCAGTGATGGCAAGGGCCTTTAATATCAGTACTAGGGAGGCAGAGGAAGGCAATGGATTGCTGAGTTTGAGGCCAGGCTTCTCTAAGTAGTTCAAAAACAGCCAGATCTACAGAATGAAACCCTATTTCAGAAAACACACACACAACACACATACTCACACACACACCACACACACACACACACACACACACACACACACACACACAAATCCCCACAAACCGCATCTTTATGGACTGCACTTAGGCTTCCTACATTGAAGTACCTGATGGGCAGCTGGGCCTTCATGTGGGTCCCCCAGTAAGAGAAGTAGGGGCCATCTCTGACTTGAACCTTGTTCCCTGCTGTTTGATCCCTTGCCCCCTGCTGGGGTTGCTTTGCCAAACTACAGAGAAAGAGGAGGAACTAGGTCCTGATGAGACTTGTTGAGCTTAGGCAGGTTGGTACAGAGTGTTCCCCTTTTCTGAAGAATATGGAAGGCCATGATCGAAGACGGCAGAGGGTGCCACCAGGAGGAGGGGAGAGAGGGGGCTATGATCATGATGAAAAGTAAATAAATAAATAAATAAATAAATAAATAAATAAATAAATAAAACGTGGAAAGGAGGGAGTAGGGAAGGGAATGGGGAGAGGGGCGAAAGACTTTTTGGGGACTCAAAGTTAATAACTGTTTTCTTAGTACTCACTAGACACACAAATATATAAAGTTGTAATTCATGGAGAGAGCTGAGAAATCAGCATATCAGTTATCAAATTGATCATTAAGTGAAGGAATGGATGCGTTCACAGATGGCTACAAAGGTGAATAGGGAAAATAAATTTCATGGTGTGTTTCGCTCCTGATCTTAAGGTGATCTGTGCGACAAGGTCACCAGTATTGACAAGCCTGGATTTATTATCCAGAGGCTTCAAGATAATTCTATAAACCTAACTGCTGCATAGTAGCTATGTCATTTGGACCTTATTATGTACCTTTTATTTAATGTGTTTGGTGCATCATGATGGATACAAGAACAAAAAAAAATCAGTTTATTTTTTTCAGATTGCACCTGATTTGGAATATACATGCTTCAAGATTGCCTAACAAGAATAAGATAAAGAAGATATTTTTCTATAACATTATTATTTTTACACTTCATTTCTAATGTAGGACTGAGGTTTTAAAATAATCACTGTACATCATGGCATTTTATCAAGAACTTACTTATTCATTTGTTTTCTTATTTACAGAGATACATGCTTTGAATTGTCTTGGTATATTTTTTGACATTTCATCCTTGGAACTGAAAAATATCATTGACTTACCAGTGCTCCTGTAATGAAGCTTATTTGTTGCTTTCCCCCCCCCCCCAGTGTCAAAAGCTGCCTACACTTTAACTCACCCAGTAATTTAAAACATTTCATAGAATCAATTTTAAGATTTCATAAACTAGCAACAAGCCTCAAATCAACGGAGAGTTCTAGGGTTTGCACATATCCTGGTGTCAGTTTACTTAAATTTTAGAGCAGATTTATCATGAATCAATTGTATCTCCCCACAGAGACTAAACTTAATTTTTTCTTTAGAAATTTTCAGTAGGTTTTCTTTAAACTACCTTGTTTGGTTTACAAAATTTAACTTTAGTAATTGCTCCCCAATGTTCAACATCATCCAACATCAGATTACTGATTGATTTAGTAGGAAAGAATCTTACTGAAAACAGCCCACCCTTGAATGGGCAGGCATATCATGTCTTCAAAACAGTACTTTTTTCTTCTGTCTTCATATGTGGTGTTTGTGACTTCCTTAGCTTAACCAGAATTGTTGAAAAAACTTGTCACTTTTCTTACTGTATCAAATTTAGATCATGTGCACACAAATTGTTTTCCATTATTTCCAAAGCGAATTCATATTTTATTCAGATTGTAGTCATGAATCTTGTACATGGGAAGTTTCCTATTTTGAGGGGACAATTTTTTGAAATTATGAGTGTCTTTTGAAAACTCATGCCTTTATAGCTCTTCTCCAACATCCTTTTTACCACCTGTTCATGAACTGAAACAGAGTACAGCATGACCAAAGATTACAGCTCTGATAGATCATCACACAAAACTCAGTACATGACATTCTGGAGGCTAAATCACAAAGAGTGGCCAAGATGTTTTTCAGCAGACACAAGTGCAGCCTGAGCATTGATTAAAACTAGAAGAGTAAAAGACATTTTCTGACTAAATTGAAACAAATATCAACGTGAAAATTATATATAGAAACGTGCAAAATAATAGGAAAAATTTCAAAATAATTTTAAGCATTTGTGAATCAAACTGTAAATTGCAAGGGTAAAAGAAAAGATGAAATAGAAAAAATGAAAAAGTAAAATTAAACATGAAAACTTATAGCTTCATTGTGTAGCATCTTCAAAGTAGTGTAAAGTCAAGTTAGAATTTCATATTTACTATTTTTTAAGTGGAAAAGATTTTGTTCAGAATGAAACTTATAACAATGAAGAATAGAAATTAATAACATTGATAAAGATTATTCAATTATTAAAATAAATATTCTTAAAATCTAGATTAGTATACTTTAATATAGACTAACAAAAAAATAAGAATAATGATAAGGCATTGGTAATGGCAAAATAAAATGATGACTCTTCCGTAGAAAGTACAGTCATTGACGTTATAATAAATGAATTTTGCCAAACTTTTTAAAAATAAATTTTCATTTTGATAAAATAAATTATAATGGGAAAATGGGGGGGAGGAATGGGAGGATACAAGGAATAAACATTGAGATGTAACAAGAATAAATTAATAAAAAAAAAAAAGAGGAAAAAAATACTTTGAAGAATCAAAAGACTCATAAAAAGTATAACTAGCTCAGCAGTTATGAAAATATTTACAATAATTAATTTGTTAACAAAATATATTACCCAGAATTTAATAAATTAATTGTATTCATTAGCAAAATGAGGGAAGACTTGACAGAGATGGAATTTTCTGAGAGATTCCTCAGATATAGCAAATGCTCTCCCTTAAGAAAACAGGCACAAGATGGTCTCAAACGTGTATTCTTGCCGCCTCTGACTCCTTCAGCAAATCCTAACATCATGTGTGTCAGCCACCACAATTGGCATCTTAAACTCCATAAATGAAAACCAAATAAAATCTCTTTATTAAAAAAAACAAGCAAAAACTAAGACTAACAAGAATAACAGGGAAAAAAACTAAAATACATAGAAACCATAAAAAGAACACAACAAATTAATATGCCAACAGACAGAGACAGACACATTCACAAACACATAAAACAACAAAATCAGAAACCATAATACATGTGAAAAGACCAACGATACCAAAAAGTCTTAAAATGGTCAAATAAAACATGAGACAAAGAAAAACAAAAACTAAAACTAAAACCTCCATACAAACCTTTGAATCCCTTTGGGTTTGGCCATCTATTGATAAACATGGGGCTTTGTTCAAAAATGTTATTTTTCACGCCCAGTAGAATGTCCTCAGAGAAACTTTTTTTTTTCCTTTTCGAGCTGTTCTTAATTGGAGATAGCTTCTTGGTTGGTAATGTGACTCATGTTTGCTCTCTCATCTCACTCAGTCTGGTTAGGATCTGTGTTGGCTCTTTACATGCTATCCCACTCAGTGTGAGTATATGCATGGATCAGTTCTGTTTTATCTGGAAGACACTATTGGTATCCTTTATCTCTGGGTCTTACAGTCTTTCCACGTCCTATTAAACATAATTCTCTTAGCCTTGGTTCTCATTCTCACACTGTGTGCATTGTCTATTAGTGGGTCTCTATTATGGTTCCCATCTCCTGGAAAGGAAAGCTTCTCTTTCTTAATTTTATTTTTATTAATTTATTCAGATTACAACTCAATTGTTATCCCATCACTTGTTCCTCTCTCCCTCCCGTTCACCCTATTCCCCTCCCCTAGGTCTAAGACCGAGGGGGACCTCCTCCCTCACTGTATGGTCATAGGCTATCAAGTCTCATCTTGGTAGCCTGCTTAGTCTTTCTTTGAGTGACATCAGGCCTCTCCACCATAACTACACCATCACAAAAACACAACCCCACAAACTCTCTACTGTAACCAACATAAAAAACTAAGGGACTTAACAGTCACTTGTCATTAATATCTCTCAACATTAATGGTCTCAATTCTCCAATAAAAAGACACAGACTAATTGAAAGGATGCATAAACAAGATCCAACATTATCTGCATTGAAGAAACACATCCCACCCATGAGAACAGACCTTACCTCAAGGTAAAAGGCTGGAAAAATATTCCAAGCTAATGGTCAGAAGAAGCAAGCTGTTGTAGCCATTTTAATATCTAATAAAATAGACTTTCAACCAAATTTACTCAAAAGAGATGAAGAAGGACACTTCATACTCATCAAAGGTAAAACCAACCAAGATGACATCACAATGCTGAACATCTGTGCTCCAAATACAAGAGCACCCACTTTTGTAAAAGAACTATTAATAAAGCTTAAACCACACATCGATCCCCACACATTAATAGTGGGAGATTTCAACACTCCACTTTCACTTAAGGATAGGTCATTGACACAGAAACTAAGCCAAGAAATAACATCATTAGCCAATACTATGAAACAAATGGATCTATCAGATATTTACAGAACTTTTCACCGAAACCCAAAAGAAAACTTCTCTTATAATGGCTGAGGGAGACACTGACCTATGGTTGTAGCAGAATGTCTGTCATTAGACATCAATTTTCTGTTATTTCTTTACAGGAAGAATAGTATTTGGTTTTCAGCTATACTGTGTCCCATGTAATCTCAGATTCTTGGCAACCTCAGGATGACAGATTCCATCTCACGCAATTGGCACAAAATCTAAGCAGATAATGGTTTATTACCCCCACAACATGTGCATTATTGCACCAGCTTATTATGTAATCAGGTCACTAATGTAGACCTGAGGGAGGGGGAGTAGCAGTGTCTTTTTCTTTTCAGTGGTGTTTTGGAGGGATTACATCTCAGATCAAGTCGAGATATCAGTTATACAGCTAGCTATATGTCGTTTTAAACTTTTATCTCAGCATTATCACTGTCACTGGTGTTCTTGGATTGCCTTCTCTTCCACACTGAATTCACCTTTATTCTTTTCTGGAATAACCTTCTGCTGAAGTAGATTGCCGTATTCTAGATGCTCCTTTATGCAGCTTCTCCTATAGTTTAAATCCACTTTATATTTCTATCCTTGCCTCTCTGTTAGCACCACAGGTCTTCATATGTGCCCTTCCACAGTTGTCACATTCTGCACTCATAATAAGGAAAGTAAAACTTCTGTATCATTAAATTGGAAAAGATAACAGAAATCACAAAAATATGAAATAGAATAGTCAAGAAACACAGAAAATGTATGAATGTACACTAGAGAGTGGCAGGTGAGACATTGATTGATTTCTACACACATAATTCTTTGCTTTGGGTCCTAATGCTAAGACAGATAAAATCGATAAGACAACAAAGACGATTCTGGTGTATAGAAAACACCTTCGTTATAATAGTTTTGGTATATCAGATAATACTTGCCAATTTTTTCAATTGTTTATTCAATACGGTTTCTTTATGTTTATATTCACTTCAAATGTATTGAATAAATGTGTCTACATATTTAAATCATATTCATCTATGTGTAGGCTGGTTTATCAAGTTATATCTTAGGTTCATAACTTTAGCATGGCTTTTTTTGCAATTATTACCTGAAATGATTGATATAGTTCTACATACTACTGCACACAGTATGTATTTCACTTAAAATGGTTGTCTCTTTCTTTTAAATATACTGCAACAATAATTACAGTGGACAGTAGAAAGAACATGGCACTAGACATTATGATAAACACGTGCTACATGCATCTATAGAAATTCCATAGACAATACTCAGTGTTATAATGCATTATAACAAAAAAGCTAAATTAAAATAGGATTAAAACTTCCCTTTAGAATATGGGCTTAGTGTGGGTATGAACGAGCTGTATTCCTTGAATTTCTTCCCAGAAATTGAGGATTATGGTACTTCTTGTGTAGAAATAAATGTTTTCTTCCAGAAACTTTGCATAATTTATGCTTTTAATTTTGGAGACAGCATTTATGTTGCAATAAGAAGTACTTGGGAAATAATTAAAAAGATGTTTCTTATGCTGTCTTACCATCTTGAAAATAGTCCAGTATTCTCTTTCAGCATGTGCAGAGCCATCAGTACACTGACAATATTCTAGATAAATGGTACCAAATGTCTCAATGGAAAATCAAAAATTCATCAGAATTCATATTTTCTCCAATACCAGCAATTGCTTAATATTAAATTATCATATCAACATGCTACTATAATTGCATGGTATTGAGTTGAATATACATCAGAATCAATAGGTGCAAAAATCATTGCTCATCATTCAGTTATCATTTTAATTCTCATTGGTTTTGAGTCATGAGAGACAATGAAGAACAGAAATAGTGATATATATATCTATAAACACCTTACAGTAAATTTTATCTCTTAGATGAGATAAATACCTTGAAATACATATTTCAGGACTTGCAATGAATAATTTTGGATACTTAATAATACTATCCATGAAAGTAGAATTGATTTGATAATTGTAAATGTATTGATGAAGATAAATTATCTTGTGCCATAGATGTTGTATAGAAAGAAAAAATATTATTAATAATTATTTGTTGTGAGTTTAAAAGTATTTCTTCACGTATGAACTTACAATCAATGTAAAAATAACAGGTTAGCTCCACTGAATATTTTTCTAATCTCTACTTTGATTACAAATATATTTTTTCTCTAAAAGTAGTTCATTATAATAATATCAAGCAACATCAATTCATTAACATGAATTAAATTCCTTTTTTCTTCTTCTAGTATTAAAATATGTATCTGTATATAAAATATAAGAAGCATCATTATTTGTGAGATTACAAAAAAAAACAAAATGAGCTTCAAATACTTCTAATTATATGTGAAAAGTTGTAAGAGTATAGGAATATTTACATTTGGAAACATCTCTGAGCTCATCACCAATTTATGTTTTATTCTATTATTATTATTTGTCATTGAGGAGCCTACACTCTCTAATATGATGTACTATAGTGATTACTAATTCCCTTATCAAAAAATATTACTTAAAATAAATATCATAATTAATGATAACTGCATTGCATTCTCACATTTGTCATTATTTTTAACTTTATGTAATATGTCTATACTTGCGTATGTGTGAGAACATGTGCAGGGGTATATGAGGATGTAGGACAAAATACATGTATGAAGCTCTGTGGATAACATGATGAAATTGACTTTCTTTTTTTTTTTTTATTTATTCTTGTTACATCTCAATGTTTATCCCATCCCTTGTATCCTCCAATTCCCCCCCCCCCCCATTTTCCCATTATTCCCCTCCCCTATGACTGTGATTGAGGGGGATCACCTCCCCCTATATATTCTCATAGGGTATCAAGTTTCTTCTTGGCTACCTGCTGTCCTTCCTCTCAAGACCCAGCTATTCCACTCCTTGGAA
Source organism: Acomys russatus (assembly GCF_903995435.1). Lineage (NCBI taxonomy): Eukaryota > Metazoa > Chordata > Mammalia > Rodentia > Muridae > Acomys > Acomys russatus. The sequence continues at coordinate 46,452,239 of NC_067151.1, read as the reverse complement.
TATACCCAGAAGATGCTCCAGCACTCAACAAGAAAATTTGCTCAACCATGTTCATAGCAGCCTTATTCATAATAGCCAGAACATGGAAACAGCCTAAGTGTCCATCAGTAGAAGAGTGGATAAAGAAACTGTGGTACATATACACTATGGAATACTACTCAGCTATTAAAAGAAAGCCTTCACTTACCAGGAAATTGACTTTCTATTTTCACCATGTCTATTCTCCTTATTGACTTTAAATGTCAGACTTTGGAGAAAACACCTGTACCTAATGATGCATATATGGGTTGCACATATTGTAATTTATATTCAAGTAGACTCAGTAATTTTGTGATAGTTTATTTTCCATCAAAGAATGTGAACTTCACTCTTTGTTTAAAGTTTTATGGTAAACCAGTTTTATGTTTAAAGAACAATAGGCTGAAACGCTACCTTGTCTATCTGTCTATATTCTTCTCCTGCAGCAATTATCCTGTCAAATTTGTGGTTACACAGTAACCTGCTCTGTTGAATTGTGTCAGCCCCAAATGCAGTTCAAAGTGTTTGCACCTAGGAATTCTTCACTTGACATTCACTGGATACTGTACTCAATATCTGATTGTGAGCCAAATCCTATGAATTTATAACATTTAAATGAAAGAAGGGATGTGGCTTTCATGATAATTATATAAGAAGTTGTGGCATTTCGGTTTCATGGTTTTTGTGGTGATGTACTATAAACATGTTCATTGATTTTAGTTCAACAATTCTAATCATACCTACCTATAGAGCTATTGCTCCTTTCATAGACATTCTTCAAAGTTTTCCTGTAATTCTTAAATTACCCCATACATATTTTAATGTGCATTATCTGCTAAAGAATATCTATGACAAACTTTATATAGTCTATATACAGATGTATATATAATTTTGTAAATTTTATCAACAAATAGATCCCCTGATTTTAAAAATGCATTGGAATTTTCAAATGATTTTTCAAATGTATCCTTTACATTTTCTTGACTTTATCATATTCTTATGCTTACCCCTATTTTGCACATTCTATTTAAATGGTTTTACCAATTTCTTTAATTTTATTCATGTATAAAACTATAAATAATACAAAATTTCATACTATAAATCTAAGTAAGTATCATGTGTCAAAAATACTAATTTGTAAAGAACACGTTGTTTTTCATTATACAAGTTGTTTTTCTTAAGTAAAAACAGCGACAATTTAACATGACAGATGGTGGGTGGGTGTATATCATGGCAGCACAGATGATCTTGGAAAAACAGATGCAGTGGAGAGAAACTTAGGAGATGTTGATAATGGACTGAATTATGTTTGGGGTTGGGGGAAGAAGCTCACACAGCCAGTAATTCTAATTCAATATAATGGACACAAAATACTGTCTCTTATCAGTCTAGAATTACTGATTTCAAAAGGAAAGCTCAACCATATACTTTCACATGTGTAACTAATGTATTTACTACATATTTAATTTGATAGGAAAGGCAAAGTAGTCAGAAACTTCTCAGTGGGTGAGGCCAGCTGCCTCAACAGGTCTAATTTGGCACTGAAGACCTGACTGAGAGAAGACTATCTTCATTCCATAGTAGAAATCTGAAGGCTCTGGGTTCTCCTACCAGGGAAGGAAGGACACAGTGATGGCAGCAACAGGGTAGATGCAGTCACCTGAAAGGAACAAATGATAGAAAGCAACCAGCAATTTCCCCTATACCTTTTTGTTTCAGGGCAATCATAAGGTGCCAGTTATTCTGTGGAAGAGTTGCCCTTCCTCCATTAATGTTTGCAGAGGAATTCCTCTCAGGCCACTCAACGTCATGTTGTTTAGGTGATCCCAGGAACACTCACAATGACAACAAAGATTAATGAGTTCAACTTATTTTTCATTCTTATATTTAAGTTTTACAAAAGATGTTTGATACAAAATATTTTTTCAGTGTTTTAAATTTGGAAATACATGAACAAGGGGTATTTCAGTATAGTTGTATATGTATATATAAATATATTGCTTGGTATTATTTATAAATATTAAAAGCAAAAGCCTGCTTGTTTTTTTTAGCTATCTGGGTAGGATCTTTAAAATGGTTCATATATATATATATATATATATATATATATATATATATATATATATAGTCTTTTCTGTATTTGACTTCATAATTTTATAGAATAGATCTTTTGTGGTTCATTGGTTACTTCAAAACAGCAAAATATATCACAAATGATGAAAACACAAGATTCAAATGCAAACAGCACAGAGTAAAGAAATAATCAAGGAGGAAAAAGGCTAGTTGAAAATTGTTGTTTCTAAGCTAGTGCAAGTTGAACCAAGAGAAAAACGTGCATATAATTTTCATTTGAGAAGAATACTCAAAGCCTTGCCTCTTGACTCTCAAAACCGTTCCTGAGATGGGTGTGATAATGTGCACTTGTCTATCCGTTGGGTTGTTGTGCACAACATTCTGACTTATCAAATTTCACGCACAAGTTTATAGCCAAATGTATCTGCTAACAAATAATGTGCTTACTGAAATATTAAATGGTTTGTAAGATTTTTACTTTGCGATCCTAGCATCTATGTAGCATGTTAAGTCTGCAAACGTGGGAAAACAGAAACCTGATCCATTTTGGGTCTTGCTCAAGACTCTATATCCTCCATAAAACACCTGCACAAACAGAGAGAGTCAGCCTAGTTAAGGAAAAGCCAGTTAGGAAAGCAGGAACCTAGCTGATAGACTCTCTGAACCCTTTAGTGAGTCTGCTATCAATGACTTTCTTCAAATTTGTTGGTATGGTTTCAGATGTCGTGTCTTCTAAGGGTTCTGTGGGGTTTCACCTACAGTGGTTCAGGACTCAGGGTTCTGACAGCATCCTAGATTGTTCCATTCACAGATTAATAGTGCAATTGAGGTTGGTGTCTTATTACTAACACAAGCTGTTTCTCTTTCTGCTGTAACTTCATTTCTAATGTCTTTTCTTAAAAACTTTGATTTTATTAATGATCCTGGAATTATTCCTCATTAAAACTTAACAAAACACAATGTTGCTTCAATGCTAGCTAAAATAATCCTATCATTGTTGTGAACCATCAAAATAAAAGAATGTCATCTCAAATCTCATTCTTACCTATATAGATGACAAATTAAATGGAATGAAAGTTAGAGAGATGCAGATAGATGAGAAAGCAAAAGTGGGCTTTCTGAGATAGTGCCTTCTTCTTCTTCTTCTTCTTCTTCTTCTTCTTCTTCTTCTTCTTCTTCTTCTTCTTCTTCTTCCTCTTCTTTGTCTTCTTCTTCAATGCCATTTTAAAGATTAAAAATTAGCAAGTATTGGACACAGGTACCTATACAGTACCAATAAGGAAAGGGAGATACCTCAGGAGTGTAAACAACAGTCTGTACGGAGTCTCTTTAGTGAACTCCCAGCATTAGTGTTCATGTCCGTATACTGTTAGTTTCATTCTGTCTTCATTTCTGCCTTCACCATTGCAGGGATTTTAATTATTTATCTTTCCCAGGGAACAAGTTCAGATATTACCCACCCACATTCCCTCTTGATATATTTTCTAGGATTTGTTTAGGAGTCAAAACTACCACAGTCATAATTATTAAAGTCTTCCTATAAGAACCCCTAACCACTTCTATTTTACTTCAGTGATCTCCATTACAGATACTTGTTCAAGAGAATACTTCTTGTAAAAATGCTTGGTTGAAAGAGTACACTAATTAAAAATTTAATTGTAGTTATCGATTATGCTTAACACAAAGTCTGAAGTTGTGTATTTATATCGTCTCGTGTTGAATGAGAACTCATTCAGACAACATCAAATGAACAATATGTAGAGAGAAGAAGACTTAGGAGAGGTAAGTGGTGAGTGAGGTTTCCTCATCAAACCCACCTCTTAGGACTCAGGAATCTATGAAAAATGGTGCAGAAAGACTGTAAGAGACAGAGGGGATGGAAAGCACCAACAAAACCATGTCATCCAGACACAACAGAACTGATGTACATGTAAACTCATAGAAATTGTCATAGTATGTACAAAGCCTACACAGGTTCAAGTCAGCTGGGAACTTAGTCCTGAGAGGTATGGATAGAAACCAACTCCTGTCCCTAACCATGAAGCTATCTGCAATTGATATGTGCTCAGAAAGGAAAAATAGTTTTATTCTATGAAGTTTCACTTCATATACAAACCACTCTTAAGAGCAGGCTGAATGCCAAGCAGCAGATGGCCAACACACAACAAACTAAATGGTATTATTGTAGACTCTTTACGCTCATAGAAAAAGAAAGCAACAAAAAATAACTATGTGTGGACATACTCCAAATTTAAGAGAATTTTAAATTTAAGATATATATGTTAATTATTTGTCTTCAATAACTAAGATAAAGTGAAAATAAAGCATAAACTCAGAAATAAGTGCAATTGTAACCTTCTAATGCTGATATTGGCCATAGAGAGGGAAATTTGAGGATAGGTTCTCTTAAAATTATGTAGGGAAGCTAGATTTTGACATGAAAATTCTGAAATTAGATTCTTCTTTCAATTGGGAGAAAATCAAGTAAAAGTAGATGAAAGTCTTTAAACACTGTAAAATGCTTTCAAAAGTACATAACAGCAGAGTCAGCTAATACTGATAATGGAATTCCATACCAAAAATACAAATAGAAACATTACAAATAAGTAAATGTGACATCATGAAACTATAATCTGCACAGCCAAACTGACTTATGCCCTCCAAAAACTGCAACTCACATACCTGATAGACTTAAGATCCATTATTTCAAAATAATTTATAAATCTCAGCCACTGGTAAAGAATACATAAGGGAAAGTAATTTATATCTGAACAGTACTTTGGAAAACATAAGAAATCAAACTAAGACTTTCAAAAGATTGTTGATAACAGGGATCCTAAACAGAATTCCAATTAAATATGTATGAGATGGTTATTTCTCCTTTGTATGGATTGCTGTTGAACATAGAAGGTTTATGCCACTGAAAAGGGCATCAGGAAAATGAACTGTTGAGTGGATTGTTATATTGGCATAGACATTATAGAAAATAGTCTGCAAATGCCATATATGTGTGTGTGTGTGTGTGTGTATTTTTATATATGTGTGTAAAATATATTTGTGTGTTTTATGTATGCCTATATGTATGTATAATTTGTCATTTGATCATTAGACTTAGCAAATAACTCTGGTTCTATACTCAATGCATATCAAATCATTCCATATATAATCTTTATGTCCATACAGTGTGAAAAAAGAGACTATGTCTTTGAAGGAGGAGTGTAGAAGAGGAATATTGAAAGTTTAAAGAGAATAAAGTATCGAGAGAAATGTAATTAAATTATAACTTGAAAAATAAGCAAAATGAGGGATCCAAGATGGTGGAATTGAGCATGCACTGTGTGTGATCAGCAGGACAGTAGTGAATGTAGAAAAACTGACAGACCAAATTGTGGGTTCCAAAACACAAGCATCTGTGATTCCAAGGTGAGAGAAGAGATCTCTGTGAGGGAAACTAGTGGGTTCAACCTCAGGTCACCTGGATGATCCCTGGTAAATACCCTTCATTCTCTCAGGGGCAGCTCAGCCACCCACTTGCAAGGCACTCTTACCAACCCCTGAATACCTTCTGGTTACCGGGACTGCAGCTCCAACCTTTGGCCTCCTGACACTGCCAGGAGCCATAGGAAAAGCCCCAGATTCCTCTTCAAAGCTCACCTTCTCTCCGTAGGGAGATCAACCAGACCTCTGTGCTCACAGATTCCCCAAGATGGCCACTCCAAGCAAGCACAGTGTCTGAACACAGTGTCTGGGCAGCCTCAGCTCATTAACTCAAAGCAAGAAAGCCAGTGGAGTGGCAGCTGTCCCTGAGTCTTAGCCTGGTGAGAGGAAAGCTCTCAGATCAATTGTTTTCTGGAAGGCTTACTGGCTCCTGCTAACCTAGGCCTAGTGTTGGAAGCTTCTAGCCTCCATACAATCTAATCTAGGTCTAGAGTGTTTTCTTCCTCTTAGACTTACTGCTTAATAAGCTCACCCTTACTTGTTATTTCTGAGCTATGGGCTGCCTGATTCAACACAGCTGTTCTGGCTGGAACTCTTCTCCCAGGTGATTTATTTAATCAGGCTTTTCTCTCTGTCTCGAATTGCTCTGCTTGTCCTCAAACTAACTCAGCAATCTGATCTTATCTTCTGGCTTCTTCTCATTTTCTGGCTTTTTCCATTTTCACCTGAGTTCTCTCTGCAATCCATTTCTCTATTACTGTCGTGGTAAAAACTGCCTCCTATCTCTGAAAACCTGTATACTAAGTAGTTTCCCTTTCCTCTGTCTGCTTGTAAGAGTTGCATTTATACTATTCTGTCAAATCTTCTCTTATTCATCACCTTTTCTGCCACTCAATTAGACATCACTTTCAAACATAGGTACTTCCCCCTACAAACTAACTTTACCTCTTTTGGATTAAACCCATGTACCACCATTCCTGGGCCTAAAAAATTCTTTACCTGATACTTGCTGTATAGCAGGGTGGCCTTGAATTCATATATGTTTGGCTTTGTCTTCAGATTAAAGATGTGTTTTTATTCGAGATGGATCACACAGATCTAGAAGATCTTTGGATATGATCCCTTGCTATCTGGATCTCATAAACATAGAAGATCTTTGGCTATGATCTCTTGTCGGAATAGCCATGTTCTGAATTAACTCTCTTCTACATCTCTGGAAGTTCTCCAAGAAGACAGTGACCAGTTAGCACAGTGTTGGGACACTGCAGCTCATTAACCTCAGAACAAGAAAGCACTGTCTCTGGGACTTCCTCTAGTGAGACAGGATTCCTTGGGCTCATGAGGAGTCAAGTTAGTCAATGGTCAATAGAATCCTAAAAGTGAGGAGAACTACAGGCAATTCTTCAAGAAACAGCCGCCAGTCAAAGAACATATCCAGCAATATGAGGAGGGATCCTGTGGGAACATCCAGCTTCTTGCCAAAGGCTTTTCCTGAAGTGCTCTTAAAAATACAACTCCAGCAGGCACAAAGAATAAACAGATGGCTAAAGTCCATATTAAAAAATACAATCAGCAAAAACCAGAGCAGTATGGCGTCTCCAAAAACCAGGTATCCCACAGCAGGGAGCAATAATCAACACAAACTCACCACAAGAAAATGACCTTAAATCTTATGATTATGAAGATGATAACAGAGGAAATGAACAAAATCCTTACAGTAATACCAGAAGATATTGTCAAAGAGATGGAGGCCTTTAGAGACTTCTGTGGAGAAAAAAATGTATCAATGACCTAAAGAAACACAGGAAAACACAAACAAATAAGGGTATTGAACAAATAATTTTTTAAAATGCAGAAAACACAAACATTTGAAGATAATCCATAAAACTGCTCCATATCTGAAAATAGAGACAGAAACAATAAAAAAAAATCACAAACTCAGGAAATCTTGGAGAGGGAGAAAGTTGTGAAGAAAACAGGAACTACAGAGGTAAGCATTGCAACAGGATAAAAGAGCTGAAGAAAGAATCTCAGGTGTAGAAGCAACAATGGAAGAAATTGATGCATTCTTCAAAATGTTAAATCTTTAAAAATCCTAACACAAAACATCCAAGAATTAAAACACATCACAGAAAAATGAACCCTAATAATAATAAGAATATAGGAAGAGAAGATTATGGGCCCAAAAAATATTTTCAACAAAATAATAGAAGAAAGTTTCCCCTACCAAAAGAGAGCTGCCTTGAAGCATAGAAGAGGCTTACAGAAAACCAAATATATTAGACCACAAAAGAAAATCCTCCTGTCTCATAATAATAAAAACACTAAATATACAGACCAAAGCAATATATTTAAGTTGAATGGGGAAAAGGTCAAGTAATATACAATGGCAAACCTGTCAGAATCATACCTGACCTCTCAGCAGAGACAGTAAAAGACAGAAGGCCTGGGCAGATGCTCTGCAAACCACAAGAGGTGACAGATATCAGTCAAGACTGTTACACCTAGCAAACTTTAAATCACTATAGATGGAGAAAACAAGATATTCCAGAATAGAACCAAATTTACACAATATCTATGCACAAATCTAGCTCTACAGATGATACTGTAGAGAAAACTCCCACCTGAAGAGGTTAACTACACCAAAGTTAACACAAGCTATAATAACCTCACTATAGTAATACCAGAAGTACATAAGCATACAAACACACTATGACAACCAATGTCAATATAAAAGGAACAAACATTCACTGGTCATTAATTTTTTCAATATCAGTGGACTCAACTCTCTAATAAGAAGACACATAATAACAGGACAGATGCATAAACAGGATCCATCATTCCACTGAATACAAGTAAAACACCTCAACCACAAAGTTAGAAATTACCTGAGAGTAAAGGGCTTAAAAAGGTTTTTCATGCAAATGGACACAAGAAGCAAACTGGAGTAGCCACTATAATGTCTAATAAAATAGACTTTCAACCAAAATTAATCAAAAGTGATGATGAAGGACACTTATTCATCAAAGGAATATTACACCAAGATAACATCTGAACTCTGAACGCCTATGCCCCAAATACAAGGACACCCATATTTGTAAAAGAATAATTAATAAAGCTTAAACAACACATTAATAGTGGGAGACATCAACACCCCACTCTCACCCAAGGTCACGTCATCAAAACATATCTAAACTGAAATATAATGATGCTAAGAGATGTCATGAATCAAATGGACCTAACAGATATCTACAGACCTTTTTACCCAAATAAAAGAGAATATCTTCTTAACACCTCATGGAACTTTCTCCAAAATTGACCATATAGCTGGCCACAAAGCAGGCATTAACAGATACAAGAAGATTGAAATAATATTGTGTACCTTATCAGAACACTTTATGATTTTGTTTGTTTGTTTGTTTTGTTTTGTGGCTACTGTGAAGGGTATTGTTTCCCTTATTTCTTTCTCAGTCCATTTTTCTTTTGTTTACAGTATTTGTCAATGGATTAAAGCTAGATCTCAATAACAACAGAAATAAGAAAAAAACCTACATATGTATGGAAACTGAACAACTCTCTACTCAATGACAATTGGTTCCAGGAAGAAATAAAGAAGGAAAACAAAGACTTGCTAAAATTCCATTAAAAAGAAGGCACAACATACCCATGCTTATGGGACACAAGAAAAGCAGTTTTAAGAGGAGAATTCATAACATGAAGTGCCTTCAAAAGGAAACAGGAAACATCTCATATATGCATCTTAACATCTTACCTGAAGTCCCTATGGGAAAAAAGGAGCAGACACACCCAACAGAAGTCGATGCCTGGAATTAATCAACCTCAGGGATGAACTCAATAAATTAGAAATAAAGAGAACAATACAAAACATCAGCCAAACCAGGAGCTGGTTCTTTGAGAAAATCAACAAGATAGACAAACCCTTAGGCAAACTACTAAAAGGTAGAAAAACACTACCTAAATCAACAAAATCATAAATGAATAGGGGGCATAGCAACAGAAACTGAGGAAAACTGAAGACTCATTAGATAGTACTTCAAAAGCCAATATGCTAGTAAATTAGAAAATATAAATGAAATGGAGAATTTTCTTGACAGATTCCACTTGCCAAAGTTGAATCAAGATCAAGCTAACAAATTAAATCGTCCTATACATTGTAAAAAATTAGGAGCCGTCATCAAAAGACTTTCAACGAAGAAAAGCCCAGGGCTACATGATTTTTATCACAGAATTATGCCAGACCTTCAAAGAGAAGTGACTAGCAGAGCTTTTTAAAGTATTCCACAAAATCGAAGCAGAAAAAAACATTACCAAACACATTCCAAAGCCTTTCAAAGTAATCCACAAATATAAGCAGAAGAAACATTACCAAATTTGTTCTATAAACGAACACTCACCTCAATACCTAGACCTTATGAACACTGACACAGAAACACTCAATAAAATCCTTGCAAACTGAATCAAAGAACATATCAAAATTATCATTCACCATGACCAATTAGACTTCATCCCAAGCATGCACACATGCTTGAATATATGGAAATCTATCAATGTAACATGCCATATAAATAAAGGGAAAGAAAAAACCCACATGATCATCTCTTTAGATGAGGAAAAGGCATTTTACCAAATCCAATACCTTTTCATGTTTAAACTCTTTGAGAAAACAGAGATACAAGGTACATACATAGTAAATGTTATATACAGCAAGCCTATAGGCAACATCAAACTAAAGAGAAACTTAAATCAATTCCACTGAATTCAGAGACAAGGATACGCCGTCTCTCCATATCTCTTTAATATATGACTTGAAATCCTAGATAGAGCAATAAGACAACGAAAGGAGATCAAGGAGATACAATTTGGAAAGGAAGAAGTCAACGTATCACTATTTGTAGATAATATGATAGCGTACATAAGTGACATTAAATATTATATCAGGGAATTCCTATAGATGATAAAAATCCTTCAAAAAAAGTGCCTAGGTACAAAATTAACTCAGAAAAGTCAGTAACCATACTGTAAACAAAAGAAAAATGGAATGAGAAAGAAATAAGGGAAACAATACCCTTCACAGTAGCCACAAAACAAAAAAACAAACAAATAAAACCCCATAAAGTATCTTGGTGTAACTGTAACCAAGCAAATGAAAGACTTCTTTAAAAAAAGAACTTTACACGAAATTGAGAATTGTTCTTTGAAGGTCTGATATTTTGACGGGAATTGTATTAAATCTGTAGATTACTTTTGCTAAGATGGCCATTTTTACTATGTTAATCATATATATCCATGAGACCAAAATGACTCCGAGATTCCTTCTTACACCTATCAGAATGGCTAAGATCAAAAACTTGAGTAACAGCACATGCTGGTGTGGATATGGAGAAAAGGGACCACTCTTGCATTGCTGGTGGGAGTGGAAACATGAACAACCACTTTGGAAATCAGTCTGGCACTTTCTCAGAAAATTGAGAACAGCTCTACCTGAAGAACCATTCCTAGGCATATTCCCAAAAGATATCCATCCCAGCATACAACAAAGATATTGCTTAACTATATTCATAGGAACTTTACACATAATTTCCATAACCTGGAAACAACCTATATGACCCTGAACCAAAGAATGGATAAATAATGATCATACATCTACACAATGGAATACTACGCAGCTATTTTTTAAAAAAGGACATGATGAAATTTGCAGGAAGTGGACGGATGTGGAAAATATCATACTGAGCTAACCCACACCCAGAAAGATATGCATGGTAAATTCTCACGTATAAGCAGATATTAGTTATAAAATACAGGATAACCATACTATAATCCATAGACCTAAAGAATCTATTTAACCAAGAGAATCTATTTAACTATTTAACACCCTAGGGAGGATGCTTAATTCTTATTCAGAAAGGCAAAAAGAATAGACACCGGAGTTGGGTGAAGATCAGAAATAGGATGGAAGACCTCCATGAATGTCCTCTGAAAAGACTCCATACAGCAGGGGATTGTAGCAGATACTGAGATTCACAGACAAACTCTGAGCTGAGCCAAGGGAGTTTTGTGAAAGAGTGGGGGAATAGAAGGGCATAGAAGACACAGAAGCTGTACAAGAAGACCAACAGAGCCAACAAACCTGGGTCCAGGGCAGCCTGCAGAGAGTGATGCATCAACGAAGGACCAGGTCTAAAGAGGACCCAGACCCACTGATCAGATGTCTCTGATAGGGAGCTCAGTTTGCATTAAGGTCACCTACTAAGGGGATCAGGGGCTGTCTCCAACATGAACTCTGTTTCCTGCTTTTCAGTCATTTCCGCCTGCCTGGCAGAGTGGCCTTGTAAGGCCACAGAGGAAGAGGATACAGGCAGTACTAAAGAGACATGAAGATATGGGATCTGGTGGCAAGGGAGGAGGGTACCCCCTTTCTGAGAACTAGAGGACAGGGATGGGTGGAATAGGAAGGGAGGAGATGAACGAGGGGACTACTACAATTGGAATGTAAAGTTAATAAACTAATAATAATGATAATAATAAAATAATTAATTAATAAACATTTTTATACTAAAAGTTGCATCCTATGTAAACTAAGTCAAGAGCACATAAAAAATCAATAATCACAATCAAGTAATGCATATTCAAGAGATGGTGAAATGTTTCAATATGTGTAAATAAATGTTATAAATTACATAAGTGAACTCAAGGACAGAAATCAGATTGTAATATCAATAGAGACAAAAAAGGCTTGACAAGATCCAAAATCTTTATGTTAAAATTTCTGAATAAACTTGAAATAGATATGAATATTATATTTCACATAGTACAGCTTATATAGGATAAATCTATGAAATATATCATATTGGGGAAATCTCAAACTAATTTTTCTAAAATATTGAACAAGAATGTCTACTTGTCCACTATTATTCAATACTTTGCTGATATCTTCACTATAAAATAAGAAAAGAAAAAAATAAAAGGAAGGAAAGAAAAAATAAAAAGGCAAAGGAATGTTGGATTATATGACTCTACAAAGATCCAAAAGACTCAACTACAAGACACTTAAAACTGATAACACTTTCAATGAAGTGGAAGAAGCAAAATCATCACACACACACACACACACACACAAAAAAAAATCTCTATATGCCAGAGACAAACATACAGACAAAGAAATCTAGCAAACAATTTCATTCACAATAACCTCAAACAAAGAAAAGAAAAAAAAAAATCTTGGAATAAACCTAGCCATGAGATAAAAGATCTCTACAATAAACATTAAAACACTGAGAAACAAGAACAAAAATATGATAATACGAAGTTTTTAATATGCTAATAGGTAGGAAGAATCAATCTTACGAAAATGGCCATCTTACCAAAGCAATCTTTATATACAATGTGATGCCAATAAAAATTCAAGTGAGATTCTTCTCAGAACGAGAAACAAAATTTTAAAATTCACATAGGAACACAAAATTCCCCAGATAGCAAAAGCAATCTTGAACACAAAGAACACTGTGGGAGTTATCACCATAACTGCTTTAAAGTTATATTACAGAGACATAGTAATAAAAGGAACATGTCACTGTCACACAGCCCAACACATACAAAGATGGAATGGAGTAGAGGATTCAGACACAGGATTACACATCTATGGCCAACTGATTTCTGACAAAAGTACTGAAACTACAAAAGGGGGGAAAGATTATGTGTTAGGTAAAGGATGCTGAGATATCTAGATTTCTACAAATAGGAGAATGTATCTGTAATACAACATTCTTCCTTTGTACAAAATCCAACTCCCAATGCTTTATGAGTTCAATATAAGACCTAAAACTCTGAAATTTCTGAAGGATCAATACACTTCAATACACCTGTGTAGTTAGTGACATTTCGAGAAACATGTCAATGACATAAAAACCAGACTAATAATGGATGAACATGAGCTCATAAAACTAAAATGTTTCTATTCAGAAGAAGAATTTGTCAGCCAATTAAAAGAACAGCCTACATATTTGAATAAAATTTCTGGTAATTATCTATCCAACAGAATATTAGAATTTAGAATATATAAAATATAATTTTTTTTTTTAAATCAGTAAAACAAAAAGCTCCATGGTAAAAACTGGTCTATAGACCTAAACAGATCTTAATAAAAAATACAAATCATTAGTAAACACAGTGGCAACTGTTCAATATGATTAGTCATTAAGTAAATGTAAATTAAAACTAATTTGAAATTCCTTTTCACTCTCATCATAAAGGGCAGAAACAGAAATTATTTGACAGCAAATGTTGACAACAATGTGAGGAAGGTATTGAATGTTGGTATAATTGAAACCTGGGACTTCAACATTGGAATTTAGTGTGATAGTTTATTAAAAATTAAAATTATATCAGGCATAGGAACCATCTATTCTTCTACTGGAAAGATTCCTATAGGACTCCATATTCTACCATTGATATACTAGTTCCTCCATTTCAACTCTATCCACAGTAATAGGATATGGAATCAGCTCAGATTCCCATCAACACTGAGTGGATAAGAAATTATGTCATACACATATGAATGGAATTTTATTAAGTATGTCATACACATATGAATGGAATTTTATTAAGTTGTTGTTGGAGGTTCGTCTGATATACTTGGTGCTAATTACTGCTTGCTGTCTCTTTACCCAAGATTGCTATAAAATATTGCATAAGAAACTACCTCAGGAACAGTCATAGGGGAGGGGAATAATGGGAAAATGGAGGAGGGGAGGAATGGGAGGATACAAGGGATGGGATAAACATTGAGATGTAACAAGAATAAATTAATAAAAAAATAAATAAATTAAAAAAAAAAAGAAACTTCCTGTTTGACAAATAAAGGGTCATCACACCTGGCCAGGGCAAACAGAATAGATGTGACTATGGTTCCCCGGCTTTTGAAGACTGAGAGAATCTTGGGAAAGGTAGAGAGAGACCTGAAGAGGAAAAGAGAAAGCAAGGAGGCCAGCACCTGGGTTAAGTGGAGGAGAAGCACATGGATGGTGTGGATGGAAGTTTGGTACGGTCGAAGAGGATTAGCAAGTATTTGGGATTATGGCTGGGAGGTAGCTCGACAGAAATTATTAGAAGCAGATGACATGGGATTGGGACAGGGTGTGGGATGCCTGGCCCACTATGGGATGTAGTTTAGGGGATTAACATCTGCCTTGCCCCAGGTTAACTAAGGCTATTTTAAAATGTAATAGTTTTCTATGTCTTCATTGATTACTAGTGGGTTAAAAATATTGCTGTAATAATAGAAAATAGATGTGATAATAAACATTATGAGGCCACACTACTAAAATAACTACAACAAATTTTAATTAAAATAATAAAAATTTCTTTAAAAAGAGGACAGAATGCTGAAATATTCTACCAAGTGAGACATTCTAGGCCCTGCAAGCTGAACTTCGTTTTTTTTTTTTTTTTTTTTTTTTTTTTTTCTCGTATATGGACCTTAATTTTGACATTTTCATATTTGTGTATTTAGTTTGGAATGTCTAGAGAGATGTGGAAGATAGAATAGGACCATGGTTGGGAAGTAAGACTCTCATAGGGTGAAGGGCACTATGGGACATGTATAAGATTAAAGTATGAAAAACTTATGTTGGGGATTAAAAGCTTACATGGAGGATGGATAAATAAGAATAAGGAGAAAAGAGGTTGGAGAGTAGTTTAAATAAAGCTAACAATGCATAAAAACACTTCATTGAAACCCACTGCATTGGAAAATAATTTAAAATATGGTTGATTTTTTTGTGAATGAAGATGCCCTAATTTACTGAGGAATTCTTCACAATGCAGGATTGATAAATGAAAATCACAGGGCTTGGTGAGAGATACCTCCTTTCATGTTATTTGGTAAAGAGGACAGTTGTGTGGCAAACTATTCCTGGTGAGATGCTATACATATCTTTATTCACCCCAGACAGGAAACTAAATAACAGACCTGAGTGTGAATACAATTCAAGTCCAACGTTGTGAAGCATGAGTTTTACTGAAGTTACTTACAAGAATGTGGGTGAGGGGTTACTTAGAGCAGAATAAAGGAGGCAGATGCATCACTTAAAACACACCTGAGCATGTGTGACAGCCTGCAAAAATCTGGGAGCATGTAGAACCTTGTACAGCCTGCAGGCGGCACAATGGGATGAAGAGTATCCTCTATTCTACATGGGTCGGCTGCTCTAAACATTGTCCAGGCACCTGGTGGGTTCTTGGAATTTGTTTTCCTGGTGGCTTACCTGATGGGCCTTCTTTGCACCTTGACTCAATTTCTCAGACTTTATTGTTTGTCTTTTGCTTTTATTTTTAAGAGCAGGAAGATGACTAGAAAATTTGGTCAGTTTCAGGGACTTCCTGAAACTATGTTGAGTTATTTACCTTCCTGTTTAAGGAGCTTCCTGCAGGACAGAATGTCTCAGTCTCCATGGAAAAGGTTATACAAGGACTAACAGGTCCTAAAGCAGCACATGGTACTGATGTGTTCGTTTCACACCATAACTAGATGATAAGGCCAAATGGATGAAACCACTGCACTTTACTGCCAATTATGAAAAAAGGAAGCTGGTACTCATTAGGAAGCTTTCTCTTTGCTGACTAGCTTTCATAGCTGTGGAAGTGTTTGGAAAAATCTTTAACATACAAGAAGCAGCTTTAGGAATTGCAAGTGTCTGAGCCAATAATCTTTATCCTGGGCACGATTGTTGCTAATAAAAAAAAATAGAGCTAGCTAGGTTGATTCAAGCATTATTAGTTTCTACACATAAACATGCAAGTTTATAAATGAAATTTACCAATTCAATGTAACATGATAATTATGAAGACAGAATGTTTTAAAGGTTTTAACTGCAATCATTAGGCTGTTAAAACAAATTCCTAATATATTGTGCCTGAAATCTCACCAGAATCAGTAATTTGAATTTTAGATAAAGTGAATAAGCTATATAGATGATATTTACACACAGATAAAGTGAATAAATTATATAGATGATATTTAAGTAAAGGAGATTTAAAGCAAAATTTTTCTCATTTAAATAGTATTTTAATGCATGATTTAAATCAATTGAATATTTAAAGATAATGTCACATACATTATTCATAGAAAACTTAACCTATTTTTGTACAGTTATGTGCTTTTCAACTTCCTTTAAATTCCTACTTTCATCTTTTTTACTGTCCTTTTTGCAACAAGAATGAAACAAACAAACAAAAAAAATCATTATTTAGTTTAGGTGAAAATACCGTCTGTCTGAGTCAGTCATATCTTTACTTTTCAGATGTCCCAACACAGGTTTTTATTAGACTTCCTATAGTCTTGATTCCGTATTTCATTATATTCATATCACTTCTTTTAAATTTAAATTCATTCACCATTCAGATTCAGTTACTTTTTTAAAAATAACGCATTTGATCCAAAGTAGAGGATGAATTAAAGGAGGAGGAGACAGGTTAAATAAGAACAAAGCAGGAAGAGTGGTTAGAAGAGGGGATGGAGAGGAGGTTACACAAAACGCACAAAGAGGGCGGTGTGAAGAACCCTGATGAGAATGTATTACTTTATAAACAAAATTTTAAAAATTAAAAGTTTTTTTCTTTCACAAAGGCCATCACTCCCACCTTCACTTTATATCTGCTGTTAGTATTTTTTTTTTACGCACTTCTAATAATGTTAATTGCATAGCAGTTGTGAAGCTTATAAACAAATGCTGGCTACCCACTGCTCTAATTGTTTCACAAGATTAAATTGAATGTTTCATTTTTTTGTATTTAAGTAGTACAAAGAATGCATATGTATCAGGATACAAAAGTCCATTTGTGTATCTAATGTTTGTATGTTTTGTTTCTCCAATTTTATCTCCAAAGTTCACTTCCTTCTCAAATTAATGTCAAAGATTCATTATCTGTGATGCCTTCAGAAAATAGGTAGTTCGTAGGTGAAACAATAAAACATACAGTAAATCCATATGTTGAGAGGGTTTATTTATACATTTAGAAACACACATATGGCTATAGTTACAGTCATAGATGTACATGTCAACAATAAAGTAAAATGATTCTATTAAAAATTAATCATGTTTTACTAGTGCAAAAATGAAGCATTTACTTCATTTAAATGATTTGCACATGTAAATTTATTATGCATCTAGACAAAACCTATGTGTTTAGCTAGATGCGTAATAAGGAATCATTGGTAGATCAAGACGCTTTCCAATTCTGATACTCATCTATTTTATATTGAGACTACCACAATACAAGCACTAATAATTTTATGTCAATAACATAACTTTGTAAAATTAATATATTTCATAGTTAAGTATTTTCTTTTATCCAAATTCCTTCCAGAGTTATCTGTCAACATATATTAAAGGACACCCATTAAATCTCACCCACCTGACTGCATACTTATGAGCAAAGTATGGACAGTAGCAACCAAGGCAAGGTGGATAGGAGGATCCAAGAGCCCTCAACCCCAAACAAAGGAAGCAACACAAGGCACTGAGAGTGGGAAAAGCAATCTTTGCCAGAGAAGAGCAGGCCAATTGATCATCCTGTACCAGATGTTCCTCTTTGAAAACATACATAGAATTGACAACACACATATCGAACAGGTTATTTTAGAACTCCATGTCTATATATGTGTTTCTGCGTATAAAAACAAGTATTGAAATAAGAGGCCATGAGTTTGAAAGAGAACAAGCAAGGATATATAAAAAGGTGAAATCTGCCTACCATGGCGTTCCAGAGTGCTGGGATTACAGGTGTGTGCCACTGCTCTCTGCTTCTTGTTTTAAAATTTTATTATTTGTTTGAGTGAATGTCTGTATGCATGTGCCTATGCTTGTGCATGTACATGCATGTATGCATGTGGGTATGCATGCATGTGTGTGTGTGTGTGTGTGTGTGTGTGTGTGTGTGTGTGTGTGTGTGTGTAATGTATGATACATTCTGAGAGCAATTTTTGGAACTCAGTTCTTTCCTTCAACCATGGATTCCATGGATTGGACTCAGTAAGTGCTATTATCCACTGAACCATTTTGCCTCCCACCCCCTTTTTGGAACCATGATCTCAAGTAGCCCATAGCTGGCCAGGAACTCATCACATAGAAGAAAATACCTTGAAATCCTGATCCTTCTGTCTCCACTTTCCAGGTGCTCGGATTACAGGCTGCACCACAACTTTGTTTATTTGGTGCCCTTTCAATGCCACACTTAAATATTATTTTCTAATTCACTTAAAGGGAAGCTAATGTAAGATCTTTGATTATGTTTGGCTTATGTGCTCCAGATGAACACTAAGGCCTTATGAATTATGTTCATCTAGATCACAAGACTTTATGAAATAAAATTAAAGAAGTTATACAAAATTGACAAATTGAGACGCAATCTTCTTTAGGCCTGGTATACCATTCTGTTGAGTCTTGGGAAAATTCAGTAAGTCTTAAAACAGTCTAATGTACTGTAGGTGTGACTAAGTCCTTGTCCTCCAGGAAATTACACTTAATACTGTCTGGCTTCAAGAAGCTTTTGCCTTTGAATTGATTGGGAATGAAGGATATGTATAGCTTTATTCTCTACTTGCACTTGGTATTATTACTTCTTTATATGTTGCCTATATGTGTTAGAGATCTAGTAGTACATCATTATAATTATTGCTTTATATAAACATATCCTTTAAGGAAGCAGAAAAAGAATAAATGTATATTTGCAGAAAAAAAGTTAGAAGAGAGGGAAGGGAAAAAAGAAATAATATAGTTGTTTACTTCAAAAGTAAAAGAAAAACATAATTTAACGACATGACAAAGTCTTAATTAAACCACCCAAATTTATTAGCTTGACAAACACAGTATGTACAATTTCGTAGAGGGCAAATGCCAGGGAATGGCATTGTGTCACACAAGCCCACCTCTGTATTACGCTTTAAAATTCTGGATAAATGTAGTGTTGACCTAGCAATATAAATCTTGGTGTTTATAATACAGTAAAATATGCTGTCATCATAACCCAATTTCTCCTATCTGAAATCAACCACAGTGTTACTCAGTTTAGAAACTTGAAGGGGGCAGATGTTTACCAAATTTAATAGAGAAGAGCTGATCTTTTTAAAGCACCTATCTTTGTATCTCTCAACATACAAGTGTTCCAATCCCTAAAGAAGAAGGAGGTAGTTCTATGTGCATGCCTGAGTGTGTCTGTGTGTGTGTGTGTGTGTGTGTGTGTGTGTGTGTATGAACAAGAGAGAGATGAGAAAAGGAAGAAGATAGTGTAAATCTTTGCAACGTGTCAAGTTTTAGGTCTGTGTTAGTTCCAGTCTTCTGCAAGAGGCAGCTTCTCGGACTACAGCTGAGTGAGGAAGCAATATATGGGTATTGAGTGCATTGTTTTCCTAATTTGTGTTTCAGATGTTGATTGATTATTTGGAGCACTGTCTAACCTTTTACAGCAATATAAGGACTTACAGATCCGTGAATGTTAAAGCATGGGCTTATAAGAAGAAAAAATTCATGAAAGAGGAGTTGAAAATAAAAAAAAAGCATAATGAGATACATTCAAGTATATGTAATGCATTCACAGATGTAAATTTGGAATTGTGTGTTATGAAGATTAAAATGGAACTAGAGTAAAATACTACTAACTCTGATATAGAGGAAATCTTGGAATATCAGCATTAAGTGTATGCCAGAATACACAATCACAATCCATACCATAACTTTTAAGTTTCACAATTATGAATTCTACTTGCTGTACAAGAAAACTCTCCAGATCTTTTCTCTATAAATGAATTTATCACTGATAAAGCTTTTAATATTCAATTGATTGAGCAATAAAGGGCTTCCAGAAAAAGGTAATTTTAATAAAATTAATCATTGAGCTTTAAAGTAAGGCTAACTAACCTAATTCACATCCACACAGGTGTAATAATAAATTAACCAATTATGAAAAGAAGCATGATTTATATATATATTTTTTAATAGTAAAATGGCAATTGAGATTAACAAAAATTTCCTCAAGAGGAAAAATCTGAGTAGAGTAAAATGTACTGTGAGTTTTCCTAAAGTGTCTATCATCAAAACCCTTTACTGGTAGATATTTATTTATAGGTCATTTCAATGTTATTACTATTTGATGTGAGTTTATAGCTATCAAGTATTTTAACTTTGCTCCAGCAAAATATTGCCTGATGGAAATATAATATCTAAATCAGGATACAGATTTTTTTAATGCTTAACAAAGTGAAAGTATGTGAAGAAAATTTTGTTCAAAACACAATAAAAACCTATTGCAGAATCTTGTTATTTATGTAGAAATAAAATGATGATATATATATGTTGAGTTTTTTGTTTTCTTAAAAATGTTCATTTTTATTTTGTATTTTTGACTTTATATATGGCTGTACACCAGTTACAAACTTGATAGTCAGGGTGCAGAAGAGGACATATTGTCCTGGAACAGAGGACACAAAAGATTATGATCCACTTTTTGTCTTCAGTCTGCAGAGAGCTTTCAGATTATTGTCTAATCAATATGTACTACTCACTTCTAGATAAGGTCTTTATTGTGAGATCAGAAAATTTAAGTAGTCAAGTAGCTTGTACAAGGTCAGTTTGAATTAGTGTCTGAGCAAAGTTAAGAGATAGCTTGGTTATTTCCATAGGTGTTAACTTTTCTCCATAACAATTCCCAAGATTCCATTGCAGAGAACCTCTCTTAGTGATTGCTTTACACTGTTATTTAAAAATATAAACATTGCATGTATATGTATGTATTTACAAGACAAAATGTCTAGAAGAAAAAAGTCCATTTCCTTTGTGAATTCGCACACACACACACATACACACACACACACACACCAAAATCATTATCATCACGCTTACATAAATTGATTGCTTACAGGACAAGTTATGTTCAGATAAAAGGTCTATTTTACTTGTGCATTCTCTGCCTCACACACACAAATGTATATATAAATAGTTGATTTTTGATTCATATTTTTAAATATCACATTTTATTTCAGGAGGAATTTAGACCTGTTTCTTTTGGTCCTTAAGACTGAGACTTGTATAAGATTATTATAGGAAAGATTTATGTTAAATATCATAAGTGTACTTATCCACTACTTCTGGAGACTGTACTGAAATTAAGCAGGTCCATAAGCCAGTGGCAGATCACTGATAGCTCTTTATGGTATTTAGGCATTTCATATTTTCACACACAACTTTTTTTCTCTAGTGTGAAGTTTTCTGCTTACCATTTCTATTCTGCAACTTCTGAGTAATCATTTCTTCATGATACTTAGGGGAGATAGCTTCAATAATCTGCATCTCCTATTATTTTAGAGAAGATGAAGACATACCATCTCATGCACTGAGATACCCTTTAAGTTTTATGTGCATCCTGTCTCTGCTTTCTAATTCTCTATTTTTGGAGTGTTACAGTCTAATCAAATCAACATTCTATTCTATTACAGTCTTTTATCCCAGTGATAAAACTTATTTCTATTTCCCTAAATTACTTTATCATAATTTCCATGTTATTTACACACTTCAAAACTGTAAATTTCACAAGGCAATATTGCATTCTTCTTCTCTCTCAGGACATTCATCTAATTTCCATGGCTCTCCCACATAACAATTTAATTTCACTCTACTCACCAACGTTTACTATGCAGTATCAATTACTTTTAAGTGTTTTTATTCATTTAATTTTATTTTTTATACAATATATTCTTACTACTTTCCATCTCTCAATTATTCCCAGGGAACCACTTCTCAGAAACCCCAGTTTTTATTTTTCGCTTTCTTAATATTTTTAATAAACACAACAGTAGCAGACAAATGCACAAAACATAAAAACAATAGTAATGAAAAACAACACAGATGCTGTTTTATGTTAAGCAACTATTTCTGAACTCTCGATCTGGAGTGTAGAGAACATACTCAGTATTGCTACATTAAAGAACACTTTGTCTCCCTCTAAAGAAAGTTGTCATTTTTACATAGATTCTTGGGAAAGCATGCTACTTTCAGCCAATTCTACTCTCTACTGGGGTTTTAGTCCAGGTTATGTAGGTTTTATGTACTATGTCAAAGTCTCAGTGAGTTTTCAGGTGCATCAGAACTATTCTGCCTAGGAAATGTTATCTTTTCTTTCATCCACCACCTTGTGATTGTACAATCTTGCTGCCTACTCTTTTATAAATATTCCTGAGCTTTAGGTAGGGGTGGGAGTGGGGGTGATATGTAATGAAGACATGGAATTTTAGGCTGAGTGCTACAAAGTCATTCTCTGTATGTTGCCAAGTTGCGTGTCTCTGTTTTAACATCTACTTCAAGAAGCAACTTCTTTGATGAGTGTCCTGAGATGGCCTGACTACATGTGTAAAAATAATTGATTATGAGCCACTTCATTGCTCTGTTTATTTACTGGAATAAATGCAATACTGTTTCTCTTACAGCTTATGGCCTGTCTAGTTTAGGGCTCTTGACCTGATCTTCAGTTACATTTAATCAGCAAGCCTTCCAACCAAACAATGTTACTCCCTTAACACTTATGTAGTATTACACTACAATATCCTATAGGCAGGTTTCTATTTTAGCTCATAGGTTTCACAGCTAAGCAAGATTAATGGTTACTTTCCTTCTCCCGTCACATGTATTGAATCCTTTAGTACTATTTATGTTGGTTATTAGGAAATGAAGCTTTTAACTTAGCAAGAGGTTTATTTCTTTCTGTTTGACCAGTGTAGTGTCTACATTAATAGAATCCTAGGTTGTCATATATTGTTGACGATACCAAATAATATTGAAAATGACCTGTAATATTTAGAGTAGTCATCTATAACACCCCTTTGACCAACAACTCAATAAAATGCAAACCATTTCTTTTACTGGATGCATTGGTGACTTTTCTGGTTGTCAATATAGGGTCAGTAATGCTAATGGTTTTGTTAAGGGTTTGAAGGGTGAGAATATATGGAACAGATTTTTTTAATTTTTTATTAATTTATTCCTGTTACATCTCAATGGTTATACCATCCCTTGTGTCCTCCCATTCTTCCCTCCCTCCCATTTTCCCCTTATTCCCCTCCCCTATGACTGTTCCTGAGGGGGACTTTCTCCCCCTGTATGAGACCTGGTGGCACTCTGAGGAAGGATAGCAGGTTACCAAGAAGAGACTTGATACCCTATGAGCATATATATGGAACAGATTTAAGAAAGTGATGTGCACATGGACTCACAGAGACTGAGGAAGTACACATAGCGCTTTCATTGATCTTTGTCTGACGGAATCCCAGTGCTGAAAAAGGGAACACCTCATGCCCATCAGCAGATTGACAACAAAAACGAAATTCAATGATATTTGGGGGGGGGGGTCTTTTGCTTCATATCTGGGTACTTTCCCCTTTCTTTTAAAGGTTACTGGTATCCCGCTTGTATATTATGGGTTCCAATTTGGTGTCTTTATGGGTTTTTGTTTGCATATGCATCTCTATGTTTATATGTTTTTCTTTTCTTTTCTTTTCTTTCTTTCTTTCTTTCTTTTTTTTTTTTTTAACCTCTGCTTTTTTATTTTCTACTTGTTTCTTTTGCCTTATTCAGCTTGAATTTATTTTATGTTATTATGATGATTATTTACTTATTTCATTAGATGACTTTTTATGATTAACAGTGAGAATCATGTGTTTTTGTGGTTGTCAGAAAGTAGAGATGGTCTACAAGGAGGTAGGGAAGTAGAAACGATAATCAGAATATACTGTAAAAAACATATTTTAATTAAGAAGAAGAAAGTAGAGCATTTTGATTAAAGTTATCAACTTCACACACTAGACAAAATGACTGGTTAGATTAATCAGTAGATTTAGAGAGTTTTGGTCCAACCTGATACCCTGGGTTTGAGTCCAGAGTCAAAGTTAAGGTATGAGAGTCAGCTCCTTCACATGTATGCACATACATACACAATAAATTAAGTGAAAATACCTACAATGCAAATAAAAATTAGTCTAAATATTCAGAATAATACCAGCTGTTAACAGTGTATCATAACAATAAAGAGATAAAGTAGTGTTTCATTTTTTATCAAAAAGCATACTAATAAACCTTTCTTAGTATAATTGATTTTATCCACTAATGTCATTAACTTAATTGTTCAATATTTTCAGATGTAAAATAGAAAGATCAATAGAAATTAGACATGAGCTTAAATACCTTTGAAAAACATTGAGTTCATTTAATTAATTTGAAAAATCTACTGCTATAGTACTTTTTTCTTGAGCACAAATTAATCCTCTATGATAGATTTAAACAAAACACTCAAAGGAATCTGTAAGTGAAACCAGACATTAAATATGCTACATCTAGTGTAAAAGGTCTCTGTATTCTAGGAACTTTTATAATCTTGAAATTGCCTCAGTATAATAACAATAATGACTTAGATTCCAGCCTTACAAAGCCCAAGCCTAGTGAGATAACAACTTATTAGTAAGCATTGAAAGCTTCCGACAGAGAAACCATTTAGTCCCCACAGAGAAAACAACTCATGAACAGAAAGCTCTCTAAGGATGCAATCTGGTCTAAGAGCAGATGTTGGTCAATAATTCAATATCTAAAACCAACTGATCAGAGAGGAATGGCAAACACTTATTCATGAAGTAATAAATTGTACGTTTCTGTTTCTTGCCTAATACAGATGTATTCTACACCATAAGCTCTGCTTCTCCTTTTTAAATGCAAAATACACATGTAGAGAATTGTGCAGATGTCAACAAAATGATGAAACTTTCCACACACATTGACCACTGCTTGTGGCCTTTTTATTAAGTAGAAACTTAATCATTAGTTCTGACTTTTACATGTTATCCATAGTAAAGCTATCTATGAACAAATTCCACTACATAATAAGAAGACAAAACCAAAGATCTGTAAATATCAGCATTTTATCTGTCCAGAGACTGGGCTATTATGAAGCATTCATTATGATGGCTGCTTACTTTGAAGAGTTTAATATTTTTATTTTGTATATCTGAGCGTTTTTCCTTCAGGTATGCATGTGTGCTTGGTGCCAGTGAAGGCTAGAGGACATAAGATTTCCTGGAATTGGGGGATAGACCATGGTTAACGTCAGGCTGGGTTCTGGAAACACAAAGCAAGCATTCTATAAGAGTTATGTATATGTCCTGTGTATTTATCTGAATGACCAAATACACAGACACATGTTAGAGGTTTTGATACCAAAGGCTTTCAATTTTATATCAACTTATGCACTATAATTGAATAAAATATTCAAGGTGTGTAGGGTGATGCACACCTTTAATTCCAACATGTCAAAGGAATAGATAGGTACATCTCTGGATTTTGAGACAAGTCTGGTTTACGAAGTGACTTCCCAAAAAGCCAAATCTTCATTGTGAGAGCCTTTCTCCAAAACAGAAAAAAAAAACAGAAATAGTAAAATGATTCAGAGTCATAATATTGGATACCATCATTACAAGTAATTTTCAAATAGTACTTAAGGTATTTCCAACTGAAAATTTTAAATTCTTTTCTTCATCTTAAAATGCATGTTCACAGGCCTTATATTTACTCCTACATCCACATAACATCCTACAACTTTATTTAGTTTCATATTCCCTCTCCTGTTTTCCATGCAAATGATTTCTACAACTGCACATTGCCACATTTTCTTAACCTGGTCTATTGGCCACTAGCATAAAGCCTGTAAATAGCAATAGCAATAGCAAGAGCAGTAACAATAACAATAATCACCAAAATATAAATTTTTCTTCCAACATGTGATACTGTTTGAACAGTGAAAAATGGGCAAAAAAAACCTGTAAGTTTCTTGGCTAAATTTTTACATTACAATTATATTTTTCTGATTCTGTTTTGTTTTGTGAAAAACATGAATGCTGATTTGTTAAATGCCTCTGGTAAAATGAAAACCTCACTTTAATGCGAAGTGAGTAACACTTTATGTTGAGAAATGAATGTTAATAATGTCAAGATGCTAATATTTAGGATTTCTTATTATTATAATATTGCTTTATTATTTATAAACACCTTTAATTAAAATAGGTAATGTTTATACCTTTCTTTAAATGGACATTTAATATTTTATCATGTTTTAGTTTTATTAGTTTTTAATGTGTGTATACATTTATATGAATATATATATATAACAAATGTTCACGTAGTTCAGAACTGGTGTCAGATGGTCTGGACCCAGAGTTACAGGTGCTTTTGAGGCTTCTGTCAGAATTGGTGGGAACCTAACTTGGACCCTCTGCATCTTTGCAAGAGGAGTCCCTGCCCTTTACCTACTGTGCCATCTCCTTAGGCCTTTCATTTAACACTATACTCAAATATTTCCTAGCTTTTTTTTTTTACATAGCCCTTATATTTTTGATCTGTTAGTATGCTGTGTCATTTAACATCTACCTATATGATGACATATAATTGACCTTTATAAAATACAAAACCACTCTTACACAAGTGAAATTTTGTATGAGACTATGAATGGGGAAGACATGTTGAAGTTTTAGGTACCATGAATGACTTCCCTTTTGCTGAAAAGGTGTTAAGTTTAATTTGAAAGCTATTGATAATTACCTAGGTATGTGTGTCACTATTGCAAACATTGAGTTAACCCAACGTATAGAACTAAAAGTCCAAAAAGGAAACCTGATGAAAGGAGAAATAGGCTTATTTCCCCCAAGGAAAATCACACCATTTTGTTAGCAAATAACAAAGCACCAGCACCAAAGCTATAAGTAGAAAGAATACTATACAGACTGATTAAATTATATTGTGTATTTAGGAATATATATGCATATATTAAAACATGCAAGTATGCAGTAACAGTTAATTTAAAGGAGGGCATATATTGAAAGACAGTAAGGGCAGATATTTGAAAGGGTATGGGCAAAGGAAAGGTGTAGAGTGATGTAATTCTACTATGGACTTAATAGATAATAGAAGTGATGGGGAAGATAAAAGGGCAAATGAAATATGTGAAATGAAGTGGAAAGTTAAATGGAGGTGAGTGAATGAGGAAAGGTGAGGCGAAGAATGGACAAAAACCTGTTTGATGTGAAAATACTATCACGAATATTTTTTTTCTGCTCTTAGTTTATCAACATTACAAATCTTCCACATTTTAGTTCTGCCTTTTTCAGGTGACTTAGATTCATCATTTCCCCCACTTCAGCCTTCTCCTTTCTTCAGAATGTCTCTCATATTGACTAAATGAGTCCTCTTGAAATTTTTTGTTGGTAATCTCACCAATACTTTTTTTCTAACTCTACTTTTTTTGCTGACTTTGTTCTATGTTGCTGTCCATCCTCAATTTCACTGACTTCACTAATTACTGATTCTTGGAAATGAGTACATTTCGAATCTTAACCACTCACCTCCTTCCACTTCTGCCATTGGCTTCTTCATGTTCTTTGGACTTTAGACAATTTCTTCTCCAAATTCTTCATCTCTCACAGTTTATAGTTTGAAAAGTCTTTGTTTCTTACTCTCTTAGATTTTTACAAAGTCTGATTCTGGTTCAGAATTGACGTGATTTGAGGCTTCCTTGTCTCCTGCGGATTCTTAATTTTGTTGTCCAACTCAGCTAGTTTTTCTATGATTCATCACTTGAGGACCCCTCCTCATCCGTGAAAAGGCTGGCTTTAATTTCTTCTAAAAGCATCCTCTTGGCAATGTTATTCTCAAGGTCACTGATGTTGCCCTCACTAAAGTTTGTGACAGGCATGAATCTAGGTAATGCATCATCTCCTGAAGACTGGCAAAAGCTACTATGAGAAGAGGGCAGTAAATGTTCAGTCAAGGGTGTGGCTGTAGGTTCATCACTGCTCCCATTGCCTCCAGAATAGTGATCACCATCAGAAGATAATAAAACAGTATCTGCTGGCATCCTTTTAGTAATTGATGTTAAGGAATTTCCGTTTTTCTGTTTGGCATTGTTTGTTTTTTGGGGGGCTGAAATTCTTTGTTTCTTCCACCTTCTCTTATCTTCGGAATTTTCCTCAGCATCAGATGATGATGAATCACTTTGTGTTTCCTTGGCATTTCTCTTTGAATTTAAATTCCTTCTTTCTCTCAATTCAATTGTTTTCCATCTATTAGTGGAAGAATAGCAACATTGTCTATTCAAACAATAAGTCTCAGTATCAGATGATAAGCACTCTGGCCTCTTTCTGGAACTATTTCTTGGCAAGCTGCATTTTCTCTTCTCTGTATCAGGCACTTGATTCTTAATCTTTTTATCATCCGAAGAATCACAACTATCTCCTTTGCCTGTCAACTTCTCGACACTATCAGCATTTATTTTTTTATCTTTATTTTCTCTCTCCTTGTTGTGTTTCATTCCTATAAGAAAATGAGCAACTTCTTCTCCCTCGGCGAATCTCCTGGTACCACCTAATGAAGGTTCCTGCTGTTGCTTTCTTTGCCCAGTTTCTTCCCGGTGTGTAGTTCTCCTTCTTTTTGCTGCAGTTTCCTGCCCACTCTGCTTCTTGGCCCATTGTGAAGATTCTTCGCTCGGCTCTTTCTTTGGAAATGTATCAGCAACAACAAAAAAAGTACTCTTTACGTTTTTACATGTCTTAATTTTCATATGTTTGACGCTTTTAGTTTTAGCAACTATTTTGCCTTCACGAAACTTTACATTCTCCTCTCTCTGTGAAGGATTTTCAGCACCGTCAGAGAAAATACTAGGCCGCTGCCTCTTACAAACCAGGTCTCTCGATTCCACCACACTTTTGTCTTTCTTGACTGTAACTTCTACTGTAGAGAAAGTCTCCTCCTCCTTCGCTTCAGTGTCATCAGATGACTCTTGCAAAATGTTCACCTTCTCCAGCCTTTTAATATCCATTGGTATTTTACTCTTTACTTCAGAAAAGTCATGGACTTTTTTAAATGAAACACTTTTTGTGGTTACTCCATCAGCTCCAGTTTTGTTCATGACATTTATCTCTTTTTCTAATTCTGACTCAGAATTAGAAGACTTGAAGTAGTTTTGACATTTCTTTTTAGGTATTATAGAATTTGTAGTTGACTTACCTTTTATAATGCTAACATCTGAACCAGAAGTAGAACTTTCGTGTTTCCTGTTCTCATTAGTGCCTTTTCCTGTTTGAATTTCATGAAGTGTCTCCATTTCATGAATGCCAGTGTCTGAAGAAGAGTGACCCATCTGGGTTTCCTCTGTGAAGACGGGTGGCGTTCCATCAGAAACTGAGCTTTCATCTGCAATCTTTGCTTGCTTAGCTGTGGGCACCTTATTGGGTGTAGGCTTATCAATAGCAACAGCAGAAGAATTTTGCATATCTCTTTTTCTTTCAAGAGCAGACAGCTTTTGCTTCTTTTTAGTTGTTTCATTGCTTTCTTCTTCTGAACTTGATATTGAAGGGTTGGCTTCTGTCTCTTGCCTCAAGGGTTCGGCTTTTACACATAGTGATCTTTGAAGGTCAGATTCTTCTAAGAGTAATGAGGCAATATTTTCAACTAAAAGTTCATCCTTACTATTTTCCTCTCCAGGTCCACATTTCTTTGAACTGGGGGCCAACCCAGAACTTTTACTGACATCTTTCTCTTGTGGACCTTTCTTGGTGTCGGCACATCCAATTGGATAATTATGAAGGGAAATTGGGGTGAGTTTAACATACAATTCTTTTCTTACTGTCGCTGTGAATTTTGACTTGCTGTTTCTTCTGCCATCTTCTGAAGAAGTGTTTAGTTTTAAAGGTGCGTTCTCCAGGTCTGGCTCAGTCCCTGTGTTGCTATGTCCTTGAAAATCAGCTGAACTCTGAACTTCCACAGCAATATCAAGGCGTTCAAACATGTCTTCTGGAACTGAGGAAGAAGCAGAAACTATACCCGTGTCTAACACTTCAGATATGTTAGTAAGTGAGTACCGAGTTGCATCTTTCCTATTCAGTCCTGTGTGTTCATCACTTTTATTTACTTTTTGTTCCTCTACGCAGAAGTCCCTGCTGGTTCTGCTCTTTAATGTTGAGCTAGCATCTAACCTTAAAGCACCGTTTTTCCCTGAAGGACAGGATTTTTCTCCTTTTTGCATTTTTGTTTCAGAATTAGCATTTGCAATTTTTAGCTCCTCTGTACTTTTTCTTTTGTGTGCAACATCCAAAGCTTGAATCTCCAAATCCAAGTCATCTTCTAGTGCAAGATGAGCCTTCTTGATATCAGCCAACACAGCTTGAAAAGCCTTCAGCTGACGTAACTTCACAGCAGGACTCATTTCTGAATTATCTGCTGCCTGCTTTAGAAACTTAATATAACTGGAGTTTGTATTAGATGTTGCTTCAATCAGTTCCTTTGTCTTCTTCATCATCTCTTTGGGCACAGTTATTGCTGAGTAAGGGCACAGTACAGAACCAGAGCATGAGTCTACATTATAGCTGAAACTATTCTCTGGAGAAAACTTAGGTGTATGATCACATGCTTTACTGGTTTTTTCACTGTCAACTTCTGTTCTCTTATTTTTTTGCAACAGCTGTTCTAAATTTTCAAATACGCTGTCGCATGCAGTGACCAAGTCCATTAGAGGCTCTGAGTGACAAATATAGCAGTGCCATTGAGTGTTTGGTTCCATTATTGTAGATAACTCTTTCCGACCAAAGTTGTACAGGATGCATTTCTTACAGAAGGCATTGTGGCAAAAGTCACAGCAGATCAAGTTCCCACCTTCTGCACACCATCTGCATTGTTCGTCCATTCCATCTGAGTCACGGCTGATATCATCACTCGTGTAATACTTAAAGCAGCTCTTACAGAGGAGGACTTTCAGGGAGGGGTGTCTGTAAAAGGAATCTTTGTGAAAATGGTTGACCTGTTGCCCACAGGCAGTGCATCTCACGGCCCCATTAAATCTGTCTTGGCGGGTTTTGAGATACTCCGTTTTCATTTCACTTTTGCTTCTAAATTCAGGCCCTTTAAAATCATTCAGCAATGGATCTAATTGTAAAACCACTGTACCTCTCCGCCAACTTTGCATAGAAATAACACTTTCTGAATTTTTACAGGTAAACTTGAGATTAATATTCTCCTCCATGGGCTTTTTATAATCAGATTCACCACATTTTGTCACAATTGAGGGTTTCCTCTTTGCTCTTGATATAGGCTTCTCTGAGGCATTAGTTTCCCCTTCCGTACTATTTTCCATTATATCAGAGTTATTTTCAGAATGAATGATTTACCTGCGCACTGGTTCACTGCACATTCTGGAAAACATATCTTAGCTTCTTCTTATGAATGTGCCCAGGAATCACGAAGCACCTGCACCAGCGTATTCAACTTGCTTTCTCTCGTTATCAACAGTCACGTTTTCGGCTCAGATTGCCTGCTTGGCTTCAACAATCCATGGGTGCAGCTTCTCACCACTTTGGCAGTTGCCTATTCCTATCAAAATCACTGGAATTTTAGTTGTTTCCGGAGCTGGTATTGGACATTCATCAAAGCTGAAAGACCGCTATGTTGCCATGGCAACCAAGCTACGTCAACATCGCCATTTTGTCGGCCGGACTATCAGTGTGTGCTAGTAAAGGGATATTATAAAAACTTTTCCCTTGATGGGGTGGGGCAGGAATCTAAGAAGATCCCGTCTCATAAATCTTCCCTCAGACGATATGATGGGGAATTATTGCTATTTATCAGATGGATGAATGACGACATCAATGATTAAAAAAAATCTATATCTATGGTACTTCTAGTACATAAAGTCAACCAAATACCAATATAAATTACACTTGACCTGAGGAGTGTACATAACTTACTTAAAAAAAATCCGTCAGTAAGAACAGTCCTTTTGATTCTTCTGTTAAAAATGAGGCTCCCAGGAAGAGAGCCTCACATGGCCTGGCACTGTCACCCAAGAACATGGACAACGAATGTGTTCCCTCACTATAAATTAACAGTTTGTTTGAGGAAAGCTTTTTTGTTCAGCTCAGAATCCAAGTCTTTGTAACTCCCTTGAACCATAATTCAAATAGGCCCCTCCCCCCACACTCAATGTCATAATGGTAGTTCTAGCCTCTGTAACTATCACAGAAGACAGCCCTTCAGTAGGACCCTTTCCAGATTATGCTATTTTTAGGAGACAAAGTCTAAACAAAACCACACCAATCCCTGAGCTTCCTCAAGCTGAGGGCTTGAAATCTCCCTAATCCTCACCCTGGAAATCTCTGCCCTAGAAAGCTCTATAATGTCAGAAAGACTATATAAAGGCGCACTCAGAGGAAGGATAGCAGGCTACCAAGAAGAGACTTCAGGGGGAAGAAGTCCCCCTCAGTCACAGTCATAGGGGAGGGGAGTAAGTGGAAAATGGGAGGGAGGGAGGAATGGGAGGATACAAGTGAGGGGATAGCCATTGAGATGTAATATGAATAAATTAATAAAATGAAATAAAATAAAAAGACGGTGTCGGCACAGTTATCTACTGTGCCTTGCGGGAGCAGAAGCAGCCAGCATTGGATTCATCCCACCACTCCCTGGACTTTCCAATAAATCTCTTTGTTGCCTCTCATCAGGAGAAACAATTGGGAGGAGAATTGAAGAACGAGCAGGGTCTGAGGCTCATGATCTCCTCAGCTCATCTTCAGTTACTCTCCCATGGGTGCTACAAAGTCTATGCTGATGCGGCTTCCTCTCAGAGCCGGGATTTCTTGTCTCAGGATGTCCATAGATTGGGATACTTTCCCATCTCAGAGCTTTGTGGGTCCTGGTCTCTCAAGTACCAGAACATTTTCCCATCCAAGCAGAAATGCCAACAGTATTCCCTGAAAAATTTTTAAATTTTTTCAGGTGTGCTTTTTTGTTTTGTTTGGTTGCTATCTGTAGTCTCCTGAGGCTTTCAATGAATTTTAGGGCTTTTTTTTTTTTTTTTTTTTTTTTTTTTTTTTTTAATCTCTTCAAAGAATGAGATGAAGATATTGAACTTGATTGCACCAAATCTGTAAGTGGTGTTTGGTAAAGTAGTTATTTATACAATATTAGGTTTATTCACCCTTGGGTATGGCACGTCTTTCTGCTTGGCAGTTCTTCCTGTATGCCTGTAGATGCCCTTGCTGTCCCTGCTGTGTCCTTGCTTGGCTTGGATATTAGAGTGATACTGCCTTAAAGAAGTAGTTTGGAAGTGCTCTTTCTATTTTGAATATCTTAAGAAAGATTGGCTATAGACCATCTTTGAAAGTCTTCTGGAATTCTGCTGTGACTCCATCTGGCCCTGGAGTTTTTTTTTTCTAGCTACAAAGCATTTTAATTTTATTACTGTTTAAATCTACTGTTTAAATCTCATTTGTGTCAGTCTGTTTAGGTTCTTGGCTTCTGCTTGCTTTACTTTGGGTCATAGAATTCATCCATTTCTTTTAGGCTTTCCAGTTTAAGAGAGTAAACTTTGTAGATTATTTGTTTTCTTTCTTTTTGCTTTTGTTTGGTGGGTTTTTTCTTTTTTAAATATATTTTATTATATTTCTTTTTTACACATACATTTATATTATTGCACATAAATAAAATAATTTACATACAGCAAGAACTGCAAAACAGTCAGGAACTATATAAATGTTACATTCATGAAGTTTGCTATTTGTGCTTGGCAACCTTGAAATAAATATTTTTCCTATCTTGATGAGTCTAAAAATCTAAATATAGATCAATATCTATCATATATCATCTCTATCAAATTAAAACATCTATCTAGATGTAAAAGCATCTTAACCCCTAAACAACTAAGCTTAATTCTAAGACTAAACTATCTCATCTTCAACACTATCAGAGTCTTAAGAAGGAATAAAACTTAACTACCTGAGTAATCCAGAAGTGCAGGTTAGAAGCTCCCAAAATAAAAATATGATGGAGACAGTTTGATGCCTGAACAGTCACTCAAAACTATAATGTTGGAGCACACAGTCTACCTCAAAGAAGTTGATGTACATCAGAAGCCTCATTGTGGAGATGGCTTTAAATGTGTGTGACAAACCAGCCATTGAGGAAAAGGTCCTCATTTCTTCCACAGAAAGAATCCTGCCTAAGAATGGGCAAGCTTGGATACAGGCACAGTCAATGGCCAAACTCTGCCAAGACAGGGTAAGCAAGTCCTCAAAGTTCCTGCCTCACAAATATGTCTGTCAGATATACTGCACTAGAGGTTGAAAATGGTGCTCCAATGTTAGAGTTTGTTTCTAAAGTACTGGCTTTCTTTCTCACCTTGGTCTTAGAACTGCAGAGGTTCTCTTTTCTTTATTCTCCATTTCTGTCATCTCTATAAATGTATAATCTGCATACTTTATGGAACACTTTAACAATATATCTTAATTACCATGCCTTTTCTCTTAGCTTTATTAAGACCATCACTTTCATAAATGTAAATTTAGAACAAAATACAACTATTATTATAATACAAATCCAAGTCTTTATAAAATTCATAATATCTGCCCATTTTTATTGAAATCACAAAATATTTAGAAGTTATCAAAAGAAATCAGTTGTCATGTTCTCTGTTATTTCACTGAAAGGAATGCCTCCTATGTAAAAAGAAGTTTATTTAACTTGAGAGAATACTTTAGTGGAACATAATTTTATGCTTTAATTTATTTTAGTTGAACTATTGCCTGTAAAATAGTTTATGTATTCAAGTACATGTTTGAATTGTTTGCTTTATATTTAATATTCATGCCTCTTTTAGTACCTTCTGCCCTTATTTTGTAAGAAAGAATTAGAAAATATTTACTACTGGTCTCTTTGCTGTTGATTTAATACAATTAAATATAATGAAGAAAGTTTTTTCTGCTCAATTTTTACTATAGTGATTTATTTAATTACAAATTGTGTGTGTGTGTGTGTGTCTTCCTTCCATAATGATAAGGTGTTGAAATCTAGTAAAAAAATGTTTAATGTTCCCATGGTGCTATTTAACTACATAACATGGCAGGACTGTTGATGATTATTAAATAATACAGAGTGGTGTTAATAAGTTTGAATGCTCATTTACTCCAAGCTCAATATACAAAAACAAGGAAGGCTACAATGTCTTCTAGTATCTACCGTTCATTTCCTTTTTCATACGAAGGTGGAAGTCTGACTGAATACTAAAATAATCAGATCAGGAAAACTTTAGTGTGAATTATGACCTCTTACATCTAAAGATAAATACTAGATATTTCAAAAAATATAGTTTGGGTGAGACACCCTTCCAAAGTGACAAAAAAATCTCTTTAAGTATTTAGGCACCCTTATAACAATAGAAATTAGATCTCAGACATATATGATGATTATAGAGTTTGAGAACACTACATAAAGTCACAGGAAAAAATGACAAAAAAAGGAGATACTACAGTTTAGTTTAAATTAGTGCTGAAACAGGACTTCATAGGCCCAAATGAGCACATAGAACCAGGCACTCCAGAGTATTTGCTTGTGGGCTGTGTACGTAGAAGCTGAGTGCATACCTGGTATCTCATCACTTCTATCAAACATTGTCACATAAAATATTCACTTCTGTCTTCTCCAAACAAAAGAGCTTGGTCACAAAAGGAATATAACTATATAACTTGTCATGCAAACTTAAAGAGAGAGAGAGAGAGAGAGAGAGAGAGAGATTCAGTATCAAATAAGTGCCTCTTAATCTTGATCTTGAGCATGAAAAAAATATTTATACTGAAGTCAAGAGTAATTTGTTTTTATAATATTTAAGATTATAATATGATTACTTTATTATTTCCTTTCCTCCCTCAAAGGCTCCCTTGTACACACCCCCTTGCTTTTTTCAAATTTTTTCCTGCTTTAAGTATATGTATCGGTATATACATATATACCTATATATACGTATATACATACATGCATATATATACATATACCTATACATTTTTACAAATACACACACAAACATGCACATACACACACACATTCCAATTCTTTAACCATAATATCATAAACAAAGGTGACAAAATGAAAGGGATCAGTACTTTTTTTTTTTACTTTTTAAATTTAATTTATAATAAATTCTTCAGATTATATCCTAATTTTTATCCCTTTACTGAATCTTCCCATTCCCACCTTCCCTCCTTCTTCTGTGCTATTTCCTCTCCTGTAAACCTTTGACAGAACGGGACTTCTTCTTCCACCATATGACCACAGCCCATCAGGTCTCATCGAGATAGCTTACTTTCCCTTCCTCTGTGTATCACTGGGCCTCCCGACCAAGGGGAAGTGATCAAATCAGAGAGAGCACAATAGTTCATGTCAGATGCAGTGCCTGCTCTATCAACAACTGTTTAGAATGACCTATCCATCGACTAGATCTGAACAAGGGGTCTAAGTTTACTGCATTCATGTCTGTGGTTGACGCAACAGTTTGTGCAGGGCCCCCCTGGCTCTAGGTCCGCCAGACTTGATAGTCTTCTTGTTGGGTTTCTGAATCCTCTGAATCCACCCATTACCCCCTCACCTTGACATTCTTCCCGCTCTCAGCTGTAGTCCAGCAGCAAGTCACAGCATCTGTCCTTATCTTCCACTGGGTGGAGTCTCTCAGAGAGCATCTATGTTGGGCTATTACTCACTTATAAGTGAGTGTGTCCCATACATGTCTTTCTGGGTCTGGTTTACCTCACTCAGAATGATCGTTTTTAGTTCAATCCATTTGCCTACAAATCACTACATATTCTTAAGAGATTAGAATAAGGTAAAATAGAAAATATGGCTCCATCGCAACTTTATAGCGCATGTGAGATTTCTCTATATACTAGATGATTCTTAAACACAGCAACATATATTTGTGTGTTTATTAGAGAAAACCAGAATGCTTAAATTGTTTTTTAAAAAACATCTGGGAATTCAATGACCATAACTTTTCTTGAGTAGGCTTTGTAAAATATACTTGGAAAAATATATTCTTTTTTTAAAATATATTTTATTAATTTACTCATATAACATCTCAACTGTTATCCCATCCCTTGTATCCTCCCATTCCTCCCTCCCTCCCATTTTCCTCTTACTACCCTTCTCTATGTCTGTGACTGAGGGGGACTTCCTCCCCCTTTAAATGGTCATAGGGTATCAAGTCTCTTCTTGGTAGCCTGCTATCCTTCCTCTGAGTGCCACCAGGTCTCCCCATCAAAGGGACGTGGTCAAATATGGGGCACCAGAGTTGGTGTGAAAGTCACACCCCACTCTCCACTCAATTGTGGAGAATGTCCTGTCCATTGACTAGATCTGGGTAAGGGTTCAAAGTTTACTGCACATATTGTCCTTGGCTGGTGCCATAGTTTGGGCAGGATCTCTGGGCCCAGATCTGCCCATCCTCATGTTCATCTTGTATGTTTCTAGGACCCTCTGGATCCTTCTATATTTTTAGTTGAAAAATTGAGCATATAATTTGTAAATTTAGCCCTACAAAGGTTGCATTTATTAAAATCAATATTTTCCTTTATCATTTATATACTTTAATCCACACAAAGACCTCAAGAGGTCTGCCTTAGTTTATATTTTCATTTCATTTTGTAGTATCATCACATCATGTTGCCCAACATGATTTTGAAGTAGCTGAGATTAAAGACATATGGCCAGTACTTGCTTATTCTTTTATTTCTCTCTCTCTCTCTCTCTCTCTCTCTCTCTCTCTCTCTCTCTGTATGTGTGTGTGTGCATGTGTGTGCGTGTGTGCATGTGTGTGTGTAGATGGATGCTAATATGTGTACAGATATGCATGTACCCATGCAGTATGGAGACCTCAGGTATTGTTCCTCGGGTACGATCCATCATACTATCAAGTTTTGTAAATTCACAGTAAGAACTTTCATGAAGATCATAGATCACATGTATTGGACCAGCTAGTGTCCCATATGTAAAAGCAGGACTCTAAAATCCATAACTATTTAACATACAAAGTAATTAAATTAGGCAGAAACACTGCTCAATCATGGTTTTCTCTCCAATTAAAGCCTCCAGTAAAAAACCCCTTCTTTGAATAAATGATAAATTTACCATTAAAATAGAAGTCATGGTTATTGGAGGGAAATCTACAACCACTAACTACTAAGCTAGCACAACTCCTAACAACAATTTATAAACATTTGTTCTTATGCCATAGCCATGTATTCCACATCCTTCACCAAGGAATTTTCTATCTGCAACAGACAGAAAACTACAACCAGTGAATACGTAGCTGTGGAGCACATTCTCAGTGGATGTTATCTGATTAACTGAAGCTTAATGAACAATGCTGCAAAAAGACTGTAAAAGCCAGAGGATCAGGGTGTTTGCCGTGGTACTGTGTCTCCTAGTAACATCAAAAATAAATCCATGAAATCTCACCAGCATGGCTGCACAAATATGAGCTGAACAAAGAGAACAAATACTAACATGCCAAACTGCTCACAGGAAAATCCAATGAGGCCTCGACCCTACACAACTACATAGATTGAGTTCTGGAAGTGAAAGAGGAAGAGGAAGCCTTGCCAAGAGTGGTTATCAAGTATCAAATGGTCGCTCTTGAAAATACATGCTTAAAAGTATCATTATATGTACACAACAAATTGTTCTGTATTTAAGAATAAAAATGTACATGTTCACACACATATACACACACAAATGGATGTGCGAGCACACACACATGAATGCATGCCATAAAGACGGAAAAAAGATGCCAAGAAGTTAAAGGAGAGTAGGGAAGGTTGTATGGAAACATTTGGAAGGAAGAAGGGGTAGGGAAGATTCCTATAATTAAAAAAGTGCAATAATAAACATAAAATAGAGTAAATATATCTGTAAATATATTTCTTTATTATGAAATGACTTTCTCTTTCCATACTGAGTGCATGGTTATGTTGTATTTTTTCCTAATGGACTGTTAAGTAACAATTTTTAGACCAATAATTTTTCAGTATCTCTAGCATTATAATTTCAAGAGGTTTAAATATCAATTTTAAATCAGTATTCAATTATGTTATGATTATATGTTTCATCCATTGAAGTATAGTGAGATGATTGATTCTGATTCACCTTTAGGGATTTGATCAAATTCTGAAGTTTATATGAAAAACAGTATGTAAAAATTTTGCCTAACAAATTAATGGATAAAAGTCATATTGGAATAATGTCTCACACTGTATTCATATTTTAAAGTTTAATATGAAGTGATATTAAGTTTTTAAAAGCAAATTTAAAATAATCTATGCCTTATAAAATAATTGGTGGGTTTTACTCACTTTGTCATATAGATAGATAGATAGATACATATATACATAGATATATTTCTCATATATATTATTTTTTATGTATATATTTGTGTCTATGCCTGTGCCTGACAGTCCACAACAGATCATAAAATCCCTTGGAGCTACCGTTAAAGGAGTTGTTAATTTCTGAAAGTGAGTGATAGAAATCAAATATGAATCATTTCCAAGAATACAATAGTTTTTAATCACTATGTTAGCTCTCTGGTTTCTTGTAATATTTTAAAAAATAGGACATTAACCTAAATTTACTAAACAGTTCAAAATATTGTGTATATACATATTATGAATTTTCGCAAAATAATTCATGTTAATGCTGTGTTATGTCTTAATCTCAGCTAGGGATAAACTGTATGGAATTCAAGGAGCAGTCAGAAATTGTATTAAAAACCATGTAATTTCACTGGGAGAACTAAATCCAATGATTTTATTTCACAGCAATATAAGTGCTCCAGCTGTGTTGGTTGAACCACAAAACAAACAAACATACCCCCTCAAAAAAACCAACAAAAACCAACCAACCACAAAAACAACAACAAAACCCTGAACTCATGTTCACCATTGCTTTGCTTATACTTAAGGAAGTTGAATCTTCACAATTATGAATACGTATTTACCAGAATTAACTGTGAGCAAAAATTTATGAATTCATTAGAATTAATTAACATTAGCTAATATTTAATATCAGTCTCCATTTTCGAGTAGTAGAGGGAATGATAATAACATGGAGGCCAAATTTTTTTTACAAAGTTTATTTGGCTTAAGTCAAGGGGTAAAAACAAATTTTGGAAATTTAAATATGTCCTACTGGTTATTTCTCCTTTATTTCTTAAATTAAATAATATGTGTAATATATATTAAGACAGTGACATGTATAAAACAGATCACTAGACACAAGTAAAACTGCAGAAATATTACAATGACATCATAAGTTTGATTAAATGAAAGTAACTCTAATTAGTAAAAAAATGAACTTCCTAATAGCAGAGACCATAGACACTGAAGAGGATATACTCTAAATAGACAAGTTTCCTGGTAGAGGCAGAGAAACACCAATCCACACATATAAACTTCAACTCAACATTTACCCTTTCTACAAGTTGTGTTGGCATAAATATTGATTGGAGATTGAGGGAAGGTCCAAACAATGCCTGGCCCAACCCAAGACTTACCACATTGGAAAGAACCAAACCCCAACACTATGACACTATTAAGGACAGATTGCTATGCTTCCATACAAGAGTCTAGCAGTTTTACTCTGAGAGTCTCCAGCGAGCAGCACCTCAAAATAGATGCTGAGACTCACAGCCAAACACTGGGCAATGCTAAGGAGCCTGGAAGAAAAGCAGAGTTGACGGGGAGAGGCCAGGGAGGGAGGAGAAATGGACCTAGAAGTGACAGAAGCTTCAAAAAAGACTAACAGAAAAAAGTAACCAGGGCCCAGAGGGGCCTGCTGAGACTGAAGCACCAACCAAAGACCTTGCTTGGGCTGGAGTTCATTGGCAGCTAAGGCTTCTTGTGGGTCTTCTAAGGGGACTGTGTGCTTTCTCTG
Source organism: Acomys russatus (assembly GCF_903995435.1). Lineage (NCBI taxonomy): Eukaryota > Metazoa > Chordata > Mammalia > Rodentia > Muridae > Acomys > Acomys russatus. The sequence goes on along the minus strand of NC_067151.1, from coordinate 46,410,867 downwards.
ACGTGGACTCCTGCCAGTTTTTCAAATACTTCCCCATGGTGGGACTGCCTTGCCAGGCCACAGGGAAAGAGGACATGTTCAATCCTGATAAGACTTGATGAGCTGAGGGGGGATGGGAAGGCAGCTTCCCCTTTTCTGAAGAATAGGTAAAGGAGAAAAGGGAAAGGAAGGAGGGTTGGACTGGGAGAAAAGGGGGATGGGACTTTGACCAAGATAAATGAATGAATAAATGAATGAATGAATGAATGAATGAATGACTAAATAAATAAATCAACTAACTCATTTCAAATTTAAGTTAAAAGAAATTTCAATAATAGGAGGGCAGGGAAGAAAAGTTGAAGAGGAAAGAATAAGGATAAATTTAACCAAAACATATAGAAATGTATAAAACCTTTAATTAATAAAACTATAATGTATAATACATTATTTTATTTCAAATCAGAGAGCAAAACATTATTCTTGTCATTTTTAAAGGTTATAGTAACTAGGCATGGTGGCTCACGCTTTTAATTCCAGCATTCAGGCAGGCAGAAGCTGGAGGATCCCTGTGAGTTCAAAGGCAGCCTGGTTTGAAAAGCAAGTCCAGGATAGCCAGGGCTGGTTACACAGAGAAACTCTGTCTAAAAAACGAACAGCAGAAACCAAACAAACAAACAAAAAAAGTTATATTAAATTTATATTAAATTAACAATAAAATTTTTATTACTTATTTGTTGCCAATAATATATATATATATATATATATATATATATATATATATATATATATATAAAGTATCATTACTTATAGTCTTACAATTTTATGAATAGCTACAAAATTGAGGTCATAATTTTAAAAGATGTACATAATCATGGGAAGTAGAAATATCTCCCAAGAGGGTAAGGTTCCAACCTAATCTCTGCTTTTACAGATTACTGTAATAGATGAAGAATAAAGTATTAGTGACTTAATACAGAGACTCAAATGTATTGGCATAGTCATTTTCAGGTAAATCTAGGTTTGGAACTTTTTCCTTGTTTTCACTACTAGAAAATTTCACACAGTTTTGAAAGGCATGCTGCTTCTGTAATTAGGTACCTTCAGGGTAAATAATTTGTCTTAACCATAGTCTAAATGTGAACACACAAATTATAAAATACCTAGAAAATATTTAGAGTAGCATGTGTGGTGATGAGAAGTATTTTTAATCAATATTATTGAATTTGGTTTTTGGATTGAAACAAATTGTTAGAGAAGAAATATGATCTTATAATATTCTCAAAAAATTATCTTTGATGATCTCAGAAAATATGACATAGAGAAAGGAGTTACTTCCCAGAGTGAACTCGGTGAATAGCTAAGATAGAGCATAAAATAGAACATAAGGGTTTCACTTATGTTTTATGTGTTGCCTTTGGTAGGGAAAATAGTAAAAGGCTTTTGATATAAATATATTGAAACATATGTCAGTAAATAGATAAGGTGATTCCATCTAGTCAAAACACTTCCCTTTTCTTTGTGAAACATGAATGTAAATTCTCATTTGAAACAAAAATCAACTTGATGACAAATCACAAAAATATGTCATTAAGAAGATACACCCTTTTGTCAGTCATTTTACTGTCTGTTCAGTGGAATCTAATAGGAAAACAGACTGTTCATAGAAATTTGAAAATATATGGCATATAGTCATGGCAGGATTGAATGTCCATGCAGCACTTGGACCATTAATAAAAATTAAAATTACTTCTCAGTGGTGTTCAAGTATTTATCACATTTCATTCCATGATGCTTCACTTTAATGAGCCTTCATATTTTATCTTGTTGTTGACCTTTGCTCAGTCCACAATCACAGAATTAAACATGAGTTCTACATTCATTCTCCACCTCTTTACATTTTTAACTTCCATGACATATATAGTTCTTGACAATGTTAGTCGGCTCTAAGGTATAATGTCAGTCAACTTAGAGGTTTCAGGTTTCAGTTCTAGCTTTTCCTAGGGTCATCTTGCAGTGTGCAGAGAGTGGAAAACAGATCTACATAAGAGATACAATTGGTCTCTGTACCTAGTTCACACTCTGTAGATATAAAATTCCTTAAGATTTGGGGCGTATTGGAGATCACAACACATGCTCTTTAATATTTACCATGCCAGTACATCCATGGAAGAAATGTGTAACCATCCTAAAATAAGAAATATCTAACATTTAATAGGTACATATTTTAAGTAGTCATAAAATTGCAATTCAAGAGCTAAATAAACAATAGTTATCTTTATTTATTACCAAAATATGTGTCAAATAGCTACAGTAAGGCCCTGCTAAATAGAATGTACAGTAGATTTTATGTAAGATGGTTTGATGTTGGCCAGAAACTATGAGATAAAAAATTAAGGAAATACAACTCAGAAAGTTGTTATAAACTATTAAATTATTATTAGAAAATATATTTTACATTCCATAGATTTCAATGTTTTAAAAGTCAGTTCCTTTTTGAAATGACAAAACTATAGTGATGAATATAAGAAATTTTTTGTAATTAAAGTAAAATAAAGTCTCATATTTTACATTTATGTAATGCAAAAACAAAACTAATGATATAGCTCTCTCACTTTTTAAAATTACTCAAAGATAGCTTCCATTAAACTAAAGTAGATGATACAGAGTAATGTAAAAGAAATAAACCATACTCAAATTGCTACCTCAAAATTAACTTCAGAATATTTTAGGTTGGTACATTAAAAAACTAATCAAGAGCCCAGGGATTTAATAGTCTTGTACAACACAATATTGTAAATTACCATGCTGTTATTTTACCGACACTGAAAGAGCAAGGGAAGAAGTAGAATTATTCCCTGTTGCTCTTCATAGAGTCTCTTGGAAGGTGAAATCATAGCAAACAAAGATTTGCCTCCATCACGTTACATGATCCCTGATCATTGCCTACTGGAGATCCACGCATAATCCAACATTTCCCTTTCAGAATGCTATCTTGACCAGAATTATCAATCCCCTTCCATGTTACACTGTTTTCAGCGTGGTGTCAAATTGTATATTTGTTTCCATTTGAATGTTTTTTAACTTTACGTTTTCTTGCAAGCAAGTATCTACATAATTTTCATGCAAATGTGAATGCCCCCTCTTTTGTAGATCCTTTTACCTGGGAAGTTGAATTGGCTTAATATATGAGTTAAATTGAAAAGTGTTTTAAAAATTTAAGGTAGAAAATGAGCAACAGTTAACTGGTCAAAAAAAAAAAAAAAAAAAAAAAAAAAAAGACCATATGAGTGACTTATAGTAAGGTCACAATAATGATTGTATTGTGTAGCTAATTTGTAATTGTTCTGGAGTCCTGGACCTAGTACCATCTGAAGGACTGTATGAAGGACTGATGCCGTCAACTAGAAGAGACTTTTGCCTTGCATCTCCCCTGTCCAGCTCTTCACCTGGCAAAGAGCAGCAAAGGTAAGGACACTCCAGAACAGTATTTTTAAGTTGAATACAGTCTCTGGGATCTGAGTAAACTGCAAGTGTTCATTATCCTAAAACACTATCACAGCCAACCCTCCCACCCTCTTTCATCCTCTGCTGGGGTTTGTGAGTGACTCAAATCCTTGATTCACCCTGATCATCTTTACAGGAGTATGGGGCAAGGGTGATTGGAGAATACTAAGAGCTGAGCCATGAGTTCAGTGCTGGAAATTCTGTCTTGGATAAAGCAAATTAAAGCACTAATTAAACACGGCACACAGATTAAGAGTATCAAGAACAGTAGCAGAGGGCTTGCCAGGACCATAATGAAGGTTGTTAGCCAGGAAGACCAGAAGAACATGGATTGGAGCCAGTTTTTCTGTTGTGAGTGATGTCCTAGGTCCTGTAGCTTTTTTCTCACTAAAGCAAGCAAATCTCTTATAATGCCCGAAGTTTAGAATAGAAGCAACATTGTTCTCCGGAGCTAAGCAAAGAACCCCCTTGCTATAGGAATAGAAGGCCTAAAGCCTCTCTGGTTCTGCAGGAGCACCTCAGCTAAGGAACTGGGGACTGCTCAAGGTATGACATAGATTTTTCTATGACAGATTTCTCACTCGGCCAGGTCTGCACTCAAGTCTTCCTAATTGCTGCCCTGCAGGACACATACCACAGTTCCCACTCTAGCAGCCCCAGCAATTCCTAACCCTGTGAGGGGGGGAAACGGGAAAGCCTTCATTATTTCTCTTCAGTGTCAGGGAATGGATTTAGGAAAATATGCCAGATAATCAGACATAGTGTCACCTGAGAAGTACAAAATTCTGCGTAGGACTTGAACCGTAACACAAAATCCCACTTTAAGCTCTAATGCCCTAGTCCATGCACAAAGGGTGAGGCTCATGCCCACCTAACACCTCTGGGAAGTACCAAGTATTTGTGCCAACTAGCAGAACAGTTATATAAGTACGGTTACAGAGGCCAGTGAACTCCCGTGTAATTGTGGCATTGGGTGAATGTATGTAAGTATTGAAGCCCTGTACTACCTCCAAGGTCATTTTGGGAGTGATTCCCCATACACATCTCAGACAGTACAGAGTCAGCTATACTGTTGAATGGCCATGTTATTGCAAACCTTTTGTTATACGGGGTATCCAACAGGTTGTGTTGGGATGATTTCAAGAAAATATAAGTGGCCTTAAGGACTGGGCTTCATCCTATGGCCAAGCTCTCACTCATGACCAGACCGAGCTGGGGTCCTGAGTGACCAATGGAGATGCACAGGACCATTCCTAAGGTGGGTCGATGAGAATGTTGGGCCCTACTGGCATCGCTAAAGTGGAATAATGGCTGAATCTCAGAATGGTGTACAGGAGGCCAGCACCATATCTTGTAACATAGAGACGAAGTACCCAGGTCTTTCCCATTTTCATTCTGTCTCTGCGCAGGAGAGCAGAGGGGCCAGGCGGTAGTATGGCATGCTAGGCCTTTTCTTTCTTGTTTTTTGTGGTGAGTGGTAGATCTCCACTGAGATGATGCCCCACTTCAACAGTATATTTTGCTTTCAAGGCAGCATGACAGATGTGCAAAAATATCATTTATGACCATAAAAAAGTTTCACCAAGTTTTATGGTACAGCTGATGCCATCACTACTCACTGCCAATCCATATTGCTTTTGCATTCAGATTAAGCACTCCACATTAAATGACCAAGTTTCCAACTGTCATTTTATAATTCTTAAAGGCTCTTCTCTAACCTCTAGAGACTTTGCTCCCAATGGCTACTAATACAGGATAAGTTGTAGCAGATTAAAGCTTTATCACATCCTAAACAAGAAAGATAGATGAGTCGTGCTTAGCATCTTATTCAGATTCAGCTTCTGGGTAACTTAAATATGGCCAAACACAATCTTTACAGCAGGCAGATTTTATTTTAAAAAGGTCCTTGTAGGATAAAGAAGCAAAATAGAAACACCCTGAGCCTGTCTTGACTCCAAGCCCAAGACCATGGAAAAGAAACAGAACTCCAATCAATCCCTGAGCACAACACCCCCCGAATCCGTGAGCTCACCCAAGCTCAGGAACAGAAATCCTTCCAATCCCATGGAACCCTGAAAAGCTCTGCCTCCTACCTAGATATGCTATATAAGCTTTGTTCATTTCTCTGCTGTAGCTCACCCACCCTCACTCCCACTACACACACACACACACACACACACACACACACACACACACACACACACACACACACACACACCAAAGGCAGCTGCCCTCTGTGTTTTCCTTCGCAATAAACCTGTTGGGTAAGGTTTTGCTGTTTCCTAGGTTCCAGATTGTCAGGAAACCTCTCAGAGGAGAAGAGAGCTGTAACCCTCTCGCCTGGAGCATAGCTTTTACTGGGGAAACACCTCCCTCTGGCGCACAGGTGTAACACTGTCACTGGGGAAGACCTTACCTTTCTGGAGAAGAACTACTACACCTTCCCTGCAGCAGCCAGGGAAGTGCTGTAACACTTCTGTAGGTGAAGCCTTTCCTGTCAGAGCTGACACACTTACAGCCCACAAACCTAATTAATCACAAGATCTCTTGTGGATAGTTGTTCTCGGGATATAAAACTAATGTTTACTCCATGATCTTTGCATGCTCTTCATGAATCAGTTTATTCTGATTTTTAATGATGGTTAATAGTAGCAGGCAAGACAAACACCTAGTTAAACATCATAACTGCTTTCATTCACAAATTTCGTAGTTAAGATTGCAGAAAACAAACGAATGATTCAAAGTTGTTCTCTCTATCTCTAATGCACACACATTTGTGTGTAGTAGACAGAATGTTGGGTCTGCAAGTCTCTAGGACCAGATGTTGTCTTCAAGACTGCAGGAGAAGACTGCAAGAATACAAACAAGAAAGCGAGCTTGTGGTTTAGATCCAGCCATGCTGTGACCAAGCAGATGCTGAGCTCTGGGACAAGGGACCAAGTGCTGGAGTAGGCAGAAAGCACAAGGGGCCTCAAGCCAGGGACCTTGTGGGATTTCTTGGCCTGGGAGACAGCTGTAGGGGACCGGTAACTGTGCATTTCTAGCTCCCAGGATGCCCTTCCCATGTGGGAAAAGGCTGAACCAAAGGCTGGGTTTGTATGTCTCTGGAGTCCAGGATTATGTTAGGAACAGGAAAGGGCCCTGCTGTTTTGGATCCAGCTGTGCTGTGGGTTGCTGTCTAATCCTACATTGAGCTCCCAGGGGCACTCAGATTCATTTGGGTTCTGCCATTTTGAGATCAGCATCTATAAGATTCTATTTTGCAGCCTGCCCCACTTGGGGACCAGTAAATCCATGGTTTGGACTTTCAGATGCTGTCCCCACAAACAGACTCTGCTGTCAGACTAGCAGTGGAAGGGTTGGGGAATAGGAGGTCTGTTTGTGGGAGTGTAGTGTCCCTGGACCTGGTGATCACCATCAAGTAGGCAAAAAGCACAGGGTGCTACAAGCCTGGGACATTGCACCAACTGTGGACAAAGGGGAAGGCCTTTGTGGGAGTGGGGAGGGCTGGGGAAGTGTGTCACTGACTCCCAGAATGTCCCCTCTTGTCCGGGAAAACCCAAACTACAGTGTCTTGGAGTCAATGGTCAGGTTACTCACTGGATTCGCAGTCTCTCATCTTCCTTTGCTCAGATGTGGTAGGCTGTCAACACTGTCATCTTCCGAATCAAAATGAGCATTTAAATTACTTAATTTCCTTTATGTAAAGGAAATTTAGAAAAGTTGAAAATTTTTCTTAGTATCTGAAGCCAGGGCACTTAAGATTCAAATTCATTTTATTTCAATTTATACATAAAATGTTGTAGGTATTTAAATTGATGATTATCACATATGCTTTCAATGTATGTATATATTGATATAAATACTCCAACCTATGTGTATATATACATATATTTTGTTAAAAATCAAGTAGAGTGAAACAAATCTGCTTCATCAGAAAATTACTTGCAGAAATTAATAAATTATCATATAGTTATCAGATATAAATTCAAGATCCATTGGAAACTATGAGAATTATACTTTTATTGGCACATAGGAAATAGCTTGAATATAGCTATAAATATGGTAAACAAAAATTGAACTGTTATAGAGTTTGTAGTGATCTGATCATGAGGGCCAAATTAACATAGAGTAATTATCACATATAAATACACCACTATTTGATGACCCACAAAGAAACCATAGGATATCTACTCCATTAGGAGCATGTATTTATTGCTTTACTCGCTAGACAATAAATATGGACTACCTTGAATGTGTAAACTGTATCCACAGGTTAAATCACATTAGACTAGGTATGGAAAGGACCTCACTTCACAACATTTATAACCATAAGAAATAGAGCAAAATAAAATGAACTGATGAGCCTGGCACAACCCAAACAGGAAATGGTATAGTTTCTGACTCTGAGAGGTGAAAGTCATGGTAGTTGAGCAACTTACAAGAAAGACAAAACTGCTTACTCTGAGCCCAGCGTGAAGGGAGGAGTTAGTTGTTCTGGCTAACCAGGTAGTTACTGAGTAGCTAACATTTCCTGTTTGACAGGAATAAAACTTGACTATAGCAAACTCACAGGATAGAACAGTTGACATACAAAATTAAATATTCTCCCGTGATCAATCAAAATGTAAGATTGAATTACATAGGAGAACAGGCACAAATACATTGAAATGCAAATAGAGAAAAAAATATAATATCTACATGTAAATACACAGGAGTGGTGAAAAAGGAAATGTAATGGAGGAAATACATTACTTTTCTGTAGAGGAACTTTAATAAAGCAACATAGCTGCTCTGGAAAAGGATCATATCTAAAAATATTCTAGGTCTATGTGGCCCAGCTGCAATTCACATATGTCATGAATTACAGCATGATCTGGCTGGAGTACAGATAGACCCTTAGGACACACCTTTATTCCAGAAAAAATGAAAGTGAGATTAGTTTGCAAAAGAAAGAAAGCATGTTTTTTTTTTGGTTTTTTTTTTTTGTTTTTTTTTTTTGGATTTATGTTTTATTTTTTTTATTTTTTTTCATTTTTTTTATTAATTTATTCTTGTTACATCTCAATATTTATCCCATCCCTTGTATCCTCCCATTCCCCCCCGCCCCATTTTCCCATTATTCCCCTCCCCTATGACTGTTCCTGAGGGGGAAAGCATGTTTAAAGATGCTGAAGATGATGTCTATTTTAGGGACAGACAAAGTGATGAATCGGAGAATGATTTAGCAGAATGAGTCACTGATGGGATAGGCCCAAGTCTCAGGAGTACAAATAGGAAAGAGGAGCTACTTAAAAGCAGGCAGAGAAACAGTACAAAAAGTTTGTGGAGACAATACCGTAGAGTTTGGTGCAGCTCAGTTGAATGCAGTTGAGTTCATACAGGTAGTAGAGTTCAGTGCGTGGAGTTAAGAGACAGTTTCCAAGAAGAACAATCCAGTCAGAAATCAAGAGAATCAAGATTGGATCAGTCAGCTTTGAGAGAAGGTTAAGCCATAACAGCTGAGTTGAACCAGCCAGCCAGAGTTCAGAAAGAATTAGAAAGAATAAGCCTAGGTTAGCAGATGGATGGCAGAATCTGATGTCTTCAAGGTTAAGTTTTACAAAAAAATATATATTGTACAAAGACTAGAAACTTCCTTCCAAGCCTAGGCCTATGAATAGGTACATAGAAACACTCTCTGTGCACAGTGCAAGACATGTATTTGTAAATGTTAGGCATAATGCTCATATCATTTCATTATCAGAGTAAATAAAAATATTTATATTTTTATTTTGTTGGAAAAAAATGAATATGTACATTGTGATAACTCTCAATTTATTTTAAAATTTAAAATGAATATACATAATGAAATGATTTGAGAAAAGAGTTAAATATGGGAAAATAGAGGCTCAGAAACTAATCTTCATAAAACATCATGAAGCTTGTGTAACTGAAAATATAACATTTATAACAATATCTACAAATATTAGTGAATTAGAATATAAAACAATGTTATAGAGAGTTTTGGGTGACTGCTCAGGCAGTAAATTGTCTCTGTCATTTATTCGTTTTGGAAGCTGCTAACCTGCACTTCTGGTTTACTCAGGTGATTAATTTTAACCCTTTTCATGTCTTTGATGGGAATGAGAACCAAATAGTTTAATTTTACAATTAAGCTTAGTTGATTAGGGATCAAGATGTTTTTAGGTCTAAATAGATGTTTTAAGTTGATAGAGATGAGATATGGTAGATATTGATTTACATTCAGATTTTAGACTCATCAAGATGTTTTCTTCAAGGTTGCCAAATACAAATAATCAAAACACTATGAATGTAACATTTATATAATTCTTGATTGTTTTAGGATTCTTCTTGCTATATGTAGTTTATTGTATGTATGTGTAATAATATAAAAGTATATGTGTAAAAAAGAAATTTTAGTATTGAAAGAAAAGAATATAAAGCAAAGACTGTAAAACAATTTAAGTCATTAAGAATACTCCATATAGGTTACTGGTATTGCCTTTGATTTTCCCCAAGATGTGGCTTATAATTAAATCCTTATTGCTGAAACTCCATGCCCTCAGACAAAGGTCCAGAGGCAGTGAACTGGAATGGCCTGAAAGCCTCTACCCTAAGGGCTAGCTTTTATGGCAGAAGAAGTCACTACTTTAGTTTAAATAAAAATCATTCCTATGGGCTCATATATTTAACTCTACGTCTTGTGCTGGTAGAACTATTTGGTAAATATTACTTGTGTCTTTGCTTGAAGAACTGTCACTGGGACTTGCTTTGTGGTTTCAAAAGCCTCTGCTATTTCCAGTTAGCTCTTTTTGCCTCCTACTTGTAAATAAGGATGTTACACTCTCATCTGCTGCCTCAGTCTGATTCCTGCCCACTTGCTGCCACTCTACCTTCAATGACAAACATGTACTCTAAGCCAATGGAACTGCGGGTCCAATCAATATTTCCTTTTTACAGTTGCCTTGATTAACTCAAGGCTGCATATATTTCACAAAATATATTCATAAGATAGCAGCATTATAGAAACTACCTGTGTTGGAATGATGGTGATCTAGCAAGTTTCAGTTTCTTCAAAATAGAAATTTGTCACCCATCAGAATGGCTAAGATCAAAAATTCAAGCGACACCACATGCTGGCGAGGATGTGGGGAAAGAGGAACACTCCTTCATTGCTGGTGGAAATGCAAACTAGTACAGCCACTTTGGAAATCTATCTGGTACTATCTCAGAAAAATGGGAATAGGGCTTCCTCAAGACCCAGCTATACCACTCCTTGGAATATACCCAAAAGATGCTCCAGCACACAACAAGAAATTTGCTCAACCATGTTCATAGCAGCCTTATTCATAATAGCCAGAACATGGAAACAGCCTAAGTGTCCATCAGTTGAAGAATGGATAAAGAAAATGTGGTACATATACACTATGAAATACTACTCAACTATTAAAAATAAGGAATTCCCGAAATTTGTGGATAAATGGATTGAGCTAGAAATGATCATAATGAGTGAGTTAACCCAGAAGCAGAAAGACTCAAATGGTATATACTCACTTATATCTGCATACTAGCCCGAGGGGCATGTCCCACAAAAGCCTTCACTTACCAGGAAACTGGGACAGAGGGGAGGACATCCTATTGGGACTCTAAATGAGAGAAGCATGGGAGAATAGCAAAATAGAAGGATCCAGAGGGTCCAAGAAACCTACAAGTAGGACATTATGATAGGCAGATTTGGGCCCAGGGGTCCCGCTCAAACTAAGGCACCAGCCAAGGACAATACAGGTGGTAAACTTTAAACCCTTACCCAGATCTAGCCAATGGTCAGAACATTCTCCACAGTTGAGTGGAGAGTGAGATATAACTTTCTCACATACTCTGGTGCCTCACGTTTGACCATGTCCCCTGGAGGGGGAGACCTGGTCACACTCAGAGGAAGGACAGCAGGATACCAAGAAAAGACTTGATACCCTATGAGCATATACAGGGGGAAGTAATTCCCCTCAGGAATAGTCATAGGGGAGGAGAATAAGGGGAAAATGGGGGGGAAGGAAGAATGGGGGATACAAGGGATGGGATAACCATTGAGATGTAACAAGAATAAACTAATTAAAAAAAAAAAGGCAAAAAAAAAAAACCCATAAATTTGTGTTGACTTTTTTCTATTTATGTTCCTATTTGATGGTGTGTGTGGGAGGGGATGTACATGTAGAGATCAGAGCTTATCTAGTGTCCTTCCTCAAAGGCTGTTCTTTTGTTTTTTGATGTTGTTGGGTTTTTTTCTTTTGTTTTTCATTTAGATATATAGGTGTTTTGCCTCCCTGCATTTCTGAAACCTGCATGCATGCCTATTACCCACAGATAGAAGAAGGGGGTGTGAAATCTCTTAGATGTTCATGTGGCTACTAGCAATTGATCTCAGGCCGTGAACATGGCAAGCACTTCACTTACAGCCATTTCTCCAGAACACCAAATTCCATTTAACTGCAAAGGTATTGATAAATGCAGGATGGCTATAACAACGTATCTAGTCAGAACCTCTTTTAGCTCACCTGCCTACCTTGTCTTTGAAGTTAAAACCTATCTTTAAAAGGCTCAAACATTCAAATGAACTAAAATTAAAGTTCAAGAAAATTGAGATTGAGCTTTCTAATGACAGCCTAATATTCATGTATATATGTTTTTTTCTGCCTCATTTAGTTCCAATAATTCTTCAAAATCAAGAGCTAGATAAGCTAGCTCCATTGAGACTTAATTAAAGTTCAAAAAATAAAGGAATGGTATTGTTCTTATCAGGTGTTTTTGTTCATCAGTAATGTATAGCTAATCATAATGTAGATACAAATAGGGAACATTCCCATAACCAAACAAAACTATGGACTAACATAATAAATTGAGGAATTCTAGAAGGTTCCAGAGAGTTGCAGTGTGAAGGCAAGAAGGATATGATGATATGTGATACAGGAAAAAAAACTGAAGGAACACTTGTCAGTATAGTTCTCTGAGGCATTCTGCTTAGTAGAAATGGCATCTAATAAACTCATGCTATGACTTAGGACATTTCCATATTCAATGTTACATGCACGTGACAACTTTCAAGTTGTGATAAAGTGCCATGCTACCACAAGAACTGCAAACACTAAATTTGAGGAATTATTAAATTTAAAAGAGTGGTAAATAAGACTGTTTTCTCTGTCAGGCATCTAAACAAATAGATAATTAAAATTATTGGTCTCAAACTATCTACTATTATTTTTAAGGAATAAGGTTGTTTACAGTTAGTTCATAAGTATTCCATCTTTATGAAATACTTAGATAAAACTCTTGCAAGATTCAACAGTATAAATCTATTTGACTAGATGAAAGGATTTCTAAACAACATGAAGATAGTACAATAGCAATCCAATTGTGACATATGCTACAGAATGACCTGCCTTCAAAAGAAATGAAGGCATGACTTTATCTTACTGTGTTGAATATAAATTATGTACAAAGGGCTCATGGTTTTCAAAGATTATTCTGTCTGAACTGAAAAGGACAACGAGTTCAAAATGAAGAATGACCTGTAAGTCCTTAAACATCTGTGAACATGAATCAAGCTGAGAAACCTATTCATAGATAAGAGTTCATAGGGAGAAACCAATTCCAAAAAAATGGAACTTCTTTTTGATCAAGCGACTGGCAAAATAGACCTACATGAATTTCAAAATTTCACTGACTTTTGTATACGTTACATTTTCTACCTTTTTGAAAATATCACTTTATTTCTATATCGGCAATCCATCTTTCAGAGTGCTGGTATTTTTTTATTTTGTGTTTCAATTCATTGTTTGAGAATATTATATCTGAAAATGTTGTATTTTAATCAAATACACCTTTCTTCCCAATAAAGCCACTATGGAGATCCAATGCAGTCGTCATCAAAATTTTACACAATTCTTCACAAAGATCATCAAAATAGTCATAAGGTTCATAATGACTGATAGGAGATCCAGTGTAGCCAAAAATTTAGAAGAGAAACTACTACAGGAATCAAAATTTCTTTATTTTATTCAATTTATTAGTTTCTTTTAATTTTACACCATGAAACTAAAGATAAATAACACTCACACAATCCTTGACCATTTGATATTGTTGACTATGTAATGAATTTTGAATATGATAATTAAAGACAGATATTTACATATTCATATATGGACAGAGGATATTTTGTATGGGACAACTAAGTAAATAATTTTGGCATGTGAGTAGACCATTTATAAACAAAAATAGTAAGTTCCTCTAACCTCATACCAAGGCTTAGTATATTTTTCCTCTATTAAAAAAAGCAACCAATCTTGGAATAATAAATAGAATAGAATGGAAATTAACATGTGACAACTTCACTTCAAGCTATTTTAATTTTTACTTCATCCTTTTTTTATTTTTTTGTTAAAATTTACTTTTTAGTTATATTTCTTCTTTACATATACATTTATATTATTATACATACAATAAACGACATACAGCAAGAAGACCCATAAAACAATCAGGAATTATATAATTGTTGCATTTATGGTATTTTGGCTATTTTTATTTGGCAAACTTATACAAAATCATCTTTCCTATCTTGGTGCATCTAAAATTCTGAATGTAAATCAATATCTACCACATCTTATCTCTATCAACTTAAAACATCTATCTAGACCTAGAAACATTTTAACCCCTTAACAGCTAAGCTTAATTGTAAAACTAAACTATCTGGTCTTCAATCCCATCAGAGACTTGATAAGGGATAAAATGCACTTACCTGAGTAAACAGGAAGTGCTGGTTAGCAGCTTCCAAAATGAAAAAATGACAGAGCCAGTTTACTTCCTGAATAGTCACCCAAACTCTCTATAATGATGGAGCATCATCTTTAACCTTCTGGCCCAATATATCTAACAGACATATTTATGAGGCAGGAACTATTCAGGATTTGCTTACTCTGTCTTGGCAGAGTTTGACCGTCAACTCTTCCTACAACCAAACTTGCCCATTTTTAGGCAGAATTATGTATGTGGCAGAAAAAAAGGATATTTTGCCCAGTAGCTGGTCTCCTGCATTTGAAGCCATCTCCATAAGGAGGTTCTTTGATGCTCATCATCTTCGTTGAGGTAGGCTGGGTGTTGCCAGGAGTTAACCTGTCTTGTCAAATATTCTCAAGTAAAGTAACCACAACCTGAAAACAATAATCACACTTAGATTTCCTCATGTAGATAAAAAGATTATAAATGAAGAAAAAATTTTGCTTTTTTTCTCTTTGGAAATAGCATTCCATTCTCTAGGTAACAACAATAAAATGGAGAGGAAAGGGGGGTAGAGGAAGAGAATTAAGGTGACTCAGATTTTCAATTCAAACTATTAGGTAAACTTTTACATGGGTAACTTTAAGAGTAGGTGCATAATCGCATAATGTTTACCCACCAAATCTTATACTTCTAGTCACTCTTTTATCATTAATAATCAATATTATTCTATTTAATTTGTATACATTGAAAAGAATCATTTAATATCATGATAGAATTTGTTTAACATTTATGTTTATAAATTGTCTTTAAAAAACAAAATTTTCTGACAAATGATAAGTTTAGGAAAGACTATGTTAAGGTATAAGCAGATTCTTTTACACATTAGTGTATAATATGAAAATTTAACTGACTATTCTTGGATTATGTATATGTGTATGGTTGTTTGTCCAACTATTTGTCTATCTCTGTATCTCTGTCTGTAATCACTTTTACATGTAAGGGTTATCCTTTATATCAAATAGTTACAAGTTACTATAAAATAAAATATATAAAAATACGGAAACATACTATATTTAGTTAAACAATTCAAAAACAATTAAAAGAATGTGTTAAAAAGAAGGTATTCTTTTTAGATAATGTTTTTAATAGAAAAAACAGTTTAGTAAACAAAAACCTCCATACTATGTGTGGGAGACATTTTTATAATTTTTGTATCAACATAGGGTATTAAGCCCAATTAGAGAACTTTTGGTGTGTATTCCAATAATGTCAGAAGGTGCACCCACAAATTCTCATCAATATATTTAGCCAAAAATCAGCTAAAAAGGATAATAAATAGACATGACAAAGTGGGTAGATAAAATTACATAGGCCTCAACTCTACACAAATAGTACAGGCAAAAAAGTAATGCTGAGAGTGGTAGAAATAGTAATCCCCTAGGAAGACCACATGCATTTTCTGTCTAATAGTAAATAATTAGTTGTGGAAACATGCACACAAGTAACATTACACATAATGAGGCTATAATAATATTCACTGTCACTGTTAAAGTTCTATTGCTGTGAAGAGGAAACACGAGACCCAAGCAACTTTTATAAAAGTAAGCATTGAAATGAGAGCTTGTTCACGGTTTCAGAGGATTAGTTCGCTATGACCCTCGCAGGAAGCAGATAGGCATGATTCTGGCATAGTATCTGAGTACTTTATATTCTAATCCATAGGCAGAGAGGAGGGTGGGGGGCGGGATTGGGTCTTGGAAGCACTTTTGAAAACTCAAATTTACCATGAATGAGAAAACCCGTCCAATAATACTACACCTTCTAATCCTTCCAAACTAATTATCAACATAAGACTAAACACATGCAGTTATTAAGATTCTAGCCTGTAGAGAACACTCTCTTTTATATAGCTACATTAATGTGTTACATATGCATATAATAATTAATGAAAAAAGAAGGTAAGAATTGGAAAATAGGTAGGTGAGGGTACCCTGGGAGATTTTGAAGGGAATATGAAAAAGACAAAAATATATTTGTTATATTCTCAAAAATCATATCTAAAATAATAAAAGTAATAATAATAATAACCATAATAATAGTAATTTACAGAAATCACACACTCCCTTGCAAAACAAACTGGAAGCAAGTTGAAAGCATTCTACCTGCTGGCTAGCTATTATAATGCAGAAAGAGGTAATACAGATTGTTGGGGAGAAAAGATATTATACATATCTATCTGTGTATCTTAGGAAGTATAGTTCCTCCAGGTAGAAAAAAAAGATTTGTCCATTTTTGCAATAGTGCCACAAGTGTATGGAGCCAACCAAATGCTTCTGGCAACACCCAAAACCTTTTCTGCAGGAAGAAATTCCTGTCTATTACTGGAAACCAAGACAAAACAGGATGAAGCTATTAGGCGTAGACTAGCATCTACTAATGCCGCTTAGGTAAGTTGACATCACATCTATATATTAATATGTATACTGTAGACAAAATTGGGCTGAGTCTTAGTTTCTCACTCTTTTATTTTATGACTAACTTGCCAATAACAGTCTAGGCTTTAACTTAGAAGAAAATCTGCAGGGGAGATCTACGTAGATAACAGAGCCTGACCACTTACTAGCTGGGGAATTATAAGGCAGAGAAGGCAGGAAAGGGATTAAAATGATTTCTTTTTGGCCTGCACTTGCCCATTGCCAGAGGTAACCAGGTAATCAGGTATATGTGACCAGGGTATGTTGTCTTACTAGTTTAATTGAAGGAAAGAGACAGAAGTGGGTAAGTCTCTTTGAGTTCAAAAGACAATGTTAGTCTGGAACTCAGAGTCTTAATCTCCCAAAGTTCAGAGATCTTTGGCTATTCAAAGTGTTCCTTAGATGTCTGTGGACAACAATTACAGATATTTCTTATATCTGTCAATAGCCTTTTTATAAAAGAGCCTATGTCTCTCTCTCTTTCTTTTTTAATTGTCTTTTTGTTTTGGTTTAAGAGACAGGATTTCTCTGTGTAGCCTTGGCTGTCCTGGACTCACTTTGCAGACAGGCTGGCCTCGAACTCACAATGATCTGCCTGCCTCTGCCTCCCGAGTGAGTGCTGGGATTAAAGGTGTGTGCTACTGTGCCCTGCTCCTGAAGAGCCTATGTCTCTTATATGGAACATTATCATCCTGTGTTGCATAACTCTTACATTTTTAAATAAAGTAATCTGATAAAATAATTCTTTCCTATTGCTTCTGCAGACATCATTAGGACTACTCATCTGTTTTTCTTCTTCCTCTTTCTGTATTACTTACCATGCCCTGCCACTTAAGAGTTCTTCATGGGGTTATCTTATAATGTTTACATTGCATATGTAAGCATGTCTTCTATTTATTAATTTATATGTCTAGTTATTTTTCAATTAGTCTAATGAATCAACTTAAAAAAGAATGTATTACTGAAGTCTGGGTAATCAACAAGGGTCATGGGTTAGTAACGAGAAAGAAGCATCATTTCCATAGCACCTGCTGGTAGGATTTGCTGAAGAAGGCAGAGGAAAGAGGACGAAGAGTTGGCTTCTCAAATAAAGGACAGGTCTTCAACTTGAAAGTTCCCCATCATCTGACTGGTGTCTCAAACAAATTTCAGAGCATTGTTGTGTTCATATGCATTACAGCAGGGTAGGCTTATAGATTGCTTTTCTCCCTTGGCAGCTTGCATAGTACTATGAAAGAAAATCTTCTAAGAGAAAGCTTCCAGATCAATTCCAAGTCAATTCTTCAATTCCTGTGTCTGAAGCCTGCAGTGTCTTCAACAATATAGTTTTTTTTTCCCTTCACAAGGGCAATAGTCAAAGCTTATGTTGTTTCTTTTTCTAATTATAATTTTTGTGGGTGTTATATACCCACATAAGAAGGAATACAAACATACCTAGATGTGAAGTTTCCATAGACTCCTTTACTTTATACCCAGTCCTAAACATACAGCTTCTGGTTCTGATTTTTGTTTTTGAGGACCAAGTATAAACCTTTGTCCATTCATTGTCAAATATTTTTCACCCTAAGCAAAGCAATCTAAGAGTATGCACTGTGTATAGACTATTAAGTAGGGAATATATGAGATGAATAATAAAGCATTATTCTTTCCTCATTGTTTTTATTCTTCATTTTAATAACTTTTGTCTCCTTCATGATAGGTCATATGTCAAAAATAATAAATTTTTTACACATCATTTCCATAGCTCTTCTTTCTTTCTAGAACTTCATGACAAGAGCTTATTACTGAGGATACCACGTACTTGATACATAGAACATGGTAAATTCAAGCCAGTGCTAAACTGAATCTTCATCCCTACTTGTTATCTTTATATGAGTTGAAAGATACTATCCATCTTATTTGAAAAGAAAAAGTAATCATAAATTATAACTAGCTGCAACCCCTGAGAACTACACAAATGTTTGCTGGAAACACACGCCCATCAATGCAATGCATCATGTGATTAACCCCAGAGCTTTCTGATTGGAGTAAAGTCCCTCTCTGAAAGATGTAATGCACAATTATTATGATCAGTTTAAATATCTAAGATGGGACATGTCAAATTCGCTCGGGAAGAACCTACTATTACTATTTTGTTATGTTTGGCAATGATTTAAACTTATTTCTAATGGCTTATTATTATATTATAGATCAATGTGTTTTTCAACACATGGGAGGCTTCTATTTGCAGTTAATGGGGATGAGCATAGAGGCACACAATGAGGCAAATGAAGAGAGTAAGATATTGCAGAATGATCAGCCATAAGTGGAACATATGTAACACAATCCTACTCCCCTGGGTTTAGGGATCAATGTGGAACAAGGGAGAAATTAAAGTAAAATCTAGAGTTGGTAAATATAAATATATAGAAAGAAGAAAAGTGAAAATGGATGAGTGGGGATGTAGAGGGAAGCTAGAAAGAGTTAAGGGAGGGAAATAATATGATCAAAATATATTGTATAAAATTATCTTATAATATAAATTTTTGAAGATATTATCAGAAACAGTAAAATTATTTTAAAACAAAAGATTCAGCAATACTCTATTGATAGAATTATAAAACATAAATATACTTTAAATTGATAAATATTTTAAAATAAATAAAAAATAATTAATTTGCCTTAGTGGTGCAATTACTGGCTACCAAGAAGAGATTTGATACCCTATGAGCATATACAGGGGGAGGAAGTCCCCCTCAGTCACAGACATAGGAGAGGGGAGTAAGGGGAAAATGGGAGGGAGGGAGGAATGGGAAGATAGAAGTGATGGGATAACAATTGAGATGTAATATGAATAAATTAATAAAATATAATTTTAAAAGTTCAAATGAGATCTAGTCAATGAATACTATTCATATAACAAAAGGGACCTGTTTTGTATTTCTAGAAAAATAGCTATCATCAGTTCAATGTAGAACATAGGGTTGTTTCACTTCTATTATGTTCATCGGTAAATACACACTACAGAAGCTGACCATTAAATATGGAATTGGAACACGTTTTAGTTTATAGACTGAATCTATTTTGTTTTCAGCAGCAAGGATTACAACATAAGGGTATATAACTTTCCCTTGTCATGTGTGATTATCTCAATATGAAAATTAAGTAGAATATACACTCATTATATATCACTGTGTAAAATTTGTAATGTTATAAAGTTTATACACAGTAGTAAATATACTTAGTGTGTAGTACAAATTAACTAATATTTATAGTCTTTGACTTTCAAAAATAGATGCAAATAGTATTTATTAAAAACTAACATGTCTTCTATATCAAGATAATTTGAAATAATATTGAATTTAAACTGTTTTCTTTGTTGAAGGATAGAATATTAAAGATGTAAACATTTTTGAGGACTAAAGTTCACTTTTTCCTACTGAATTTCTGTGTTTCTAATATATCAACCAACGTGGGAACAAACAAGGATAATCTAAAATTTTGATTTAAGTTGAAAATATTTAGTTTTATTTAGAAAATAGTTATATATATATATATATATATATATATATATATATATATATATATATATACACCATTAAAGAGTAGAACATTTAAATTAGAGACTTCAAGTTTTATATAGGTTATTGCCCTTAAATATTGCATTTATATGTGGTTTATTTTTGTATAGCAATCATTAGAGGTTGTAAAGTTTGTATATAGAAATTTAAAAAAGATGTAAGTATAAATATACTGCTGGGAGGTGATAGTTCTTGGGTTCAAGGTAGAAAAGAGGGAAGAGGAAACTTATAACACAATTGCACTGATACTGTAAGAATATTCTAAGTACCTTTTGTGGATAACTTGACACTAAACTGTGATAAGATTAGGTCTATTTAGAGTGAACATTCTTTATAAATTAACAAAACTATAATTGTAAAACTAGACATCTACTTGTAGATTCTTAATTCTTTAAGGAATTCTGACTTCCTTCATTTTTTTGATTGTCTTTTCCTTGATTTCTTTCGAGTTTCTTTCTTTCTTTCTTTCTTTCTTTCTTTTTTTTTAAAGACCCCTATCATCTTCATGAAATTGGTTTAAAATTTTGGGGTTTTTTGTTTTTCATTTTGTTTTGTTTTGTTTTGATTTGTGCTTCAGTTGTGTTAGAATATTCAGAGTTTTCTTTGGGGGAAGGGCCCTGGCTGTTGTTGATTATGTTCTTACACTGAAGTTTAGTCATTCAGATCTAGGTACAGATTTCTCTGTTTGTCTTTGTTGGATGGATGTTTCCTTTCTGGTCTTCTAGCTGGAGTGTCCTGTGGTTGAGTAGAGGGCCTCTGCCCAAGATGGCTACTGAACTTCTGCTGGACTGGCTGACCTCTTGTCCAGCAGGAGGTTGCTGTCCAAGTTGGACCCTGTGTTTCTGGTGATGTTCATGAACTCTGATCTGGCCGGGGGTCTTCTAGGGTTTTGGCTGCAGGATTGACTTCTGGAGGGATACAAAGCATCTTCCTCATTTTCAGGGAGCTGCCTTGGTCTCTGCATTCAGGATGCTTATAAAGATACAAGAAGCTTACAAAACACCAAATAGATTGAACAGGAAAATAATGTCTCCTTACCACATAATAATCAAAACACTATACATAAAAAAACATAGAAAGAATATTAAAACCTAGAAAGGAAAACGACCAAGTACATACAAAAGTACAGTTATTAGAATTATAACCATAGACTTCTCAGTGGAGACTCTAAATGCCAGAAAGGCCTGGCCAGATGTGCTGCAAACTCTAAGAGACCATGGATACCAGCCTTGACTACTATACTCAGCAAAACTTTCAAGCACTATAGATGGAGAAAACAAGATATTCCATGAAACGGTAAAAATTAAGCTATATCTATCCACAAATCTGGCCCTATAGAACCTACTAGAAGTAAAATTCAACCCTAAGGAGGTTAACTATACCCATGACTACACAAGCAGTAAATAATCTTATGCCAGCAAACCCTAAGAATGAACACACACACACAAACACATACTCACAAAAACACCACTAACTATAATAAAATAACAGAAGTTAATAATCACTGGCCATTGACATCTCTCAATATCAATGGACTCAATTCTCTGATTTAAAGACTCACACTAAGAAAATGGATGAGAAAACCCACCAAGATGGCAGGTCAATTCTGAATATCTATGCCCCAAATATAAGGACACCCACATTTGTAAAATAAACATTACTAAACTTAGATCACACAAACTCCCTGAAACATTGATAGTGGACAATTTTAATACCCCACTCTCATCAGTGAAAGGTCACCCAGATATAAACTAAACAGAGAAATAAACAGAACTAACAGATGCAATGAACCAAATGGACTTAATAGGTATTTACGGAACTTTTCACTCAAACACAAAACAACACACCTTCTTCTCCATGACTCATACCTCATAGAACATTCTCCAGTATTGACCATATACTCAATTACTAGCCTATTTTCATCATAAAAATATACACCCTAAGTGTAAAATATAGATATGATTCTGTAGATAGATATGGTAAAATTGTTAGATAAGGCTTCAAAAACCTTAGAGACCAACAGAATATGGCATTTAAAGATGTTTACATAATTTTAAAGATTCATTGACAATAAGACAGCTTAACTATTGGCACGTCCAGCCTACCACAAAGAAGATGATGAGCATCAAAGAACCTCCTTGTGGAGATGGCTTCAAATGTGGCAAACAAGCCACTGAACAAAATGTCCTCATTTCTACCACAGACATAATTCTGCCTAAAAATGTGCAAGCTTGGATGTAGTAGAGTCCACAGCTGAACTCTGAAAAGACAGGGTAAGCAAGTCCTCAATACTTCTTACCTCACAAATGTGTCTGTCAGATATACTGTGCCAGACACTTGAAGATGATGCTCCAATGTTATAGAGTTTTGTGTGACTGTTCAGGCAGCAAACTAACTCTGTCAATTTTTTTTTCACTGTGGAAGCTGCTAACCTCCACTTCCTCTTTACCAAGGTAATTAATTTTATTCCTCCTGAAGTCTCTGATGGGGTTGATGACCAGATAGTTTAGTTTTATAATTAAGCTTAGTTGTTTAGAGGTTAAGGGATCTCTATGTCTAGATAGATGTTTTAAGTTGATAATAATGACATATGATAGTTATTGATTTACATTCAGTGTTTTAGACTCACCAAGATAGGAAAGATGTTTTCTTCAAGGTTGCCAAATACAAATACCCAAAACACTATGAATGTAACATTTATATAATTCCTGATTGGTTCTTGGTTCTTCTTATTGTATGTAGTTTAATTTATATGTGTGTAATAATAAAATGTATATGTAAAAAATTATAGTATTTTAAAAATAAAGTTTACACGCACACACAAAGAGTGTAATTTTTCTTTTTCTTTCTTTTTGTTTCGTTTTGTTTAAGAGACAGGGTTTCTCTGTGTAGCCTTGGCTGTCTTGGACTCACTTTGTACTTTGTGAACTCAAATTGTTCCTCATGATTTTCTTCATCAGATCCTCTCATGAAAACATCTTATCCTATACTTAATAAAAACCCTACTTTTTCCATTTTTTTCTAAAGGTCATGGTCATTGCTAACAATCTAAATTTCTAAGTTCTTTCCAAGGGTGGTGGTTGAATCATTAACCTGCTCTGGCAGCAATGCTTGAAAGATCAAGAATTATTATTGTAGGTTCCAATGATATTTTCCAACGAGGGTGTGGAAGTCTCCTTGGAGTTTTCATACAATTCATAAATTAAGAAAAATATGAATGCAAAAAGGACAGCAAACATAGCAATACTTAATAACAGCATAAAGTCTCAGGACATGCAGACTTTGGGGCTCTGATTCTTTTAGGTACTTCCATTCTGGTTGTGCTAACCAGTGGGGTCCATTCAATGAGTTCTAAAGCTGTTTTTCTGTTCCACCTACATGGCCCTTGAAAACCTTTGTAACAATTATGCTTTTCTCAATTTAGGCCAGTGTCCATTTTAAGTGGACCTCTATGTTTTGTGTACAAATTTGTGGGTGTTATGTGTCAAAAATATTAAATGACTGTACAATTTAAACAAACAAACAAACAAAAGACTCAGTAATTGTGGGAGACCTGAGACTGTTTCCAGTGAAATAGTGTCTCATTTCATGGTGAGATTTTCATAAAGATGGTAATAACATAATATAAATATGATAATATTTAAGAAGTAGCTTTGTCTTGTGGGAGTGCAAATTTGTATGGCTAGTTTGGAAATCAATACAATAATTCCTCAGAAAATTGGTAATTGATATATTCATACCACTTCTCAGCACATGTCCAAAGGATGCTAAAGACCATAAAGACACTCATCTATGTTTATTCATAATAACTTTATTCATAATAGCTAGAAACTGCAAACAACCTAGATTCTTCCCAACAGATAAATAGATAAAATATGTGGTTAATTTACACTGTGGAATATTACTCAGCTGTTAAAAAAATATGACATAATCAGCCCGGTGTGGTGGCTCAGGCCTTTAATCCCAGCACTCGGGGAGTGAAAGGGAGGTGGCTCTCTGTGAGTTTGAAGCCAGTCTGGTCTACAAAGTGATTCCAGGACAGCCAATGTGACACAGAGAAACTCTGTCAAAAAGCTATCAAACAAAGAAAGAAAAAAAAAAAAAACTAAAACAAAACAAAACAAAAATTACAAAAAACCATCTTCCTCAAATGACATCATGAAGTTTACAGGGAAATGGATGGAGATAGAGTCAGGTCAGCCAGATGCAGGAAGACATGGTGTCTGCTAAATATAAGTGACATAGCTGTAAAGAATAAGCATGACACAATCCACAGACCCAAGCAGCTAAGTAAGAAGGAGGGACCAAGGAGGGGGATACATGTGTTTCCCTAGGAAGGGGACTTAGAAGAGATTCCACAGGTAGATTAGAGGCCAATTAGGATGGGAACAAGAGGGATCAGTTGTGGGAGGATTGAGAGGTGAGAATACCTGGAGAGAAGGATGAACTTGCAGGGAATTTCAGGAGAGAGGTAAAAACCCAGTGCAATGGAAACTATAAGGAATCTACCAGGGTGACCCTATAGAAGACTATTAGTAAAATGGAACAAGAGGCTGTAATCTCTGTAACCAGGTAAGGAAGTAAAGATGTAATATATGAGAGACGAATAAATACAAAGAAAAAAAATACAAAAGCGGCAGCAATGAAAATACTCTTTTACAGTGTAGGCATGAAGACTTTCTCTATCGAGGTTATCGCAAATAGCTGAGCTGCCAATTAACCAGCAAAAGATTCCAATACTGAGGAACTCATTAAATGTCTAATTACCTCTCTCCTTACAGAACACTTGTTCAGCACTGCTGGTCTGGATGGCAAATCATTTGGGAGAATTTCTAAGCCTGCTGTTTCCTACGCACTCTCTCTTCTACGTTGATTTGTCTGCCTTTTCTCTATGACAATCTCAGGATACTAGTTAAATTTTGCCACCATGGAATGTTCATTTGCAATTTTATATTAGGTGCCTATACACATTTTCTATGCTACATTTTAGATGCTTTGCTGTTAACTTTTTTTTTTTTTTATGATTGTATTTATTTCTACTTTAGAATATCATTAAGATAAAATTCATACCTACTTTTTGTTTCAATATTTTATACTTGAATACTTAATAGGGTTTTCAATGCCCTTTTACTACGTAGTGGATACCAACTAGTACATAATAAATGTTTTTTATATGTTTCTAGCTGTTCTAGCATATGCCTTGCTGAAAGTATGAGGTTTAACTTGCACACAACAAGGAAATTTGCTCAACCATGTTCATAGCAGCCTTATTCATAATAGCCAGAACATGGAAACAGCCCAAGTGTCCCTCAGTAGAAGAGTGGATAAAGAAACTGTGGTACATATACACTATGGAATACTACTCAGCTGTTAAAAACAAGGAATTCCCGAAATTTGTGGATAAATGGATTGAGCTAGAAATGATCATAATGAGTGAGTTAACCCAGAAGCAGAAAGACTCAAATGGTATATACTCACTTATATCTGCATACTAGCCCGAGGGGCATGTCCCACAAAAGCCTTCACTTACCAGGAAACTGGGACAGAGAGGAAGGCATCCTACTGGGACTCTAAATGAGAGAAGCATGGGAGAATAGCAAAATAAAAGGATCCAGAGGGTCCTAGAAATCTACAAGTAGAACAATATGATAGGCAGATTTGGGCCCAGGGGTCGCGCTCAAACTAAGGCACCAGCCAAGGACAATACAGGAGGTAAACTTTAAACCCTTTCCCAGATCTAGCCAATGGTCAGAATATTCTCCACAGTTGAGTGGAGAGTGTGATATGACTTTTTCACGTACTATGGTACCTCACATTTGACCATGTCCCCTGGACGGGGAGACCTGGTGGCACTCAGAGGAAGGATAGCAGGTAGCCAAGAAGAGACTTGATACCCTATGAGAATATATAGGGGGAGGGAATCCCCCTCAGGAACAGTCATAGGGGAGGGGAATAATGGGAAAATGGGGGGGGGGAGGAATGGGAGGATACAAGGGATGGGATAAACATTGAGATGTAACAAGAATAAATTAATAAAAAAAAAAAGAAAAAAAATTACTGGTTCTTTTTATTTGGGGGGGAGCATTGTTTTCTGTTCTGTCTAATCCTTGGAAAAATCTATGTCAGTGTGAGATTGTATATGCATGCCAGCATATCTATATATGTAACCTGCATTCTTGATGGTTGTATTCAGAAGATTTTTCCTTTATGTTTTGCAGAATTCCATCATTTCCAAGGTTGTTCAATTTTGGCTTGATATTCTAGGACACTATTATTCGAAAATATTGACTATAGTCTATCTCAAGTTGTTTATAAAGAAAACACAATTTTCTCTCTCTTTACCAAGTGTTTTTCTCTGATTCCTATAATAGAAATTGAAACTGATGTAGTGTCTTATTTTATAAAAGTACCTGAAAATGCTGAGATTTGTGAGGAAGTATTTTCCTACTTCACTTTGTGAACAGTCCCTCCATTTCATGTTTTATTGAGAGAGCACCTTTCAAACTTTAATTTGGGAATTCAGTCTGTCCTTAAGTTTTATATACTCCATGTTTACATCCTAGTGACACCTCTTTCCCAATGTAAAACCAAATAATCAATTTATTTTTATGTTAATTATACATTTGCCAAAAAATGTCTAAACTGTAAGGCATCAAAACACTTTAAGTTGGAGAACTGTGGAAAGAAACTCCAGCATCTCTCTTTTTAATATTCAAATGGAACAGCAGTAAGTCAGTTGTTTTCCAATGTGATTTAAATGTTGTGCTGTAACTCCCCCCCCCCCAATATCCATTGACTCATACATATATTTCTAAAAAATAAATGGAGCTGTAAACAAAATACAGGGCTTTCATTATGCCATTCAGCACTGAGTACTAGCAATTAATTAATATGATCTTGTTTAGTAGTGAAAAATTTTAAATCAAGACTGTTTTCAGAGTATAATTTTTTCAAAAATTATCCCTTAGTATTCATTATAATGTATAATATTATTCATTAATAATCACTTCTCATTGATACCATCTCCAGAAAATATTTTTCTGAGATGTACTATTTTGTGGCCTATATATTTATTTTAGTTTGCTAATTTTTCTTTTAAGGTAAGGTGGAAAATTTAGCTATAATATAAGTTGCAAATGTTTTGTCACTTATTCCTGACAGAGTCACCAAGAGATCCATAAAGTTTCCACTCAGGGCTTAGAGCCATACGAATAAGAATTATTGCCTCCTGTGCACCAGCTTAGAGATGTTTCAGACTTCAGCATGTAAAGCCTAACTGATTTTCTCCAGTACATTAATCAAAGCACCTTTGACAACTAGAATTAGGCTGTTATTCATGTGAGGCACTCAAAAGTCATCCTGATTCCCAGGTGGCATGGAATTCACTACCCTGAAACAGAAATAGAGAGAGAAAAAAAACTTACTAAAAATATCAAAAGAAATAAAAATAAAGGCTATTTCAGTTGAAGCACAGTACATAACTATGTGAATTTCAGAACCAAACATAAATGTTACTCATCACTTATGGCCTATTACAGAAAATGAACTACAAAATCCTTTGTACTTGTGATTTCCTCATCATGTATTAAATTATAATTTTATAGTCATATTATGTAATATATTTATGTAATATTTACAAATATTCATCAATGAATAAACAACATTAGAAACTAAACTTTATCCTATGTCAAATTCCCCTCCTTATTCATACATAATAAAACTTACTAACCATTATAGAATAGTACATTTAGGAAAAATAAATTTCTTAATAAATTTTAGACAGCAGAATTCTTGCTAACCTGAAATTCTGATTTTTTAATTTTAATTTGTAGGATAAATATAGTTTGTTCTTTTAAAATTCTTATATTTATTCTGTCTGTCCTACCTTTAACTCTTTCTTTATTGTGATAATAGATTTTTCCCTTACTCTAAAAAAGTAAATAGTATCATGAAGGACTGGATCCTAAAGTCTAGAAACTTTGAAATGAAATTATTTCATGTTTTTAGAGGGAAAGGCTTTGTAATCTGTGGAAGAGGAGTCAATTCAAGGATCTCTAGGGACACTAGAATCTTCAGAAGTTCTACTCGTCTCTTTACATGATAGCAAAGCCGATAGTTACGTAAAGTGGAAATGTTTGGTTTCCTTAACAACTCAGTTGTGTCATGTGATATTTTTCGGAAGCTGCCTTGTGAGGACATATGATGTTTTCCTGAAAGCAGACACATGGTTGGTTGCACGAGGTTTAGAAAGAATATAGATAAAAACCCCGCAGACAGTGAGATGACACTTTTGCTTTGCAGTGCAATGATTCCTGGTCTTCAGTGGTCTTCAGTGGCATTCTGTGGTCTTCAGTGGTCTTCAGTCTTCTTCAGTGGTCTTCAGTCATCTTCAGTCATCTTCTGTGGTCTTTTCTTCATATAGAGAAATGTGCCAGAGAACTTCTTGTGATATTCCAGCTGACTTTGGCTGCTTCCCCTGACTTGTGCTGATTTGAGAAGCCTTGTTGTTTCTGCTGGAAGGTGCTGCTTTTACTGATTTATGCTGATGTTTGGTGTTTGCTATTGAAGAAAACTGCTAGTATCCTGACAGCAAAGAGTGGAATATTGCAAGGAACTACTTCTAAAACAGGTCCACAACTCCTGATTCCTGTTTACCTTCTTTTACCCATACCTCTAGTGGGTGGGTTAGAGGGGACATAAAAGTGTTTAAGAACCCCAAATAAATTTTTGAAAAATCTAAGCCTACATTCATGTAGTACTATACAAATCAATTACATGTGGTAATTAACACAATATAAATGTGGTAGCGGTTATGTTCTATTGTGTGGAGATATTGGCAAGTATGCCTTACTGCACTCAGTACAGTCACAATACTTTTCAAATATTTCCCTTTTGCAGTTGTCTTATTACACAGATGCTGGTTGCTCAGAGGGAAAGCCCTATTTGCTTGTTACCTCAGCAAATGCAAATGTCTCAAGACTTAGAAAACTTCTGTTTTGGAAGGAAAAGTATGTATATAAACCAGTATTTTGAAAAACCATCATATTGACAAAGTTCTTAATAGGTAGGAAGGAGCTACGCGAACAAGCAAAAGATCACTTCATCGTGTATATGTGGCTCTTATATTACTTCTCTCAAGTTTATTAGGAAAATGTTTCCTTCAGAGCATAACTATGGCACAGAAGACACACATTACACTAGGACCTGTAATGCATAATCGACCACATTAATGCCTCCATTTCTATTATCCATAAAACCAACAGAAAGAGTGGCTAAGATCAATTTTAAAAATGACAACATGATTTTTCAAATCTCTCTACAATGTTGTCATCTTAACTAATACATTTGACAGAGCTTTGTTTTTTTCTTCTTTTGCTTTTTTTTTTTTTTTTTAACCAATAATTCTCAGCACTTTGAAAAACATGTTTCAAATCTCTGGTGGCTTTTTTTTTTTTGTTTACTGTTAACTATTTTTTTTTATTTCATTTACTTTTTCAAAATATAATGTTATTGCATAATTTTCTTCTTCTTTTTTTTTTTTTACATCTTCTAAATGTTCTCCTA
The DNA here is from genome assembly GCF_903995435.1 of Acomys russatus. Lineage (NCBI taxonomy): Eukaryota > Metazoa > Chordata > Mammalia > Rodentia > Muridae > Acomys > Acomys russatus. The sequence continues at coordinate 46,381,013 of NC_067151.1, read as the reverse complement.
TATCTTTTGTTCTCTTTCAAATTCCTGGCCTTCTTTCTCATTAACTGTTGTTACATAAACACACACACACACACACACACACACACACACACACACACACACACACACTGAGGATTCTGAGTAAAACAACAAATAACTGCAGAATGATAACCTCGTAAAATTAGGGACTTTGGAATCTGTTGCACAAATAAACATGAGTTCCTGATGAAGAGATTCCTCAGTAGAACAGGATGTACATTCCATTGAGGCATTCTAGTAAGATAACAAACAGTGGCAGCTAGAGAAAAAATTATCAACTGAGGCTCTCACAATAGAGTTTTTTGTACATGTTGAGATTCAAATGGTTAAATTTCTGACTTCTCTTTCCCACTGCATATGCTTCTTGTAATGGAACAAGTAATAGTAACCCCTCTTGGAAATGGTTTACCTTCTAACTCTTCTCAAGGGTACAATACACTTACCCTTGAGCTCTTCACCTTTTATTCTACCTCTTTTTTTTTATAAAGTTGAGGCCAATCCAAATCTCAGACAAATGACATTGAAATACATTTTGACACAAATATGTATTGGTCTGAAATGGGAGGAGCAACTCCACTTCCTTCACAGTGAGCTCAAAAACTACATGTCAATTTATCAATATAATATTTATTATATACTTATAATATTAAATTCACTTTAAATCACATGAATATTAAAACAAGTTGAAGTATATTTTGATTCAAATCACTTATGGTTTTATTTACTAAAACAGAAACTTGTCGTTATGGAAAATGAAGCTATGGTATAGGTAACAAGCATATATGAATACATATATTATATTCACTTACATTTTACATAAATATAAATATAATGGCATTGGAAACCTCTATATTGCATTATAGTGCCCAGGAATACATTATACCAAAGTATAAGAATGCTCTGTTACCTTTCATATTACATTTTGAAACTGGACCTTCAAATTTGATCGATAGAAATAAATACTAGAAACAAATACTTAGATACAGAGTAAAGCAATACACATGCATGCTGTTTGTTAAACTATAAAAAGGCTTCACCCACATCCATTAGCATCGTGTTTCAGTATGTAGTTGAACCGCCTTCAAACTCTCCATGTTGAAGGGCTGCACTTCAGCTTGTCATTGTTGGAACAAGAAAAAAAAGTCAGAAAAGTGAGGCCCTGTAAAAATTTTTAGATCCCACTGGACTCACTTTCAAAGGACTGATAGTCTCTTTTAGTCTGTACAGAATGAGACCCTTTGCCATGTAATATAACTTTGCCACAGGCCATTTTATAGACTGAAACTTCCTAACTCTTAATGATATAAGTTTTCTCCTTTTCTGTAGATTTCTCTCCTAGGCTGTTTAGAGTGATTGAAATAACGGAAAATACACATGACAGAATGACCCAGGATAAAGGAATGCTGATTATTTCCCCTTATGAATACATGTGTGTGTGTGTGTGTGTATGTGACAATTTCAGATGACACAGTTTCTGCCAGCTTCTCTAGCGCTGCACCATTTGAAAAATTATTTGTTTAGTTAGTTTAATAATGCACTACTGCATACAAGGGATGACATTGGAAAAATAAGGATGAACTACTTAGAATTAATCATATTTCTTTCTTAATGATACACTGTCTTTGTTTCTGATATCAGGACAACAACAATAACAACAACAAATGAGTTTGGAAAATAGGCAGTGAGTTCTTTTATCCTGACAACATTCATCTTGATTGTTAGTCAGTTTGATGTTACTTGGATCACTGTTTTTATGTTTTTTAACCATTCACTTAAATCTTGAGGTTTAGATATTTTTCTTTTCTTTTTTTTTTTTCCTTTTTTTTTTTATTAATTTATTTTTGTTACATCTCAATGTTTATCCCATCCCTTGTATCCTCCCATTCCTTCCCTCCCCCCATTTTCCCATTATTCCCCTCCCCTATGACTGTTCCTGAGGGGGATTACGTCCCCCTATATATTCTCATAGGGTATCAAGTCTCTTCTTGGCTACTTGCTGTCCTTCCTCTGAGTGCCACCAGGTCTCCCCCTCCAGGGGACACGGTCAAATGTGAGGCACCAGAGTATGTGAGAAAGTCGTATCACACTCTCCACTCAACTGTGGAGAATATTCTGACCATTGGCTAGATCTGGGAAGGGGTTTAAAGTTTTTCTATCTTACTTTTCAATCACATAGCAAACAAAAATAAAAGCAAAACCAAAATATCTGCCAATGATGTTTTCCATCAATTACAGATTTGAATTTGTTATACTGGTAGCAAAGTTGTAACTGCTACCCATAGTCTAGTTTTTGAGAGTTTACTCTCTGACACTGAAGTAATACTTTATGTAAAGTGATAAGTCAAAGATTACCATAGTCATTACAACATTATACAGACGATGTATATTGAGACCTAGATTCTGCCAGTGCTATGAGATGCTAATGAGCAAAATCTACAAAGGTTAAATATAAATACACATAATTATAGCTTTCTTGTGACAAATTATTACTTTCTTTCTTACCACCAAGACATAGCTCTAAAATAACAAACTGAAATGAAGTATATTTATTCTGCAATCAGAAATCAGAGATGTATAAATATCATAAAGCACTTGAAACACTTCCAATATACATTTTCATTGCTTGTCAACTAGATTCAACATTTTTCAATAATATTTTAAATAATAGCACATCTTATTTTAATTTTAAACTAATGCTGATATAGAATATATATCTTTCATTTTGAATAAAAGTAAAAAATTTATCATAACAAAATGATAGAAAATAAGGCAAAAGAGGAAGGGATGTTGGGAATGAGAAGATACAAGTAAGGTGAATAACAATTGGGATGTAATCTGGATAAATAATAATAATAAAAATAAATAAGGAAACATATTATGATAAGATATATTGTGGTAAATCTACCATATGGAAAGGATTGTGCTGCCAAAAGACAAATAAAAGTATGTATTAATCATCATTCCTACATAATAAACCCAGAATGTACACTAATACATGGACTAGTTCAATATGTATTCAACGTGAACATAAAAGGAAACTTCTAGAACACAAAGTAAAAAATATGAAGCAATAAATTCAATTTATAACATTTAATTACTAATACAACACATATATTCATATCTATGTTAGGACTATAAGGAGCATAACAAAGTTGTGATTACAACATAAAATTTTTAAATAATATATTTACATATATATCTTGAATTTTTTTAATACTTTAATTCAGGCAAGTTAGATAATAAATTATCATAAATGTTTTAGAAGAAACAAATGGTCAATGTTTAGTAGTAATCTTCTACTGTGAAAATTAAAATGTAAAAATATAAAAAACTTGAGTTATAATACATTGATAACATTTGTGTGCCTACTGACTCTACAAAGTACATAAATATTTTAGTGGATAAATTTAGACATGGGTTGAGATTAGAGGTGGATTATCCTCAAGATCAACATGACTGATATATGAATACTTGTGGCACTCACTTCTGAGCATTTCTTTGAGTGTTTCTAAAAGAGTTAACTGAGGAATGACAACACATGCTGTACATAGGCAGTGGTAAACTGTGGATTGAGGTCCCTGTTGTAGGGCAATGTTCCTGTGAAGATGCAAACAAACGCCTAGATATAAGAGTGATGACAGCTCGTGAGAAGGATAGCACCAAAGTTCAACCTGGTTAACTTATAGACTTTAAGTGTTTTACTTATGAAAAAAGGAGTCAGAGGTAATTTATAGGAGCAGAAAGTACTCAAGGATAGCTGCAGCAGCAAAGAGCATCCTTTCACAAGTAACTAGGCGTAAAAGCTGGAAACATGGGGTGCACTGCACAGCCAGCAGGCAGTTCAACAGATTGGAGAGTGTCCTTCCTAGAGGTTCAGTTGGTCCAGACCTCTTCTAGTCACCTTGGTTGATCTCTGATTTTTGTTTTTTGTTTTCTGTAATTACCGAAGAGGTTATCTTACCCTTTCCCTGCTATCACAATGATAGTGTCTCACAGAGGTATATAATGGCAGCCTTAGTATATTATTAAAGATGTTCTCTATTTCTTTCTGTGTTTTGAACAATTGTCACATGCCAAATTGAACCTGTAGCCATAACCATGTATTTGTATGAATGGCTCTTCAATGTGCTCTAATGATAGAATGAACATTATTCACTTATGTATTTTATAGCCACCTTTTAAAATATGTATAGGCACTCCTTTTAAAATTCTACTTTATTTGGGGTTCCTTAAGCCTCTACATCCCTTCTAGTCCCTCAACCCCGGCTAGGAAATAAAGAGAGGTTAGAAGGGAAAGGGGACATAGACCTCTTTACACTTAGCTCCAGCCGGTTAGGGTCATCAGATTCTTTGGGGAAACACCAATATCAGTCATCAGATTATCTAGAATAAGAACAAATAATCATCCTTCTTCTTCCTCCATCTGTCTCCTCTGAGCCTTCTGATTTTCTCTCTGGGCTCTTGTATTTATACCCTCTCTAAATCTTCAGAATTAAATTATCTCCCCCTGGCAAAGAGTACACCCCTCTCCAAGCCACTGAATGATAAACTAAACAGATGTGGATAAACAGCGGTGGATAAATTAAGGCAGTCCCATATCCTAAACTTGGAAGTAAAACAAAAGCATGTTTATATAAGATAACTGAGTGTCTAAAGACACCGAAACTTCCACTGCAAACATCACACATTTGGATGCAATGCAATGTATTTAAATTTTATTTTCATATACTGCCACATATTTACATGGAAGGCAGTCATTTTTATTTGGTGAGAGTCTTTTGTTTGTTTGCGATATGGTGACAAATATGATACTGTCGACAAAAATGGGAAGAGAAAAGATTATACAACTAAACAGAAAGACAGAGTTGTATTTATTCTTCTAATTTTGGAGACCAAGATCTTCTCGTACCAATTGATCCCTACATACTAAGTAAAACATTGCTTGAATTAGTATTTACAGTTGGAAAGGTAAATATATATATGTATATATATATATATTGATTAAAATTATTTAATAATTATAATCCTATTTTATTTTTTATTATTTTATTTATTTTTTTCCTTTTTTTTAAATTAATTTATTCTTGTTACATCTCAATGTTTATCCCATCCCTTGTATCCTCCCATTCCCCCCCCCCCATTTTCCCATTATTCCCCTCCCCTATGACTGTTCCTGAGGGGGATTACCTCCCCCTGTATATTCTCATAGGGTATCAAGTCTCTTCTTGGCTACCAGCTGTCCTTCCTCTGAGTGCCACCAGGTCTCCCCCTCCAGGGGACATGGTCAAATGTGAGGCACCAGAGTACGTGAGAAAGTCATATCACACTCTCCACTCAACTGTGGAGAATATTCTGACCATTGGCTAGATCTGGGAAGGGGTTTAAAGTTTACCTCCTGTATTGTCCTTGGCTGGTGCCTTAGTTTGAGCGGGACCCCTGGGCCCAAATCTGCCTATCATATTGTTCTACTTGTAGATTTCTAGACCCTCTGGATCCTTTTATTTTGCTATTCTCCCATGCTTCTCTCATTTAGAGTCCCAATAGGATCCCTTCCCCTCTGTCCCAGTTTCCTGGTAAGTTTTAAATGCATTTCTTTTTATGAATTTTCATATTCAAGTAAGAAGTCAAGCAAGAAGTGTTTTACTTAAAATTCAGTGCTTTTACTACATTTTAACATGTGTGAGAATTACTAGTCTTTTTTTTTTTTTTTTTTTTTCCTGAGACAGGGTTTCTCTATGTAGCCTTGGCTGTCCTGGACTCGCTTTATAGACCAGGCTGGCCTCGAACTCACAGCGATCCACCTGCCTCTGCCTCCCGAGTGCTGGGATCAGAGGCGGGCGCCACGACGCCCGGCGAGAATTACTAGTCTTGATTAGTAGCCCTATCATATCTACTGTCTGATACTCAGTCATCTCTCTTTTCATGGACAGAAATTTACCAATATTTTGCATGAATTGAAGGAGGTCTTATTTGAGTCACTGATCATCCTTTAGTATTTAAATTCAATTTTTTACTTTTCCTATTAGTTACATTTTATGCTTCCTAAACTATAGAGGAATTTTATTCCAGCAATATGTCTATTCTGGCATGCGATCATATCCAAAGACCAAGATCTGTGGGATCAGCTGGAATATATACATTTTCTTAGTATACACCTTTAGGATGACATTGGAAAAATAAGGATGAACTACTTAGAATTAATCATATTTCTTTCTTAATGATACACTGTCTTTGTTTCTGATATCAGGACAACAACAATAACAAGAACACCTTAGTATACACCACCAAACCAAATACCCAATTGAGAAGTGTGGCTTGGAACTAAATAGAGAATTCTCAACAGAGGAATATCATATGGCTGAGAAACACTTAAAGAAATGCTCAAGGCATGTTTTCTATTCTCGGATATTTGTGAAAAATTCCTCTGTTCTCCATATTTTTCTTTTAAAAAGAAAATTTGAACATTCGATTTTTCTTAAATAACTTTTTAAAAATTTTTAATGTTTTATTTAGGAATTAGTTATTCTGAAAATGTTTTGGGATTAAAATTGCCACAGTAGCAACAAATATCCTTAAGATCCAGATCATGGTTAGTAATGAATTAACATATTTCAAATATGTCAATTTCATGAGTTCACAATAAACTTTTTAAATCACTAGTCATCATTGTCACGTACCAGAAAACAAGTTCACTTAATCATGAGTATTAAATGGAGGAACACTTTAGCATCTGTATCTTAGAATAATAAAATAATTGATTTGTGAGTGTGTGTGTACGTTTGTGTGTATGTATGTGTATGCGTGTAAATGTAGGAGAACATGCCATGTGTGCCTGAATATGGATGCAAAAGGCCATAATTATTTGTCATAGACACTTTCCACATTATTTTTAGTATTGTTTTTAATTTAGCCTTTGAGAATTTCATGTGCACAATGTATTTAGGTTACACTGTTCTCCCTCTTTTTCTCCTTTCTCTGACACTGCTTCATTGCATCTGCCCTTCAATTTCATGTACTCTTTTTAAATAATTTCATACCACACTATGTGCAATCAGTCTACTCATGGGCACAACAGCATGCATTAGAGAATGTGAAACCTACCAAGGGCCAAGTCCCTAATGAAATTGACTCTCCCCATAAGCCTCAGCTGGGATTAATTTCCTTATTCCCTTCCAAATCCTTGCTGTAATGTTGACTTGCTTTTTCTTGTGTAGGTCATGAACTCACAACAGCTGTGATTACCTGTACAATGATTTTTAATGTCAATGTCTGATGGTACTTTAATAGTTTCAGTGTTTAAGATTTGCTTTTATCGTAAGTGACCTCATAAGAAGTAGTGACATTCTGCTGTTGAAGATAATATGTTGAAAATATTAATTAAATCAAATAGGATAGACTTAGTTCTTAACATCTGAGCCATTTCTCTGGCCACTCTTTTTTGTACATACTCCCTGTATTTTGATTTTAACTGAACTGTTCCTGTTCGTATGATCACATGTAAAAAGGCTTAGTAACAAATTCATTCACATGTCTAGCATGTGAAGTGCTTGAAAGTTGTTATAGCTTCACTTCAATAAGTTGAGAAATATTCTGAAAGTGCTGAAAACCAATTATGCTTCCTGAACCTATCAGATAGCCATGGCAGAACAAATTGACATCTTATTATGTGAACAAATACATTCTGAGAGTCTCAGCCAAGATGTACAAACCTTAAATAGATCCAGCCGAGCCAAGCGCTAGGAGAGCATTTAAGTGGTAATTTTGAAAAATTACTCTAGGCAAAATGTGAGGTAAAAAGGGAGTGACAAATCTCCAGACAGCCACTGCACTTTCTTTGGCATAACCATGAGCATCTTCACTGTGTAATAATTCAACCAATATCTCTTCATGTTTCAGTCATGTTAAAATACATATTAACCACTTGAAATGAGATCAAGAAAGTCTTCCTAAGAAAAGAGGAAGACAAACACTTTTTGGAGCTGTATTGAGACTAACCTCCACAACTCTGCATTTCAGTTGCTTGTGCCTTCCTATAAAGGGATTTTACAGAACAAAAGGTAGCAACAATAAAGTGCATTTCCCAGAATGAAGTGACTACCCCTGTCTTTCTTGGAATGACAATATATCAGTATCAGGGAAGTATAAATATCATAAAGCAAAATCTTCCCAATTTTCTCCTTTAGAATATTGTTCTAATTCATTTCATTGATTAATAAGCATGATTCACTTAATACATTATAATGCCACTATTATTATTAACATTTAATCTATTAAATTAATCATGAATAAGTGAAGTAAGTTGTTATTTTGACATTATTTATTTCTTCCATACTGCTCTTTAAAATAATTTTATTTGTAGGTATCCATTGCACATGTGTGAGAGTATTCAGGCATGTCAGAAGAGGACATTAGATCCCTTGTTCGGGAGTTGCACATGCTTGTGAGCCACCTGGAGCTTGTATTAGGTTTCTTTGCCAGAGCAACAAACCTACTATCTCCTAAACCAATCTCCAGCTCCTTTACCTCTTTTAAAAGTGAATATTTTAAAAATGAATTAGTCTCACTTCACAAACTTAAGCTATTGTTATCTACTGTGTCAGTTAGAGTTCACATACACACACACACACACACACACACACACACACAGAACCTAATGCAAGAACATTAATGCATTTTTCCTATTTCAGTTATAAAAAGAGGTACTACACTTTCTTAGATGCCTTCCTTTAAATCTATAAGATAAAATCACACTAAAGTAAGGTGTTTATATAAATGTCTTTATAGGGGCAGGGCTTGACTACCCTGCCTAAATTTGTACCTCCCTTTCTTGTTAAAATTGAAGTTATGACTTATATATGTTCACATATGTTCTTTAATGTTTCTATGACAGAACTATTGGCAAAAAATTTCAGTAAGTTTCAGTTGTCCAGGAGAATATTTATTTCCTTTCAGTAAATATTGGTTTTGCTGAGTCCAGAATGCTAAGTAGATAATCATTTTAAACATTATTTTACTCCATTCTGGTTTTGCTTGCATAGTTTCTGAAGAGAAGATTAACGTTAATTCACTCAGTGTTTATACCTTTGTCTCTTAGTATCCTCTTCTTTTTCAGAAGTATTTATTTTACCTTCTGTTTATGAATGTGTTGCTTGCATGTATGTATGTGAACCACATGTGTGCATTGGCTATAGAAGTTTGAAGGTGGGTCTCAAATCCCCTGCAACTATAGTCAGAAATGATTATGACTCATAATGCTAGTACTGGGAACCTAAACCAAGCCTTCTTTAAGATCAACTAGTTCTTTCAAAGCCAACTCTCCAAGCCTTTTTGTCTTCTCTCTAAACAGTTTTCATTACCTTTGAGAAACCATGGTTTGAATGTGACATAACGAGTATTTACTTGAATATTTCAGGTTTATTATTAGGTTTCTATCTATCATTAACTTATGAAATCCTGGTATTACTGTTTTAAGCATTTATTCTATTCATTACATATTCTTCCCTTAGTCATAATCCACATTTCTTATGATTTCATCATTATTAACATTGACAAATCTTATATACACTCTCCAATTCCATTATTATTATTCTTTGTTTCTATTTTGAGATATTATCTTCATAGTTACTTCACATAAGGTGTATATCTGTGCCCTTGCCATTTATGTCTACAGACTCATTCTTCATTTCTACTTTGACATGTTTTGTTTCTAGTATTTACTCCTCAATCTTTTTTACAGTGACCACCTTAGATTTTATTTGCAATATGTTGTTGAATATTATGCTTTTTTTCTTCAGGACTCTGGAATTTTATCGATCACTAACTTTCGTATTTCAATAGTAAAAATGTTTCTCTGTCTTTATAAAATATCTTTGTATAACCTGTAAAGACTTTTTAAATTTTATTTTGTTTTTAATTAACAGAAAAAATTATTGTCTTCATTAGATGCATGCATATCAGTATATTATATTCTTTATTTTCACCTGTACCACTGGCCTTCATCTTTTCTAATGCAACCTCTCAGTGGTGTCCAAACAGCTTCTTCCTTCTGCGTCATGTTGTATGCATTCTATTGCTGGTTTGCTTGCTTTATGCTCCTTAAAGACCTTTTTCTTATGATTTGATGACCAACACACACACACACACACACACACACACACACACACACACACACACACACACACACACACGCCTATCATATGAGAGAAAAAATATGGTATTTGTTCTTTTTCTTTCAAAATAATTTTTTTATTAATTTATTCTTGGTACATCTCAATGGTTATCCCATCCCTTGTATCCTCCCATTCTTCCCTCCCTCCCATTTTCCCCTTACTCCCCTCCCCTACGACTATGCCTGATGGGGACTTCCTCCCCCTGTATATGCTCATAGGGTATGCTCATATCTTTAGAATTTATATTATTTCACTTAATATAATTTATTCAATTTTCCAAAACAGTCATAGTATCATTTTTCCTTATACATTAATACAAATTTCAATATATTGAAGTACAACAATTTCATTATCTGGCCATTCATCTGTTGATTGACATCAAGGCTGCTTCTATTTCCTCGTCATTGAGAATAGTGTAGCAATAAACATGACTATGCAATTAGCTTGTTGCTATGTAAAAGTCTTATTAATATTTACCTAAGAACAGTATAAATATCTCATGAGGTATTTCAGCTGGACATGAAAATCTGGTAAAATGGGCCCTCAGTGTGAGGTCTTGTCTTCATCTCAAAAGTGAAAATCCTCTGTTTACTCTGTCATAGCCAAGGCTATCAAAAACTTACTATTGCCATTTCACAGGACTCCATGTTTTCTCTCCTTGCCATATGCAGCCACCGTGATATGGCTGCATAAAGTGGAAAAGAAGAGGTTTTTTTCCATTTATAAATGATTAGGATTTTTGTTTTTTTATTTCTTTAAAATTTTATTTTATTAATTTATTCATGTTATATCTCAATTGTATCCCGTCCCTTGTATCCTCCCATTCCTCCCTCCCTCCTATTTTCCCCTTACTCCCCTCCCCTATGACTGTGACTGAGGGGGACTTCTTCCCCTTTATATAGCAAGTAGATATATTGGGGTGTGACTGTACAATTGCATAATTCTTAAGTGTGGTACTTCTATTTTCAGATAAGACTGGAAGGTAAGTAAGCCTCAAGTAAGAAACAAGACAAATGCTTCATTTCTCCCCAAAGGAATACTAGAAAAAATGGAGTTAGATATTTTAATCTCCACACTTGCTTATCTTTTGATAAAGTTTATGTATATTGACCCTAGTTAAAGGGGATTTCCTATACCCTCATATTTCCCTCTCTAGTGATTTAATAAAGCAAAGAGATGGGAGAAATATGACTGTGGAGGAAGAAAAGCAATGAATATAGATGAAGGAGGGTAAAAAAGCAATGATGGTGATGCTAAAAGTCATAAGGACTCATAAAGTTAATTATTGATCCAAAATAAACAAACTTATATATAATGTTGTTTTTATTTCCTCAGATAAGGGGATAAGATGATAGCCATATGCAAGCTGCTTGAATACAGGGCGTAGGTTGATCCCACAGCACTTCTATCTGTCCTTAGGCCTAAGCCTGGAAGCTTCTACATTCTATACGATCTAATCTTCTGCAAGCTTGGACCTTGAAGGCCTCAGCTTCCTACCTCTACCTACTCTCCTTGGCATAGAATGTTTTTAGCCTCCATGACTTACTGCTGAACAAGTTCACTTTGTCTAGTTCTTTCTGAACTCCAGCTCATTGGTTCAAGTCAGCTGTTGTGGCTCAAACTCCTCTCCAAGCTGACCAACTCAACCTGGTTTTTCTCACCTTCTAAATGAGTTGTTCTGCTTGGAAACCTGACTCTGAACTCCACAAACTGAATGGCACTGACTGCACAAACTAAAAGAAACTGAAAGAAACCACACAAACTCAATTGAACTCAACTCCATTCAACTAAACTGCACCGAATTCAAGGAATTCTGACAGTGGGAAAACAATTTTAGCCTAGGGAAGAACACAAGGGTTTATTGTCCATTAACAAATGGTCAGCCCCAAAAACATACATAAAAGTAACATTACACAGGCTGAATTGGATATGTTTAAGAATACACATGTATATAACAACAATTAACAAAAAAATATGAGTTTGAATGAAAGCAAGGAGGGATAATACAATGGCTTGATGGTGGGAAAAAGAAATGGAAGTGATCTGAATATATTACCTCCCCCAAAATAAAATAAATAAATAATAGTATTTTTAAAAACAGCACTATTGGAAAACAAAACGTATACTAAACATATTTAAATTCATTAATTTACTATTTTCTCTTATTGAAAATAGTTTTTTTTTTCTATGGAATATATTCTGATTACAGTTTTCCAATACACTACTTTTCACACTTTTTCTCTGCCTCCCTTCACAACTGGATCAACCCGTTTTCTGTTTCTTTTTAGGAAAAAAGCAGGCTTCTAAGGGATAATAACAAAATAAAAAATAGTAAGATAAAACAAAGACATACACATGAGAATAGAAAAAAAAAGCAAACAGAAGGAAAAGAGATCCACTCATTTGCACAATTGGGGAATCTCAAAAAACACAAAACCAAAAAGATATGTATACATAAATACACACACACACACATACACACACACACACACACACACACACACACACACACACACACACACACACACGAACCTATAAGGTAAAAAACAGAGAAATAAATTTTAAAAAATAAAAGTGATTTAAAAACAGTGACAAAGTTTTCAGTTATGGTAGCCATGCTGATAGGTTTTGCTGAGGGAGGTAGAAGCAAGAAAGAGAGAGAGAAAGAGCGAGAGTGACAGCAAGAGAGAGAGAGAGAGAGAGAGAGAGAGAGAGAGAGAGAGAGAGAGAGAGAGAGAGATGTTGTGGTAGAGAAAGCAAAAAGAATAATCCAGATGACATCTATGCTAGGTTCACACATGCAAGCATAGCAGAGTATCCTTAACAGTGTCAAGAGTTGGCTTTCCCATGGGGTGGATCTCAGAGGTTCACCCAGCAGTGGATGAAAACATATGCTGAGACTCACAGTCAAACATTGTGCAGAGTGAAGAGAGTCTTATGGAAAAGTGGGGGGGGGGGGTAGGATAGAAGGACCTGGAAGAGAAAGCTCCAAGAGAAGACCAACAGCACGAACCTAGGAGGGCCTAAAGGGACTTGAGGAGTCTGAAGCACCAACCAAGGACCACGCACAGGCTCTCCCTAGGCTCTGTACACAGGTGTAGCCTATGGACAGCTCCAACTTCATGTGTGTCCCCTAATAAGGGTAGTGGGAAGAGTCTCTCACATGAACTCCATTTGCCTGTTTTTGATCACTTTCCTCTGACACAGGGGCCTGGGGGTGGGGGGCTGGGGTGCCTCTCCAGACCACAGGGAAGGAGGATGCACTCAATTCTGATGTGACTTGCTGAGCTGGGGTTGGTTGTGGGGTTTCCTCTTTTCTAAGGAGTAGGCAAGGGGATATAGGGGGAAGAGGTAAGGAGGGTGGGAAAGAGAGACGAGGAGGGAGGGGCTGTGATTGGAATGTAAAGTGAGTAAATAGATAAATTTATTTAAAAATAATAGAAAAATTCTTGATATGATATTATGAAACAATAGACCTCAAAAGATGTCATTGAGTTTCTTTTCTGTTGGCCATCAGCTGCTGGGCATGTGGCCTACCCTTAAAAGTGGTTTGTTTCTATTGCTATAGATAGTTTATTGTATACATGTGTAAAAATATAAATGTACATGTAAAAATAAAGAAATGTTTAATTAAAAACAAAAAAGTAGTTTATTTCCCAACAGAGACTCCCTTGGAGAAAATTTAATTTTCATTTACAAGTAGTTAACAGTTGGAGATAGTTTTTGTTTTAGTGATGAGCATTTGTCTACTTTTCCTTTTCAGTTCTAAGTTCCCATATGAAACAGACTTTTGCAGGTTCTGCCCATGCTTCTACAGTCACTGAGTTCATATGTTAGTCCTGCTGTGTTTGGAAGGCATTTTTTCCTTGGTGTCACCCCTCTGGTTCTTAAATGATCCTCCAGTTATAGAGCCCACCTTCTTATCCATAACTATCTATTCTATTTCCCTAGCAATCTCTCTCTTTCCCCTAGTTTCTCCCTCTCTGCCTAACCTCTGTGGGTTTGAATGCATTTTGAATGCAGGAGCCATTATGCTGTATTTTTAAATATAAGTTTCTGCTTACTGTAAGAGCTGAGTTGCTGTTTATGTCTGTTTCCTAATGTGTTAGTCACCACAACCCATGGCCTGACCCTGTGTGACACACTGTAACCCTCTCTAGTCATGTTTGCTAATCACATGGTGGTGTAGTCACTGGCCAGGGTTTTGCTGCACTTCAGTAAAATCAAGCTTGATTTTACTTGTGATAAGGGTCTTATTATTGCCCACTGGGATTAAAAGTTCTCCAGAATGACCTTGGTTGTAATTAGGTTAAAAGATAATATCTACCTATAGTCAATACATATTGTATTTGTCATCTGGGTCTGGGTTATCTCACTCAGGATAAATTTTTTATAGTGCCATCTGTTTATCTGCAAATTCCATAACTTTCTTTTTTAACAGATGAGTAATATCCCATTGTGTAAATGTATGGCAATTTCTTCATTATTTCATCTGCTAAGGGACATCTAGGTTGATTCCAGTTTCTGGTGCTATATAGAGAGCAGTAATGAATAGTTGGACAATGTGTCTGGTTTAGGATGAAGCCTTCTTTGGGTATATGGCCTGTGGTGGTTTGAATGAAAATGGCCCATAGGGAGTGGCACTATTTGCATATGTGGCCTTGTTGGAGAAGATGTGGCCATGTTGGAGGACGTTTGTCACTGGTAATCAGCTCTGAGATTGGAAATGCTCAAGCCAGGCCCAGTATCACTCTCCCTTCCTATTGCCTGTCAATGCAGAACTCTTAGCCCCTTTTCCAGCACCATGTCTGCCTGCGTGCCACAACACTTCCCACCATGAGAATAATGGACTAAACCTCTGAACTGTAAGCCACTTGCCCCCGTTAAATATTTTCCTTTAAAAGAGTTGCACTGGTGATTACGTGTCTTCACAGCAATAGAAATCCGACTATGACAAGTTATAGGTAGGTATCGATGTTGACCCAATTTCCACTTTTATGAGGAATGGCCGTGTTGATTTCCATAGTGAATGTATACATTGCGTTGCACAAGCAATCAGTGAGTGACCTCCTTATACTGGGTAGTGACATCCTACCCAGTATCAACTTTCATTTGTTTTGTTGGTTCTAAACATTCTGATGGATTTAAGAAGAAATAGGAAAGTAGTTTTCTTTGCATTTCCTGGTGACTAAGGATTTTAGTTGCTTTACTCTTAACCTTGACAAAGATCTAGGTACTTTTCTTCTGACAATCATTGTGTATCCTACAAGGGCTTGTTCTTATCTAGTGTCTGTTACTATGGTACAATGCTGCAAAAAAAAAAAAAAAAAAAATTATTTGTGAGAGAAAGGGTTTCTAAGTTTGCAATTCCAGGTCACCGGCCATCACTGAAACAAGTCAAGACATAAATTCATGGAATGCCATTTTAGGTAGGCCTGTTTGCTTTATCTCTGATGATTGAACTCAGAGCCAAGTAATTGTACCAGAACCTACAGGGAGAGCTTCTTGCTGTCTCAAATAGGCTCATGGTAAGCCATCTTCTACAGAGTAAAACAAGTTCCCCAGAGAATGGTGTCAGCTGCAGTGAGCTGGCTCTAAGGCAGCACTCTCTTACACACACACACACACACACACACACACACACACACACACACACACACACACACACATTCAAAGGCACAATTACAATATATCAAAAATCTTGAAGTCTATGATTCATTAAAATTGACTGTCTATTGTCTTCTGGATGCTTCCTTAAAGTAGAATGTAGGATGGGAGAAAATTATTCATGTGAGTTTAAAGGAAAATTACTTGACAGATTGTAAGTTTTATATACAACAGAGGAAACCAAAATTTAATTAGGAATGAAATGTCTGTATCTTAGGACTGCAGTCAAGTAAAATGTGAATTCAGGGGGACAGATGGTTGTCTAAAATAGTGCATATTTAAGATACTTTTGTAGCAGCAAAGTAGACTTAAATCAATGTGCTGAAAGGATAATTTTAATCAGGGCAACTACGAGTTGTTATATTAAAGCTGATTAAAATTTAGCGAAACAAAAGCAAATTCCTACATATCAATCTTCTACTAAGATGAAGTATACAACTAATTTTCCTGGTTAAAGTTTTGCCTATCTTGTAAATTTACTTTGTAAATTATAAAAATAAGAATAAGAGTCAAAGTAGCTCAATATAACAAAACAGTAATAACTGATGGATAAAATAAATCTAATTCAATTTCCAATGCAAGTCAGAATTCTAACAGGTAATTAAAAATATGTACTGGCCAGGGACATTGCATACAGGTGGTAGAATGGTTGCAAAGCAGAAGCAAGCTTTAAGTTGGATCTCCCCGACACCTCAAAATACAAGATACTGTGGTGAGCATTTACAGTCTCAGAACTTACATAGAGGCAACAGGATCAGTGATTCAAGGATAGCCTTGATGGCTTCTCAAGTTCAAGAAGACACAGGGCTACTTAATACTCTGGATCAAAACCCATTCCATTTATCATTCAAGAACGGTTATTAACAATATAGCCATATTAACTTAACATAACTCTGAAAATATACTAAATTGTTTTCCTCTCCTCATTAAAACACAACATAGACTAAGTAATAGCAGCCTTAATTAGGAGCACCAGTTTATCCATTAGAAATTATTATGACTAAATAACTGTTAAAACTGTTTTAGATTGTAATATTCACCAATTCTGTCACTTACTTCCCAAGGAATAGAATAAAATGTTTAGTCCTTTCACTGTTCCTTCATCCAAAGCACACATTAAAGAGTTATATGAGAAATGAACACTACAGAGTATTGTGGTTAATTTAGAATATGGTCTAATAAGTGTGTATTATTAGCCCTACAATTATTATTCTGGTGTATTTTATAACTCATTATCTATCAATAAAGCATAGACACCTATTTTATATTAAAATAGCTTTTGTTCACCTGAGTCATGGCAGATATTAATCTCCTAAACTGCCTCCTATATTGGGGCAGGTACCCCATACCCTGCTCAATCCCAGCCCATCTACTTTTAATAATTTCAGTCAAGCTACTTCCTATCCATAATCCCAAATACGTGCTAATGTTCATCTGATCTGAATCTTCCATCCACACTGGTCATGCGCTTCTCCCCAGTCTAACCCATGGATGGCTACAACCTTCTTCATTCACCATTTCCTCCTAGTTTCCCTCCTCTTCCAGTCTCTCTCCCCATAGAATCTTAGCCATGCTTATCCCATTCGCCCAGGCCTGGTGTGCTGCCTTTTTATTGGTCAAACAGGAATATGTTCTTAGGCAAAGTTCCAAACATTTTGCGGTGCATGAGTCTGCTCACTTGGGAACAACCAGATCAAACCCCAACAACAGAGAGAATTCAGGAGGAATAAAACATACTCAGTATGCTGTCTCTATACACACATTTAATTGGGGAAGAAAGGCTGAAAACAATAACCTGAGTGAAATAAGGCATGTAAGTATCTAACGAAGAAAAAAGTTAGAGACTGACAATTTTTAAATATATATTGAACCGAAATGTATGGGAAAGATAAAGGAAGTTGAAATGGAATAAAATCACAGGAATGTGCACTCGTGCCTAAGGATTGGCTCTCTCACAACTGCTTCTCATTTTCCTTTAAATTTCTTTTAGCTTTGTTTTCAATGTTTGAAAGTCTTCATCTTTCTCAAGTATTGAGGATGCAGAGATCTATCACACATATTTGAAAATGTATGCAACTAAGTCATTATTATTAATCAACAGGATTAACTTTTGAGAACAGCAAATATATTACTGTTACAGTAAAGATGGAAACTTAAAACAAGGATAAAAAGGCTTAGTAATTTTCTTGTTTATATTTTATTTTATCTTGAATTCAAACTGATAGCAATTTCCTGGAACTTTTCAGCTCTATACAATGTTTTTTAAATCTAGGTAGAAAACTCAGCAACCAGTGACTATACACCAGTTGTTCAGAGTGTAGAACCTATCAACCAAGTGACTGATTGTCAACCCAGCAATCAACAGCTTTTTCTATCTCTTTTTTATATCTTTCAACAGAAAATCAAGTGCCAATTCTCTGCACCTGGAGAGCAAGAATAAAATAATTGAAAAATATACTATCAAAACATATTTGAATATAATGCATGTATTTTGTAGTATTCCATATAAGTGGTGTGTGTATGTATGTGTGTTTATAAGTATGTATGTATGTACATATGTATGTTTGTGTGTATGAAGCCATAACAACTAGAAGTAATTTAATGGAAGATACACATATCATATAAAGAGAATAATTTGGATAAATTTAATATTTTCTGTTCCCTTTTCCTGAGATATCACCGTATCTAAGAAAGATCTTCCTGCTCTAAATAATCTGATTAAGAAAATCTCTCTGAGGAGTGTCTAGCAGCTGGAGGTTTAGCTGATTTTATTTGCAGTCAGCCTGACAAGATTAACTACCACAGGTGAGAATCACATTTCACTTAAAGTGAAACAGCAAAAAGTTGCCAATGGTAATGATATTTTGTCTATCAAGTATGAAATAGGTATATAGTATGATAATTAAGGAGAAAGAAGAATCCAGATTTCTTAATTTCAAAAATGCCCTTTTTACAGGGCTATTTTAAAAACATCTTATATATATTATGATTCATAGGTCTTCTATAAAAGACACATATATTTCAGCACTCACTTTGAGGAATATGAAATAAACCTATGTAAAGATAGTTAAAAATAATATGTTATGTGAAATCCATATTATCAACGTAGACAATATAATAGCAGTGTTACAAAAAAAAAAAACCTTCCCATTTGCAAATTATGCAGAACAGAGTATAGTTTACATTGCCTCCAGTGATGACGGGAAAAGCAAGGAAGATAAGGTTCAAATTTGATGGAGACCCTCAGAATAAAAGATATAAGCAGTTTAAGTATACAGAAGCAATTATGGTAATATGAATATATAAGACAGAATAATGAAGTATGGTACCCAAAATTCAAAACATTTTGTTTGGGAAATATTTTAATGGGTATCTAAGAAACCGGAAGGATTTCTGAAAAAGCGGGTGTGAAACAGGCTTCCCTATGGAGATTTGAAAACTCACAATTTCAATCAAAGGAAGCAACACTCAGAAGACTAATATCTGAAGAGAGTTATTTGTGGCTTGAGTGTGAGACAGATGACAATAAGCTGTTAGGGATCAGGTCTAGATGAGTTGAGCCCATAGCAATGTATTTGGTTCTGGGCTAAGTAAATAAAAGAGTTACTAGGTGACAACACAAATGCTTGAGTTTCATTGTTTTACTATGTGTGTTTTTTTTTTTCTACTGTGGATTGAATATATTGGAAAAAATGATTATTTCCCAGGTAGGTCAACACATGATTAAAAACCAGTACTCTAGATACTGTGACAGGATGAATATGATTTCAAGACTAGACTGGGCTACGAAGGGAGATTGAGCCCTAGTGGGTTATGCTGTGGGACACTATTATGAAAATAGAGAAAAGAAGACATTGAGGGACGGTGGTGAATATGAACAAAGTATAATAATATGTATGTATAAAATGGCTAAATAAAACCATTTCACTATGCTCACCCACAATTTTTGAAAAAAGCAAATAAATTATTTTAGAAGAATAAATGACACAAAAGCATTGAAATAGAATCTCTAATCCTATATTATAGATAGTTAATTACATACCAAAATCACTTGTAAATATAGTTACATGAAAAAATCAAAATACTTGACCTTAATAGGTATAATATGGACATTCCTATAGTAAATATGAAATATACACAAAGTAGGAAAATCTCAATATTATGGATTAGTGAAAAAATTCAAACAATTACCATGAACTATAATAAATAAATTTCTCTTTATACTTCTAGAGCATAATTTAGATCTTTTTGAAAATGATTGTTGGATAAGATACTGAAAAAGTTAACATTTTTAAAAGATTTATACAGTGCTCTGCCTACATATACACCTGCAGGACAAAAGAGGGCACCAGATAACATTATAGATGGTTTGAGCCACCATGTGATTGCTGAGAATTGAACTCAGGACCTTTGGAGGTGCTCTTAACCTCTGAGCCATCTCTCTGGCCCCAAGAGTTAACATTTTATCTAAAATCAGACCAGTAATTGGCATTACATACAGTGATTGGCAGTCTATAAGGTAAAATTTACACACACAGCCATTTGAATGCCCACAGAGTTTCATAGTAACAATGTAATTCCAGATAAATGCAAGGATGTACTATGATGTGGATTACAAATCACAAGAAAAGAAAGGTCTAGCTCATTTCAGGGCAGCAGGAAACTGACGTCACTTGTCAACTTTTAGGGTGATTTCAAAAAAAAACTGTTAACCCGATGATTTATTGTGGGAGTGGGGTGATATATGTAAGAACAAAAATGGAAGACTCTTAATATTTATTCTTTTGCAGCACAAATATTTTTTCATTTCTGTTAAATTTTCATGGCTTGTTTGTAAATTGTCCATCTAAATAAGAAACACATATTTTGATAGATGTGCCCTATTAGGAACACAAATTAAAAAGCAATTGAGCAAGTGACTTTAGTCACCCTCTTTCTAATTCTAAAAATATTAAGATAATTTTTCTATTCTATTGTATATTCTGTTAGAAACGAAATGGTAAGTCTGAAGAAATCTTATTTGTGAAACCTGTCCATGTATTCAAAATGAACTGAAAATTCCTTGACACTGTATGGAATAATGAATAATCTAAGAAAAAATTGATATCAACAAATTTTCTGCCCCAAGGTACATGAGCACAGAAGAGCTGGCCTTGCCACTTGTCTCCCATATGGTGGCTTGGGTATTGGAGAGATGCCCTCTCTCTCTCTCCCCTGCCCAGGCACAGTTGGGGGAGTTGGCTCTCCTGCTCACAAGCTGCAGCGCACTACAGCAGGCTTTGTACTTTGCCCTGGCAGCACAGTAGAGATATCCCCGATGGTGAAGAGACAAGGGGAGGCTGCCCACGGTTACAAAAACTGAAGAGCTAGCTCAGCGCCTAGCCAATTAGCCCACCTTGAGTAGACAGTACAGTAGATCTGGTTCTGATGTTATGGCTGCAGGCAATCTAGCTGGAAGGCACGACAGCAGAAGAGGTGTTCCTGCCCCTTGGTGGAAGATGCATTTTGTGAAGTAGCTGGGGCAGTGCTGGAGAGTGCATCCTGGTGATGTGGGTACAGAAGAGCTGGCAGGGGGCCTAACTCAGCTGCCTGCCGGGCCCAGATCCAGAGCATTGAGTGGTCCCATCTCAGTGTCTACCTTGTCTTTGAACTACTAGAGAGCATGAAAAGACCAGTACTGCAGATCCAAAAGTGTAGGATTTAAACTACACAAAGCAAGAACAGTAGGTCTAACAGTCCTTGTAAGGATCCAATTTGGATGGTGTTGCAGAAGCAAGGCGCCTCGAACAAGACCAATGACTCATTGCAATGAACATTTGCAAGTAAACAGGATGGACAAATATTTTACCGGGGACACATTGTGAAATATTACAGCTTCCACAATGAGATATTTTTATAATTTGTTTTGTTTATTAATTTTTCACTTTTGTTTTATGTTTTCTTTTGGGAGGGGGTTGCAAGGACCAAAGTTGGATACAAAGAATAGGGAGATAAGTGGTATTGAAGTGTATGATGTGAAACTCACAAAACTTAGGTTGAAAAAACAATATGACTCCAAGTTTTTAATTTCATCTGCACATAATTCATAACTAAATGGCTACTACTTGCAGACTATGCTATGATTTGCATGGGTAGAATATATGTGGATTCCATCTCTATGTGCTTAATTATCTATCTTGTTTTGTATTTATCTTTATATCGATGTATATGGAAAAATAATTATCATCTACCATTTAACGTATCTGTGATGTATTACAGTTAAGTATTTGTGAATTAAAATTGATAATATCAGAGAAAGCATTTCATTGGGAAAGTTGAGTACATAAGGATGTAAAATTTTAAACACTTTCAATAATTTTATTTCGTATGAGATTCAGATAACTGATACATAAAACTATAACTGAAGAGTGAAAGAATTGGAGTTGTGATTGGTACAATCAGAAATAGAGACTGCAAAATGCTCAGTCTAGAAAGAAACATAAAGCTCAAGGACCATTGCAGAAAAGGGCACAAAGAGTGGGAAAGCCAGAGGTAGGAATGACTGCAAGATGACATTATCCCCCGGAGGCAGGACTGCAACTGCACATGCATGCTCATAGCAATTGTGACAACTTGCACTAAACCTCCACAAGTCCAAGACAGACCATGTCCCAGCATGCAGAAGAATTTGGTCCCTAGCCATGAGATCATTAACATTAGCTTATGGGAAAGGGAAGCACAGTTTTCTCTAGGATTCTAGGCTCTAGTAAGCTGACGACGATGTTCTACTGGGAGACCACACATCCAAGGATAGTTGGGCAGCAAAATTTTTTTCTTGAAGGTTTTCATTTTCTTTTGTTTTTGAAAACAATTTTGTTTGTATAGATAATAGGGATTGGATTTAGGAAGGGTACGGAAGGTACTGGTATGGTCAAAACAGTTTGTAGGAACTGTCAAGGAACTAACTATTTTATGAACATTGAAAAAAGAAGAGACTTGATACCCTATGAGCATATACAGGGGGAGGAAATCCCCCTCAGGAACAGTCATAAGGGAGGGGAATAAGGGGAAAATGGGAGAAAGGGAAGAATGGGAGGATACAAGGGATGGGATAGCCATTGAGATGTAAGAATAAATTAATTAAAAATCTAAAAAAAGAAAAAAAATTGGATAATTTTCCCTCAGATTTCCACCATGGTTTCTGTGCATAAATTGTTCTCTTAACTTATGTTTTAAAAAGTCCAATATTCATTATACACTAATGCTGACTGACATTTTTCCCTCAAGGAACTCAATAAATCAGGAACAAATCAAGAAATTAATAAGCCTTTCCATCACACTTCTAATATTTCTTCTCCTGTATATAAGAAAATCATCATTAAGAGGAGATGCTGTTGAATGCCACTACGAGAATATCTGCATTGTTTATGATTGCAGAGAATTTGAATGTATAATAGTCTATTAAACATTTAGTTGAAGCATCCTTGGACCTGGCATTCCAGGCCCGAAAGCATTATCAGCCTAATACAAAGTAACATATGATTATAACAACTTTTCAAGAAGAGAATATTTGTAATTGCATTAAGTATTCCATCATCCTAAATATATTACTGACACAAAAATCATAAGGTGGATTTGGATTGAAAATTTAACAAATAATGTTAAATAATCACCCTCTGGTGTATGGCTACATATCTTTTCCTCATCTAAGGATCTCAACTTCCATATGTTACCTTCATGGACATTAACCTATGTGACCTGCACCTTCCCCATGCCCTTAATACCAGAACTAACTTTAAAAAGACAGCTCAACTTAACTAGGGGTGAGCAAGGGTAATTTAGTTCTTGGGAGTGTGTGGATGAGAGGTTCCCAGGGTAATTGTATACGATTGGCTGGGGCTTAAGGTGCCAAAATGCTTTACATTCCAGGTGTTCCAGATATAGTGGCAGGTCCTTATCAGGAGAAAGGAAATTGAACTTACATTTTGGCCATGGGCTAAGCTCATGGCCACCCTCAGGGATGGAGATCTGGTATAGAGACACTCTCCAGGGACATGGCAGACTGCGATCTCAAACAGCAGAGTCTCCCAACAATCCTCAGTTACCAACTATATCTATATAGAAGTAATATACAGAGTATCTTAGAAATGGCAGTTGTGCTTAGGTCTTTTGATCTGGTTTGTCCTTCCCTCAAGTTAATTTTTGGGGCCTGAATATAAGGAATTGTTTCAAGCTAGCTTTTCTTTTAACATTTTTACCTTGAGCAAAATATTTATGAAATAAATATCAACTATATAGTTCTAACCTCTTAAACATATCTTAAGAAATTAAACCCCTTTCCCAAATTGCATGATGACCACTTTAGGAACAGTCACAAGTAAATACGAGGACCATTAAAACTTACCTTGAATGTCTTCACTTATGAGGAAAGTGGGACAGAGGGGACAACATCCTATTGGGACTCTAGTGAAAGAAGCATGGGAGAATGGGGAAATAGAAGGATCCAGAGGATCCTAGAAACCTACAAGAAGAACATTATGATGGGCAGATCTGGGCCCAGGGGTCCTGCTCAAACTATGGCCCCAGCCAAGGACAATATATGCAGTAAACTTCGAACTCCAACCCAGATCTAGCCAATGGACAGGACATTCTTCACAGTTGAGTGGAGAGTGGGGTATGACTTTCACATGAACTCTGGTGCCTTATATTTGACCACATCCCCTTATGGGGAGGCCTGGTGGCACTCAGAGGAAGAATAGCAGGCTACCAAGAAGAGACTTGATACCCTATGAGCATATACAGGGGGAAGAAGTCCCCCTCAGTCACAGTCATAGGGGAGGGGAGTAGAGGGAAAGCGGGAGGGAGGGAGGAATGGGAGGATACAAGGGATGGGATAACAATTGAGATGTAATATGAATAAATTAATAAAATATATTTTTAAAAACTTACATTTAAGTGGCTATCTGTGTAAATTACTTTTCTATTTAAAACAGAGATAAATTGTTTCTATGAGGAGTAATATTTTTCTTTGAAACATTGAAGTTGTTCTTTCTTTTATGCTTAATTTCAACATGCTTTTCTCTAAGTATTAAAAATGCTTTTAATGTTAACAACAAACTCTCACTCTCCAGACTCCAAGTCACAGTGTACTATTCTTCTTGCTGGTAGTGCTGTGTTGTATCCAGGGCATATTAAAAGGAGGTGCCAAAATCAAATTACAGAGTGTATGAGTTTCAGCACTTAATTCCCATGTGTTACTATAAACATAATTTTACTCTTGGCATGTTTGGATAACTGTCTGCCAGATAGTGAAAGTGTGACACAGCTTCCCTCGTGTGAATTCTGTGGCCAACAACTGACTGTATAGGATCAATGAGCTCCCAATGATTATGCATAACATTTTTACTCATTAGTAAAAGGTGTCAGCATCTGCTACAAGTGCTCCATTTAGAAAATAGAAATAACTTTCTCACCTTTCCTATGCATTTTCTACACAGAAAAATGTAATTTGCAGTCCCACTCTCTTAGTCTGTTGAATGGCAGTGCTACGGGGAAAATGTATCTAAACATATTTTTGGCTCCAACCTCTTACCCATTTAAGACTTTTTATCTTAATCTCCAGCACAGAGGCCATCTAAGGATACTCCTAGGAGCACACAGGAAGCTAAATTTTGTGTTTTTATTACAGTTATTTTAACACTCTTTTCTGCTCTGGATCTCTATCATTTCCCCCCTATCATTTCAGAGAGTGACCTTATCTGCTACCTTTTCCTGTTCAAACAGAGACTTATCTGGCATGAACAGCCCAATTTCTCAAACCTATATCTAAAAATGTAACTGAAATAATACCTATTATCACTTAAATCCTGACCTTGTCAGAGATAACCATACTTTCCTAAATCTAAAGCTAACACATTACCCCTTCACTCACCACGCTATTTGAATCACATTCTCAGGAAATGCTATCAGATCAACTTTTCTTGTTTTCCAGTACACTCAATTTTTGTTGTTGACTCTTAGCCTCTCTTTTGATTGTAAAATAAAATAACACTTTCTCATGGCATTTATGATAAGTTGTATTTTATTATATATTGTCATAATAATAAGGTATAAATTGATAGTGGCTAGCAAGCAAATTTCCTATAAATCTTTGGTTCCTTTCTTTTGAATTTTACAATGTGATAGGTAGGTATCTTCCAAAATTTGCATTTCGCCTATATCTTTAAGCTATAAAGAAAAAGAGGTTAATATTTTAATTGGTATGTTTTAGTATGGGTGTGAAGAATAAATGACTGCATGGTGGTCCACCTTTATTACCCCAAAACTCAGGAGGCACCAGCAGACGTTCTCTGTCTACATCCTGGTCATATCTATCTACATGAAAGCCATCCTGGTCTAGACACCATGTTTTAGACGACACAGAGCTACTGGAGAAAACTTTCATAAAAATAAATTAATTAATTGATTTTAAAATACCATAAAAGGAAAAAGCTGATAAATACAACAAGGAAAAATTAGAATCCAATGTAATATTTAACACTCTTAGATATTTTAATGTTGATTTAGTAGGCTTTGTATTTTTATTTATTATCTGTGAGGTTTATATAATTTTAAAACTCAAATACTTCTGAAATTACAAATTCTCCATTACTGTTACATGCACACACCCACACATTACACACACACACACACACACACACACACACACACACACACACACACACCATTTATTTTAAGTTAGGACAATAAAACCAGCCAAGATATTGCTTCAGACAGAGCTAAATGTTGTATTTCTTAAACAATTATTCTAATATTCTTTTTAGTTTTAATCTCTGCCTTTGTCCCATATCATTTAAAATAAACATATATCAAAGATATGTGTATAGGTATAATCATACCTGTCACATATTTACATACATACATACATACATACATACATATAATCTGTTCTTCTAGCTAACTAATCAAGGTTTCAGCGACATCTATTCTGTTTCTGGATAGGTCGAATTTCAACATCATAAACTTAAGAATCCTATTTTCGTTTAAATTTTATTTCTTTGGGAGCTATGCTGAGTTGAGATCATAGAGACAAAATGAACAAAAATTATTAAAATGTTTGGTCAAATACTTGATAAGAACTGCCTCAGCCCTTCTTTCTGTTACCCTCTGCCAAAATTAATTACACAACAGTCCCTGTTTCTGACTGATATTGACTTCTTCATCTTAATAAGATCACTGACCTCCATTTACTTTACTAAAGCACCATCCAAAATTGACTACCAGACAAAAAGTAGTTAACTACAGAGATTTGTTTTGTGTTTCTTTTAATTTTTAAATATATTGTGTTATTTAAAGTTTTTTTTCATACAGAATATTTTAATCAAACTTTCCCTCAGAACTATGCCCATTTCTTCTCCAGGTCCTGCCTCAATACACACTCAACATTATACTTTATTATTTAAAACAATCCACAGAAATAAAAATAAAAGAAAAGCTGCAAAATAAACAATAAGAGAAAACATTACCCTCCCCTCAAATCATGGCATGTGTTTGTGTGTGTGTGTGTGTGTGTGTGTGTGTGTGTGTGTGTGTGTGTGTGTGTGTAAGAGAGAGAGAGAGAGAGAGAGAGAGAGAGAGAGAGAGAGAGAGAGAGATATCAAATACTACTGGCCAAAGGTACATGTCCTAGAATGTCACTGATTTGCCCAGTGACACTCCATCATGTAAAACTTATCCATTCCTGATTAAGGATGGAACACCATGTGTACCTCCCTTCTCAGTGCTAGAATGTTCTGCTTCATAGATACTGTTGAGGTTTTCTTATTTTAATAAAGTCTCAACTTCTTATGCATTTTGTATAAATAAACATTGGATATAATCTGGTTATATTTGCATTACAAGCATAGCCACAGTGGTGAAATATTAATATTCTATTTCTTAAGTGAAAAACTCAAGATTAAGTCTATGGAGAATGGTATATCTAAAACAGCAACAAACAATCACATTGAAATAGAATTAACAATAGAAACCAAAAATAATACCGGGGAGGCAAAGGAGATGGAAGACATCAAGAAAGCAATAGCATTTCTTTAAGTGTTTCTCAGCCATTTGATACTCCTCTATTGAGAATTCTCTGTTTAGTTCCAAGCCCCATTTCTCAATTGGGTTATTCGGTTTGGTGGTGTTTAATTTCTTGAGTTCTTTATATATTTTGGATATTAGACCTTTGTCAGATGTAGGGTTGGTGAAGATTTTTTCCCAGTCTGTAGGCTGTCGCTTTGTTCACTTGACAGTGTCTCCTGCTTTACAGAAGCTTCTCAGCCTCATGAGGTCCCATTTATTAATGGTTGACATTAAGGCCTGGGCCGTTGGTGTTCTGTTCAGGAAGTTGTCTCCTGTGCCAATATGTTCCAGGCTCTTTCCCACTTTTTCTTCTAAGTGGCTTAGTGTCTCTGGTTTTATGTTGAGGTCTTTAATCCACTTGGATTTGAGTTTTGTGCAAGGTGACAAATATGGGTCCAACACTGCAGAACTAACTAATACCCATATGAAGGTATAGAGACTCGGGCAGCATGCACATGCCTGCAAAGGTCTAACCCAAATAGAGTCTCAGTGCTGAGAGAAGATTTAGACACAAGTACCCATCCTTAACCCCAAAGCTGTCTCCAACTAATATCAATTCCCAAAGGAAAAAATTAGTTTTCTCCAGTGGAATCTCCCTATGTATACAAACCATACTTAAGAGCTGGCCCTCTGCTCAGCAGTAGATAAATTCAATTGCATTTTTTTTTTGTAGTTTCATTTACTTTTTTCTTTTTCTTGCATGTCTTTTGCACATGTATTATGGTTTGCAAATTTGTGTTTTTGTAGAACTTCTTGGTGTGTAAAATGTATGTGTTTTTGTGTAAAAATTAAATATGCTTTTTTAATTTTTTAACAATTAATGCATGATGCAATAAGACACGGTACAAAGTTTCAAATAAAAGCTGGGAAAGGATACCCAGTAGGAGGAATAGTGTTTCAAGATCAGGCAAAAGAGTTAG
Organism: Acomys russatus; assembly: GCF_903995435.1. Lineage (NCBI taxonomy): Eukaryota > Metazoa > Chordata > Mammalia > Rodentia > Muridae > Acomys > Acomys russatus. The sequence continues at coordinate 46,352,137 of NC_067151.1, read as the reverse complement.
ATACAATCCACCTCCCCTTTAGGGGATTCCACAAAGAAACCCATGCTCAGCAACCACAGCATGTATGCAGAAGACCCAGCTCAGACCCACGTAGGGCTCCTGTGATTGTCACTTATATTTCTGTGAGTCCCTATGAGCTCTGCCTCATTGATTCTGTAGGCCGTGTTCTCCTGATGTCTTTGACCCCTCTGATTTCTACATTCCTTCCACTTCCCTGGGGGTTCCTGAGCTCAGCCTAATTTTTGGCTGTGGGCCTCAATATCTGCTCCCATCAAATACTGAAGGGATCCTGTCTGCTGATGATTGGACTAGGCACAGATTGATGAGTATAGCAGGATATGTAAAACTGGAAATATCTGTGTTATGAAACTGACGAATTCCTTGCATAATTACACTGCCTGTAGATAAGCTGTGGACCTTTGACTGGACTGTGTATTGTGTGGGCTTCATCACAGACAGCCAGAAAAAGTTGAACACCAGTTCTGGGTTGCAACCTCAATTAGGAGAGAAAATAACACATCATAGATTGGAAAGGTACAATGAAGGTAGTTTATATAAAACTTCCTCAATGAAGGAAGACTGAAAATAATTAAACAAACTTAATTCTATTAATTCTCCATATCAATATTGTTCAATATTTGACAGTAATAAATGGAAACATAGTCCACTCTTTGTTAATAATCTGCTATTGGTTATATCTTATGATTTAATACTCTTTCTCTTGGTAAACTATCAGTAGGATCTGACTAGTACCTAAGTACTAGTGAAATCCCTATTACATATCTGAAAATGTCTGTATTTTATCCTAATTAATTTGTTATTTGTATTTTTCTCCACTGTTTAGGGGAATTGCTTCCACACATCATTAAAATACGAAATGCTATTATCTTGCCACTGGGAGCCTTCTGTTTTGCCAACAACAAGAGCCCTGCTATTCACTTCTCCATGAGTCTAGCAGTAAGAGAGGTGTAAGTTCAATTTGATTACTCTTTTGTTTGATGTTGTAATCAATATACCAATGGTAGCGTAACCTCATTTAAACCTTCATATGTCAACAGTTAGAAAGATATGTTTCAATAGCCTCTCCCCTCTAAAAGATAAATGAACTTCTTTTAAAACTAATGTCTGGAAGTATGATTTTCCCTAAGAGAGTAAACTATAGATATAATTTTTGCTACAATGCTTAACATGTGGGGGTTACCTTAGAGCAATAAAATATCTCATTTTCCACTCTTTTATTTAAATGTTATCTATGATAATTGCTCAAGTATGATTAAATAAATTCTTCAAAGGCCACAGGACTCATTTACTTTGTATATTTATAGTAAAATAATGGGATTTATTCTGTAATTACTAAATAGAAAAGTCCTTGATAATTCCTCAACTTTTGAAAATTTAAAATTAATATCAATTCAATGAATGCTAAATACAAGGTTTCGTGCAGAAATTTCTGAGCCTTTAAAATACTAATTAAGGCCGGAGAGATGGCACAGTGAGTAAAAACACCTGCCATGGAAACATGGCCAACTGAGTCAAATTACTGGACTCCCCAGTGAATGGGGAGAATTCAGGTACATGTGCACTGTGGCATGTACATGTGCAAGCACACACACAAATGAACACACACTAATAAAATAATGATAATAATAATAACAACAACAATAACTAAATCCTTAACATTTTACTATGGTTAAGCTTTTCAATGAATTTGAACACAACTCAATCTATGTGATGAGTACTGGCTTGTCAGGGCTACATAACAAAATCTTGCCTTAAAGACATAGTAATAGAATGTTAAATGTATATGCTTTCTTAAAAAATAAATATTTTAACAAAAAATTTTTAAAAATCCCTTCTGGTCCAGTGTGGCCACTTACCTTGAGGCGGTTGGGGTATAATGATTGCCATAATTTAAAGCCCTTCCTAGGTACAAAGTGACTTTTTGGCTGCCGATTGGTTCATAATGAGATCCTGTCTCAAAACAAAAACAAAATTGAAAAAAAAAAAAAAGGCAAAAAAGTCAGCAACTCAAAAGCCATAAAACTTATGAACAACAAAAATACATCTAACCAGCAATAAAGCAAGAGACAAAAATATTTCAGTTTTATTACCAAGTTGTATTTCTAAATCCTTTTCACATAGGTGAAGAGTAGATGATTACATAATATTTTTTGTCCAGTGAAACAATAGTATGAATAATGCCTGTCTTTGTCCTTATTGATAACATATACCACAGGCTTGACATACTAATAAATATTTATTTTCTATGGTTTGGAAGTGAGGAATGTGTATGAACAAGTCACAAGGAGCTTCAGTATGATGCTCTTTCTAGCTTAGAGATTGGGGCCTGTTACTATTCTTAAGAAGCACTGATCTCCTAGGGAACCGAAGTCATGACCCCACTGATAGGGTATACAGTCCCATGTGGTCAGTTCTAAACCAATGTACGTAAGTAAAACAGTAAATGTAACGCACCCCAGCTCATCATGAATCAGTATGTATTATAAAATAGTAGGTCTATCTCTAAATGTATATTATAGTAACAGCAATAAGTGAAGAATGAGATGGCATGAATTTAAAGAGGTGGAGGGAGAAACATGAGGAGGGAAACAACATAGATAAAGTAGTCATATGTCAAACCCTCATAAAATAAAATAGAATAATTTTTTTGTTTTTTCTAAGAGGGTTGCCATTCTATAAAATAAACATGTAACTTCGGAATGAAATTAGGAAATAATATATTTTAAGAAAATGAAGCTAGAAAACAAGTAGGCATCGCTGTCATAATGTCTACAAATATAGATTCCTTCTAACCAAAATTACTCAGAGAGATAAAGGAGGTAACTTTTTCAGTGGTAAGTAACTCATCGAGAAGATAAAAGCAATTTAAAAGAAACACAATTAACACAGGTGCAGTCTTTTTCATAAACAACAATATGGGTTACTTCAATACCTCCCTAACTGATACCTCACATCAACAAAAATGTACTAGAATAAATTTGTAAACATAACATGCCTCATTATTTTAACATATTTTCCACATATGCACTTTATATTTTGAGAAAAGGAAGAAACCTCTATTAAAAAATTAAATGATATAATTCTATTTACCATATTTAATCACGTTTCTCCATTAAGAATAAAATTTGGCTTCTCGCGGTAAACAGTATGCCAAATTAAATTGGATATTATAATTTTTGAAGTGTTTTGTTTGTTAATAACAGAAATAAACCTGAAACAAGTCAGAGTGAAACACATAATTGGTATTCTGTAACAATATAACAGGACTCTAGCCAACTCACAACTTAATTTGACCCAAATATTACCCATTAGAGAGAATTTGAATTTTTGAGACCATTCCTAGATCTAACCTTAATGTGACTGCCAAGAATGGCACAAGTAATTTCAAACATAACATAAAAATCCTGTATCCTGAAAGACCTCACTTTTAAAAAATCTAAATGCCATGAGCACATCCATTTTCAATGAGAGTGATTAGGCGATAGTGACTGAGCCAATCAAAGTCCATACAAAACATGTGGAGAAAGACCTTCTGCTTCATGGCATAAGCTGCAATCCAGCATCATGGGAGGGAAGAGAAACTGGAAGAAAGTTTCATTATGACTGGAGGATCTGGGCCCAGGGGTTCCACTCAAACTATGGCACCCACAAAGGACAATACGTGCAGTAAACATCAAACCCCTAACCAAATCTAGCCAATGGACAGGACATTCCCCACAGTTGAGTGGAGAGTGAGGACTGACTTTCACAGGAACACTGGTGCCCCATATTTGACCACATTCCCTGGACGGGGAGGAGGCCTGGTGGCACTCAGAGGAAGGATAACAGGCTACCAAGAGACTTGATACCCTATGAGCATATAGAGAGGGAGGAAGCCCCCCTCAGTCACAGTCATAGTGGAGGGGAATAAGGGGAAAGCATGAGGGAAGAAGGAATGGGATGATACAAGGGATGGGATAACAATTGAGATGTAATATGAATAAATTAACTAAACACACACACACACACACACACACACACACACACACACACACAAAGTTTAAACAATGAAGAAATGAAGCTCATACCAAGTGCTCTGACTGGGCTGTTTACACCTCATTAGTTTGTTGGTCTGACACTGTAAGAGACTATGACTTCATGGATGAATAGAAAAACAACTACAAAAAAAATACACATACACATACACAAACACAAGCCAAAGAAAATGCCCAAACAACCCCAATAATATTATTATCAGATTCCAAAAAAAAAATGCAAAATTTAAAATAGAGTGGTATACACAATTGCAGACTTTGAACACTGACCAAGGTAAAAATAGCTCAACATGATTCTGCTATTGGAAGTGAATGATTCAATCCAATTTTTAAATAAATTAATATTATTAACATTGTACAGAAAGCATTTATCACATACTTCAACTACTGGAAATAGCTTTAGTATATGACAAAAATAATGAAGATAGAAATTTGATATTGATTATAATGTTAATTTTCAGAGATGTGCATCAGATATAGGTCCTTAGATGGAATAATCCTCTACACTCCATGAAATACTTTTGAAACAGCCAAAATGATATTTCATCTTTTGCTTTTAATTTCTAAGTTTATTTTACATAGGTATGATAAATGGTCGGTTTTATGTCAGATTTTAAAGTACTCTTATAATACTAATAAACTAATAAATATTCTTCTAAAAATTAAAAATCTAAGGGCAAAATAGAGCATGCAGTTTGACTTCTGCTATTCTTGTAGTCATTTTACATATATCTGTTAATATAAATTAATATATGTATACTACAATTATATATACATATATGAGAGAATTTAATATTATATGAAACTCATGGAACTATTGTTTTTTTTATTACAAGAACCCTAGATAAGTAAATCTAAACTAAAAACCCTGAAAGGAATCTTAAATAATATGAAGAACTTAGAAGAGTTTGAGCTAACGCAACTGCTATTCTATGTAATAAGTCTTGGTTCATATGAGCAGCATAAATTTATGTAATAGAAGACTGCACACAAAGAAAATGATTCAAGAACAACAGCATCCTTTTAGCTACTTTTTCCAGTTTAGATGAGTTTTCTGGCCAATCCAATTTATTTTTAAATGTGTATTCAATATCAACAATAGTAGCAAATTACCAAAAAGTGGGGATGAAAAATGTAGTAAGATTTTAATTCTGTTTATAATAAGTGACAGAGTACTCTTTGAAAACCTAGAGCTATAGGTGGACAAGGGTTAATATGAAATCTTCTTACACTAAGGCACAAACTAATATGAAGCCTCATTGGATTTCACACAGAGAAACAGGTAGGAATTTTTTGCAGATTGACTTGATTCGGTGCTGGAACTAAAAACTGATGAGGTTCCTGGCCCCCAGATGACAGATTTATTTGATATGACTTTACTGATGTCAGAGACTTCTGTTTTGTTTTGTTTTTGTTTTTGTGGGGGAGGGGAAAGACCTCATATCCCTCTAATATTTCAGTTATTTATGACAATATTTTATTTCCTTCATGAGATAAGATGTTACAATTGGTAAGCAGAACTCTTACAATACCTAATATGAATTCTTATTTACCTGTTTTGAAATTTTAATTATTGAACTATATCTTTTGTGAAAACAATAAGATATTTTATGAACACTCTATGTCATTTCACAAATGAATAATCCATAGCAAAATGCAAGACTAGAACGGTGAATAACTATTGACTATGAGATATGAGACATAGGAGACAGCTCATCACACAATTGTGCTTCCCCCCCAGCAAGCTGAATCCCTAAATTAGATCTTCACAGCACTTATAATACACTGCTGCATGCTGTCCTCTGAGTTACACACACACACACACACACACACACACACACACACACACACACTGGATAGGTAAATTAAAAACATAAAAACATGAACTGGGACAAAAGAATGGCTCACTGAGTGATGAATCTGTGATATTCTTGCAGACACTACCGACCTTCAAAGAACATATAGGAAGTGTGAGCAGAGCCAAATAAAAGAAAGAAAATGACGGGGAATATGATGAAAAGTTGTCAACTGGACATGACTTGGGTGATGCACACATGACTTTACAGCCGTTTAAGTGGCCTGCCTAAGTTCTCCACAACATCAAGACGGTAAACATTCCTACACTGATGGATGTAGGACTTATTCATAGCAGAGGACTTCTTGGCAGTTGGTAGCTGAAGGTTGAGTTTGTGCTGATTCTCTCAAAAAATAGTCACTGGCAAAGTGTCTGTAACGCAGTAGATATTAGACTCTATGTGTTAAAACAAACAAATAAATAAATAATTTTCAAAGTAAAATTAAATTGCTAGTGTACTGATTTCTTTGGCTAGAAACAACTAAATGTGTAATTTTATTTTTAAGGCTTTCTTACTATTAGTCCAAGAGCTATTAACTATAGTCTGAATGTTCAAATAACTCAAAGGGTAGAAGTAATTAATATGGAAAAATAGGAAATGTAAAAAAAGCACGTAAAAACCAATTTTTTAAATCATACAGCTTATTTTCATTCTTTCAGTGTGATTGTGTTGTCATGGTTTGATTAGAAATAACATTTCTTTAAAAAAGATAATCAAGAAGTCTTTGATGGTTATTCTTGGTTCTTATCAACAACTAGAAAGACTGAGCACACCAGTGAGAGGTTTTTTCCTCAATCAAATCATTTCAAATTGGGAGGACCCACTTCTAAAACATATTATTGATGTGGAAAGATTCACCTTTAACCTAGATCTTTTGAGGTGGCAATGCCTAACTTTGATTTTGACTGTACCTATATTTTTTAATAGCCTCTGCTAGGGCACTTGATCTCTGATTTTACCTCCCCCTAGCAAGTCCATTCCTTCACTGGGATTAAAGTCTAAATGTTTGCGATTCTAACATCTACTGAAAACCAGTGGATATATATATTCTTATATATCCCATATATATTCATTCTATAAATTCTTTTCCTTTAGAAAAATCTAACTACTACATATCTTAGCATGAAAGGGTAAGACTGAAACATATATCAAATTTTAGACAACAAGAACAAAATAAAAGGCAGAGTATGAAACAAATAGCCATATTTGTGACTGCAGGAATCTGGCATGTTAAAAAAGTTTGTATGCCACAAAAATTCTTTTTGCTAAATGAGAATTCTATCATGAACTTCCTGGTAAAGCTAACTAGGAAAATTACAATGAAACAATGTAGGTCTACTTAAGTGTCTAGAGCTAATACTGTCCACTTGTTAAAGGAAGATTAGTAAGAAGCTATTGCCAAGGAGAGTAAAGCAATGTGGCATATAGGAGGATCCACCAGGCTCTGGGTTCTGTGGGAAAGGAAACTGAATAATTCAGAGTTGGATACTCCAGAGAAGACAACTGTGTGATACAGAATCTATATTCCAGAGCAGTAAGGAGTACACTCTCAGTTTTTAGTACAGGTTACAGAAATACATATGGCCTCTGATGTGGCATCAATAGAGGGGAGCAGGGGAACGGAGGGAGTGCTTCACACTGAGAGGAAGGCTCAGATGCCTATTTTAGTTCAGGAAGAAAACATACATCTGCACTCTCAGTGCTTGACACCGTTTCAAACCACCAGCTACTGTGAGATTACAGCTCACATATTCTTACTTGTCACTTGTTTAAAATGTTAGGAGTTTGAGAAATGTATTTTATTTCCTATAAAAAACTATTTGGCTCATGAAACAAATGAATGATAAAAATCTTAGATTTCATAGTACGACCTTATGAAGAATATATTTTGTGTAGAGCGGGAGAGCAGATAATGATGGTAAATATCTATGTTTTTGCAGACAGACGGAAATACTTAATATGCAACCAATATGGAAGGAGATGTTACATCAGGCAGGACTTTATTAATGACACCATACCAAGCTTTAGATTTTCTGTGTAGAGTAAGCCATGCATAGTTAATGGCTTCTCTGCTCCTCAGTGAGGCTATCCAACATAGACTCTAGAGGACCGATCCTCCTACTTACACCAAAATTTAGGTAAAATCAATATGATTTTCTTCAGAGAATGAATGAAAATTTGGAAAAATCACAGAAGTGGATACATGAATAAAATCATTTACATATGTATAAAATTAAACCACTATTAGTGATTTTTAAAATGTTCTAAAAACTAGAGACAGATAAATTATGAGAAGTAAGAAGCTGATGTAAGAGAAGTGAACAGAAAGACCTGCAAAGATTGAAAATACCACTGTTTTGTTCTTTTTAGACAATTAGATGGGATTCATGAAAAAAAGGCGTTTAAAGGCCTACTATTGGTGTTCTTGTCCTGGATGTTAGGGCTATTCCTGAGCAGTTCCCTGAGCTCCAAAAACAGCAGGCTATCAACAGGTCCAAATCTCCTTAAATTCCTTGAGATTGGGTGTTTCCAGAAAATTCTGTCACCATTGCCTTTAACAGGTGCACTGTGATTGCAAATCAAATAGCTGGACAGGGGGAAGAAGAAGGAAAAGGAGAAGATGAAAATAACTGACAGCAAGGGAGAAAGAAGTGAAACAGGAAATATATGTTCCTGGTACAGCAGCTGGAGGAAGATTCTCTTCAGAGGGGCCAGGCAATCTCCCCTGGTTCTGGAGCTCTCTTCTACTCCTCACTTAAACACAACTTTGCTAAACAGGCTAGGCAAACTCTCCATGGCCATTGTCAATGTGATGATGCTAACAGTCATCACATGAATGTTGTCACTGTGGCGAAGTGCTTGTGGATGGACAGACCTTGAGCCTGAGCTAACTACCCCAGTAGGAGACAGTAAGTGCCACACTTTTCCAAGATAATTTTTGGGCATGTATAGTAATCTAGCCCCAGTGGAATACTAATAAAAGTGTGTAAATTATTGTAGTCACCTTATCCTGAAGCCAGTGAATGTGGAAGGCTTTAAGTGACTTGTAAATATGGTTTGAGAATTGTGCTCTGATATTTAGAATTTAAAACTGTGCTGGTCAGGGTTAGGGTTAGGGTTAGGCAGATTTGGGCCCAGGGGTCCCGCTCAAACTAAGGCACCAGCCAAGGACAATACAGGAGGTAAACTTTAAACCCCTTCCCAGATCTAGCCAATGATCAGAATATTCTCCACAGTTGAGTGGAGAGTGTGATATGACTTTCTCACGTACTCTGGGCCTCACATTTGACCATGCCCCCTGGAGGGGGGAGACCCTGGTGGCACTCAGAGGAAGGACAGCAGGTTGCCAAGAAGAGACTTGATACCCTATGAGAATATACAAGGGGAGGTAATCCCCCTCAGTCACAGACATAGGGGAGGGGAATAATTGGAAAATGGGGGGGGGGGAGGGAGGAATGGGAGGATACAAGGGATGGGATAAGCATTTAGATGTAACAAGAATAAATTAATAAAAAAAAGAATATTTAAAAAAAACTGTGCTGGTCATACAACTTTCAAAAAATCACTACATACCAACAATTCTTTAATAATATATAATCTGATGTGATCTGGTTGGAAGGGTTAGTTTAGATGACACATTGCAGGATGGTGAGGCATTTGAAGTATAGAAACAGTAGATCTACATCTGCTAAACTCTGATTTTGTTCAATAAGTGGGTTTTATTTCAGGCACAGATGCAATACAAAAAGGTATCACCAGCATCCTGGTCATTTTAGGATACAAGGGAACTACATGGGCTCCACATCACCTGAGGTGCAGAGCCTACCAGTTCAATCAGAACTTGAGATTTCTGCACAACCAAGGAGATCATAATGTGCAAGCAAGGTTAAGAGGGCTGTGAAGTCTTTCTTACATGTTAGGCTTCCACAGTATTCCTCTAATCTTTGTGAAAAGACAGACAAAGAATTTCAGATTTCTGAAAGTGATGGGCAGTTGGTAATCCTGTGGCTGAGAGATGAGTGTACACAAAAGTATTAAACTTTTAATTTCTCTGAGTTATTCTCTTTTGATATTTTTTGTTGTCCTTTATTGGGAGGGATACAATACATTTGTTAATGAAAGTAACACTTCCTTAGTCAAATTTGGAGAAATAAATGTGATCTTTCCTGTGTGCTTACCTTTGTATCACAAAGATATAATTTTGATCTACATAAAATAAATGAACACATACGTGTTCTATCAGTTACCAAATATGTTTAATTGTTTATTTGGAGCTTTAGTCTATCCCTACTAATAATCACCATGTAGCCATTACTTTCTGATATTTTAATACTTTTCTATACTTAAAACTAAGGCTATCTATAAATACAAGCCATGCTATGGCATGGATGGAGAGTATACCAAGGAAGAATTATTTTTATAAATACCTCATTTTCAATAAATGCATACACTATTTCTGAAGAGAGACAACTTATTAGCCTTTTATCTGAAACAAATCCATCTATTTCAATTCTGATGATATACCATACACACAGAGAAGTTCTGTTTATTCATAAATTATGTATCTCCAGAGGCCAAACATGTTTCTGTTAATATGAGTGACTAACACTGACAAAGATACCCAGGGTAATGATGCTAGTTCCCCTCTTGATGGTAGGTGCAGAAGTATGCCTGGTGCATCATGACATTTGCAAGAATATGTAATTTATGAAGGCTGCAATCTTTTTCTTTTGCAATATAGACCTCTATTTGCAGAAGAAAAGGCATTAGATATTCACATCATACTAAAATTATTTTATTTGCTGCAAGAAAATAACACCAAAGTTTCAATTGCCCATGTCATAGCCTCAGTTATATGTTTTACATTTACATCAGAACGAATGTCAGTCTAGGATGTGGGACTCTTTGGTTCATTGCTTGCCATTCCCTAACAGGATAAATTACAGAACAAAATTGGCAAATAAAAACTGTAGTTATTGCAAGTTCAATTAAATGTATTATTTCTCTTGCCTCTGCCTCATTCTCTCTCTCTCTCTCTCTCTCTCTCTCTCTCTCTCTCTCTCTCTCTCTCTCTCTCTCTCTCTCTCTCTCTCTGTGTGTGTGTGTGTGTGTGTGTCTGTGCCTGTGTCTATTTCATTTCCTGAAGTGTTTTCATTTTTAAATGTTTTTCTCTTTAATTAATTTATTTATTCACTTTACATACTGATGTCAGCACCATCACTCCTCTCCTCCCAGTCCCACTCTTACACCTTCTTCCCCCAGTTCCTTGTCCCCTTCCTATTGAATAGAGGGCCCCTTACCACTCTTCCTCCCCACCCTAGTCCCCCATCATGCCATCTTGTCCTGCCATGTCATGATGCAACAGTACCAAGCACATCTTCTTATACCGAGACCAGACAAGTCTAGGGAAAGTGATCCATTAGTAGGCAACTGTGTCCAGGTCCATGACAGCCCCCACTCCAGTTGCTAAGAGACCCACATGAAGACCAAACTGTCCATCCTCTCCATAAGTGTTGAGGGCCTAGGTCCACTTCATGTATGCACTAAGGTAGGTGATTCAGTCTCTGTGAGACTCTGTTCTTAAGGAGTTCTTGTCCCCTTCAGGTCCCTCTATCCTCCCCCTAACTCTTCCACAAAAGTCTAGATCTCTGTCCAATGTTTGGCTGTGGGTCTGTGCATCTGTTTTGAGACACTGCTGGGTGGAACTTCTCAGAGGAAATTAAGCTCTGGTTCAATTCTTTAAACATGGCAGAGTATCATTAATAGTGGGGTAGGTCTAAGTTGGACCAGTAATTACTTGGCCATTTCCGGAAACTAGGCTATGTTTTTATCTCTGCCCCTCATGTAGTCAGGGTAAAACTTGTGAGAAAAGTCTTGTGGGTGGGTTGGTGTCTCCCTCCTTATGCTGGAAGTCCTGCCTGGTTACGGGAGGTGACCACCTCAGTCTCCATATCCACCACTACTAGGAGTCTCAGTTAGAGTCACCCCATACCCTCCCAGAAACCTACCCTATTACAGGAGTCCAGCTTGTCCCAGAGATCCCCACCCATCAGCTTCCAATCTCTCTCCCAACCTTACTGCTTCCCACCCTTGTTTTCATTATATTAGTTACTTGTTTATTTTGTTTTCACAGACATTATTAAGAAATTTATTCACATATTTTTAAAGATCCTTTAACATGTTCCTAATTGCTATTTTGAAGTCTTTGTCTTGTGCTTCAGCTACATTGCATTTCTTGCTACACTAGCATTACTGCCTTCTGGTGTCTGTGTATCATTGTCCTGGCTGTTCATTTCTGTATTTCCGTGCTTGGATCTGAGCATCTGGAGTCATGATGTTTCAGATGATAATAGCTATGTTTATCTTTTTGGGGTGGGTCTTTTCCTTTCTTGTTTTGTTGCCATCTCTGGATCCTAAGTAAGTTTGATGGCTGTGAGTTTTCTGGTAGAGAGCATTTCTGTGGGTTGGCAGGAAAGAGAAGGAAAAAAGGATTGGTAGAGGAAAGGCTGAGATGGGCCATAGGAAATAGATGTGGAACCCATGTCCACACCGGGAAGTGGAGTATCCAGGAAATGGGTACAAGGTGGAAAGAGGATCTCTAGCAAGCAGGCTGTTATAGGACTAAAAGTGAAACTGAAGAGATTGAAAATGATGGAACAGAGGAAGATAAGTGAAATTTGCCTACATGAGTCCCAGCCTGCTGTGAGCTGGGTCTGTATTCTGCCTCCTGGTACAAAGTGTTGTGGGCCCTGGTGGCTAACACAATAGAACAGAGATACACTAGACATGAAGCCTGAAAGAGTAGGCAGGAAGGGGGTAAGCTGGGTCCACAAGAACAGAGTCATCAGGTAATGAGGTCAGGTGGGAAGAAAGGCTTCCTCAGGCTTTCTGAAGTAAAACAAGGAATCCGTCTGGGACTACAGACATGAAAAGCTTAAGGAATCCAGTGTCACCACCAAAAATGGGAGTTCCTAAGATTTAGAAGTGGGGTGGGAAGAGGTGTTCCTTCAAATAGGCTGATAAAGGACAAAGAGTGAAGTCGGGACAGTGTACAATGAAGGACAGGAAGGGTAGTGAAAAGGCACCCACCTGAGTGTTAAGTGGTCAGGTAGACAGTGTTTCTGAAGATCAGCAGCTGACGCCAAGGGAAGCAGCAAGTCTAGAAGACAAAAAAAAGACCAAGAGATCAGCAGGAGAGAGCTATAAGCTTAAATTGTGTCCTCTTCTGTGTTCCCAAGTCAGAGTAATGTTTTTACAGGTTGTTTTAATATGCTAAAATTCACAAGGATAGAGATCGAAATCAATCTTATATATACCTAATGTATTTATTTATGCTTTATTTATACCTAATATACCGATCTTATTTATACATAACATAAATGCTGAACAGAACATTTGGATGCTGCTTGATAAATAATGTTGTTTGCTGTACTTTTGTTATCTGTATCACATATGGTCAGTTGGAGTCAGACTTTACTTCTGCAAAGTTTCCACATTTCTTCAGTGTGCCATGACGCTTTCGTTGATGATAATACAAAGCAAAGTCCTTTGCTAGAGACAGGCACACACAGTCCCACAGAGGACAGACAAAGGTTTAGAGTGTAGTTTTAAAGCTTGCACAGATTCAAACTAACACAACAAATAGAAGAGAGAAGACATGGGGAGCAATAAGTACAGAATTCAAATTTGGGCTCTGCCTCCTTTAAGTGACATGGAGGGGAGTGATTTTATTTCTGTCCTCAGTGTGGCAATGATGTGTTATTGGTGACTTGGAGTTTATTACTAATGAATTCAAAATGACCACATTTTGGTCTCTAATGTAAAGAAACATTAATGTGTTTATATCCATAGTATGTAATATAATATAATTATGATATGTAATGTAAATTTGAGTAACAAAGAACTACTTCTAAAAGTATAAAAATATTGGTAAAATATGAGACAGCATATATCCAGATCTACATTTACTGATATATCTAGACATAAGCATACTTCATGGTAAATTATCACTTCTTTTATATGTAAAAGCAGCAACATCTCACTTCATGTTTTGTTTCATTTCATTATCTCCTCATGCAACCTTTAAATAATTTTTTTTGTAAAATTTCATTACCCTTCAATTTTCCTCGCAAGTACAAAGATGATTTGAGAAGTTTTTATAACAATATTCCATGGAAATCTATGCAAATGAATCTGAAATATAAAAGCTTCATAGTCTATGAAAACCTATGCGCCCTCAGGAGTCTGCATTGGCAACCTAGATTTGTCGGGAGCAGTATATGACTAATTTCCACTATATGGGAAGCCTGTTAGTCAGATAAGAATGTGAAAACTTTGTATTTATTTAACTAGGACCAGTTCTTTTCAGATATTCTTTGTTAAACAATTATCATATAATAAAAATGCAAAATATACTGGGTTACAGTGATATATTAGTGATATGTAAATGAAATTATGTATATTACAAATATATGCATATATGTACAGCACTGGACATGAATGTTCTATATAGCATTTTCTTTAATAAACTTGTGTTTATCTAAATTCAACTCACACTTTCAAAAGAAAATTGCCAAATGCTTATCCGTAGTACTCTGTTAGTACAGCCAACCTCTAAACCTATCATCCCACAAAAATGTAGATTAAAGCCCTGTCAATCAAAGCCTAATTAAGTTCATTCACTTGCAGAACAGATGGGGATTCAGGAATTGTCTCCCTTTTTTGGTGCACATTAGGAGGAAAACTGATGATCTTTGTACTTGCATTTGTGTACATACTACAGAGCTAAGCACGGTTTAATTATAATACACATATAGTATACCATTTATTAAAACATTTAAAGTACAATTAACTCAGAATATAGTGATGGTTTTTCACAGCTCTCTTAATCCACACTGAGAATCAGTGCGAGAGTTTGGGTTACACATACAGATAGGATGATTATAATGGTCATTTCTCTTTTGCATTTTTCCAGATGAGAATTTCTCCCTCCTCCCCTCCCCCCAAGATCTCAGAACAAAGGTCATCAAAAGAACAAAAAGATGATAAATAAATAACAACCAAGTACTTCATTTTTTACTTAATAATAGAGCTGCCCTGCTGAGAGCTCTGGGTTTTTGTTGCTCCTCAGGAGTTGCATTGTGGCAGAGGGAGAAGAACCCTTTGTGGACAGAAGCCATGCTTTCATTATCCACCTCACCCCAGGGTGTAGCCTTTAGGTGTTCATTAGCTGATTCTCATCTTCCATCTGAAGGATGAGGACAATGCATTTGCTCATGAAGATCAAGATGAAAACCTCAGATATTGTATTTTAAATTCGTCAGCCTCTACGCAATTACAAAATTATGAGTTAAATTATATTTATACTGTATATATTAACTGTTGTATATAACAGAAGCCAAATACGAAAACAGTTGTTCAGTTTTACTTTTTATAGTTAAAAAAGATTGACTATATTTTAGCCAAATAAAAATTTCTACAATAATATTATTAGTTTTGCAAATATGGAGCAGGAAAAAGTAAGTCAATTATATATATATATATATATGTTTTCTTTTCTTTTCTGATTATATTATAGAGAGATGGGCAAGATCTAGGAGAAGTTGAACAATTATAAACTTTAACAAAGTATTTTATCTTTGTGTGTGTGTGTGTGTGTGTGTGTATATATATATATATATATAATTTTGTATATATATTTTCCCCCTTCCTTTTCCCCTAAAACCCTCTCATATATTCTTCCTGGTTTTCATTGTAATTTTTGGCTCTCTTTTTGTTTCAATTGTTGTTACACACATGTATGTTTTAATATGTATATATTTCTAAATACAGAAATATCAGCCGCTCAGTCTGCATAATGTTACTTATATGTTTGTTTTCATAGATGTGCATTAAGTATTAAGTAACCAATTAGTGTGCTTTTACTCGAGGAAAAGAATTTCTTCCATTTTCAATATTTACTAATTTTAATCAAAAATACAGATTGAAAGTGGTATATCAGTCTGTGCTTTGTCTCATAGAGGACTTGTACTTCTCTGTAACATGGAAAATTGAAAGATACTACAATGTATTTGATATTTTCAATGTGATAAGTTGTAATATTCTGTTTTACTTCAATGTGGCAATCTGACAAGTTTTAAATGCCAGATGTGCTGTGAAGAAGATCACATTTATTTTTACCTGAAGACCATGATTATGGTCAACTGCAAAGCCTACCTTAGAGGATTTTAAGAATTTTGTTTTTTTACATTGATGATGATGAGATATGATAGATATTGATTTACACTCAGAACATAAGATGCACCAAGATAGAAAAGATGTTTTCTTCAATGCTACCAAATAGAAATAGCCAAAACACTGAAAATGTAACAGTTATGTAATTCCTTTTTTCTCATGGTCCTTCTTGATGTAGGTAGTTTATTGTGTATATGTGTTATACTATAAATGTATATATAAAATATTTAATAAAAATTTTTAAATTGTTTTCTATTGCTTGAAGCAAATCCCTTTAATCAATTTTTGACAAAAAATTATGTCAGCACATATTTTAAATGTGCTATTTATATTAACTAAACATTTACAAATTTTATTAATACTAAGTTAAACTTACTTCACCCTCAATCCTCATCCTCCCTCATCCCATTAAGTAGAAAGCTATAGTGATAAATATTTAAATGAATAACATATACTTTTATTAAAATGATTCACTTCTTATAAATTTGCTTTTGCCCCCGTGTGTTGAATAAACTTTTCTAAAATTAAATGTCTATTATTATACAATGAACATTCCTCAAAAATTTACAAAATTTATTATTACTCCACCCAATGAATCATGTATTGTCATTTATTTCATTTATAAGTGCCTTTGGATTTACACTCCTCATCATTTCTTTCCAGTAATATTTTCTAAAGTCCGTCTATAAGGCCACAGATAATACTATTATTTTTATAGGAAGTGTAGTCTGCCCCTGCTACCATCCCACTGGGGCACATCAAGTATCAAGATTGAGCACATCCTCTTCCCCTAAGGCCCAACAAGGCAACCCAGCTAGGGGAAGGTGATCCAAAAGCAGGCAACAGAGTCCATGCTGGAGATAGGCCCCACTCTAATTGCTAGGGAGCCTGCATGAAGAGAGAGCTGCTCATCGGCTTCATATGTTTAGAGGATTTAGGTCCAGCAAGCATACGTGCTCTTTGGAGAGGGGTTTAGTCTCTGTGATCCTCATGGCCCTCAGATAATTATCTCTCTTGGTCTTCTTCTGGAAATATCATCTCGTCCCCTAATTCTTCAACAATACTTCCTGAGCTCCATCTAATATTTGACTGTGGGTTTCTGCTTTGGGGTGGAGCCTCTGGTAGGACACTTATGCTAGGCTCTTAACATATGTGCCTTTCTGGGTTTGGATTATATTTTCTAGTTCATTTGACTTGCCTTAAACTTGCATGATTTCTTTGTTTTTGTTTATTTGTTTGTTTGTTTTGTTTTGTTTTTAGTGGTGGCATATACCTTTAATTTTTTTATTAATTTATTCATATTACATCTCGATTGTTAGCCCTTCCCCTGTTTCCTCCCATTCTTCCCTCTCTCCCACTTCCCCCCTTCTTCCCTCCCCTATGTCTATGATTGAGGGAGACCTCCTCCCCCTATATATGTTCTTAGAATATCGAGTCTCTTCTTGGTCTCTTGCTATTCTTCCTCTGAGTGCCGCCAGGCCTCCCCATCCAGGGAACATGGTCAGAAAAGGGGCACCAGAGTTCGTGTGAAAGTCAGATCTCACTCTCCACTCAACGGTGGAGAATATCATGTTCGTCGGCTAGGTCTGGGTAGGGGTTTGAAGTTTACTGCCTATATTCTCCTTGGCTGGTGCCTTAGTTTGAGGAAGACCCCAGGACCCAGATCTGTCTGTCATAAAGTTCTATGTAGGTTTCCAGGACCCTGTGGGTCCTACTATTTCCCCATTCTTCCATGCTACTCTCACCTAAAGTCTCAATACGATGTCCTCAGACCCACTTTCCTGGTAAGTAAAATTTTTCATGGTACGTATCCCTTGGACTAGTGTCTCGATATAAATGAGTATATACCTTTTGTCTCTTTTTGCTTCTGGGTGAACTCATTCACTATGATAATTTCTAGTTCAATCCATTTTTCCACAAATTTTGAGATTTCTTTGTTTTTAAAGATAACCAGTATTGCAATGTATAAATGTACCATATTTTCTTTATCCATTCTTCATTTGAGGCACATCTAGGTTGATTCCAATTTCTCGCTATTATAAATAAAGCCCTTATGACTATAGCTGAGCAGGTACCCTTGGGGTATAGTGGAGAATCTATTGGGTAAACATGCATGAATGGTATGGTTGAGATTTGAGGTAGATCTGTTCTCAGTTTTCTGAGAAACCTCCAGATTGATTTCCATAGTGATTATATAAATTTGCAATCCTACTAGCAATGTAGGGGTGTATCCCTTGCTCTAGGTCCTCAACAATATGTGTTTATCACTTGAGTTTTTAAATCTGAGCCATTCTTATGGGTGTAAGATGGAATCTCATAGTCTTTTTGATTTGCATTTTCCTTATGGGTAAGTTTATTTAACATTTTTTAAAGTGCTTAAAGTTAGAAAGATCTCCTTTGCTCACAGATCAGTATGATTAACATAAAGTAGCCATCTTACAAAAAGCAATTTAGAGTTTTAATTCAATTCTCATCAAAATTCAAACATAATTCTTTACAAATGTGGAAAATGGAATCTCAACTTCACATGGAAATAACAATCAATCAATCAAACAAACAAACAAACAAACAAACAAAAAACCCCAAGGGAGCTAACATGATTCTGTACAATAAGAGAACTTCTGGAGGTATCACTATTGCTGACTTCAAATTGTACTACAAAGCAACAGTAATAAAAACTGCATGGTACTGGTATAAAATCAGACAGGGTGATCAATGGAATCTAACTGAAGATCCAGAAATAAACCCACACACCTACCAACACTTGACATTTGACAAAGGAGCCTAAACCACACAATGGAAAAAAGAAAGCACGTTTAACAAATGATGCTGGTCTAACTGGATGTCTGCCTATAGAAGGATGCAAATAGATCCATCTCTATAACCCTGCACATAACATAAGTACAAGTGGACTAAAGATATCAACATAAAATGGACACAATAAATCTACTAAGAAAGAGTAGGGAATATCCTTGAACACATTGGTACAGGAGACAACTTCCTAAATAAATCACCAACAGTTCAGGTACTAAGATCAACAATTAATAAATGGGATCTCCAGAAACTGAAAAAGTACAAAAGTAAGTAAGTAAGTAAGTAAGTAAGTAAGTAAGTAAGTAAGTAAGTAAGGCAAATGGTGCTGTCAATAGGACAAATAAGACAATAGGATGAATCAACAGCTTACAGAATGGGAAAACATCTTCACCAATTCTACATTCAACAGAGGGCTAATATCCAAAATATATATAAAAAAACTAAAAACCAAACTGAAACAAAACAAAACAAAAAGAAAATACAAAAATGACACAAAAATAAACACAAACCAAGGACCATGCATAGACTGGACCTAGGCCTCCTACACAGATGTAACTGATGGGCAGCTCAGGCTTCTTGTGGGTCCCCTAGTAAGGGGAACAGGGACTTGATCTGAGGTGGACTCTGGTGCCTGCTTTTTTGATCGTTCCCCTTGGCGTGACTGCTTTCCCAGGCAACAGGGAAATGTGATGTGCTCAGTCCTGATACTACTTGATGGGCTGGGGTGGTTGGTTTGGGCAAGAGCTCCCATTTTCCGAGGAAGGGGGAGTGGGCTGATCAGGGAAGAGGGATGGAATGTGTGACCAAGAGCGGAGGAGGGGCCTATGGTCAGGATGTACAGTGAATAAATTAATTAATTCATTAAAAAAAGATACTCCACCATAACATAAAGACATTGCTCAACTACGTTCATAGCTGCTTTATTTGTAATATGCAGAAACTGGAAACTACCTAATTGTCCCTCAACCAAAGAATGGATAAAGAAAATGTTATATATTTGCAAATTGGAATACTGCTCAGCTATAAAATAAAAAATCAAAAAAAAAAAAAAAAAACCAGGAAATCATGCAATTTGCAGGCAAATGAATGAAACTAGAAAATAAGCATGCAGTGTGAGGTTACCCAAACCCCAAAAGACATATATGACATGTACTCTTTATAAGTGGATATTAGCCATGACGTATAGGATAACCATGCTATAATCCAGACCTAAAGAACAAGGAGGGCCTATAGGTGGATGCTTGAATCTCACTCAGATGCGGAAACAAAATAGACATCTGAAGTAGATGGAAGAAGGGAACTCAGTGGGAGAGAGTACGTAGGGAGGGGAATGGCAGTAGGGATCATATGTGAGGAGAAGTGGGGAAGGACTGAAAAATAGAGAGAAAAATCAGTGGTGGGGTCTTCTCTGATGCTCCCGGGAATCAATGGAGGTAACCTTAGCTGAGACGCTCAGCAACAGATTATATGGAGCCTAAAGCCTCCTGTAGCCAGATGCGACTTTCAGTGGAGGAAGGGAGACACCAACCCACCTCTAAAACTGTAAACCCAAAATTTGTCAATGTACAAGATATGCAGGAATAAATATAAATCAGAATTTGAGGGAAAGGCCAATGAATGATTGGATCATTTGGGCCATGGCCTAAGCTACCACCAAAAGCCAAATGGATGTATGTCCATATTGGTGCTACAGCCTTAATCTATGTTGATATCCGTGGGTAATGCTGCCACTGGGGCCATACTGATCTGAGTGGCCTGAAGTGATACCTAAGTTCATAGTGATGTCTGGGTCTGTGGGCAGATAATTCCAGGCAGATGTCCCTGGTATATGCTACTCCCTGAAACCATGTTTGCATCTGTGATCCAGCTGCACTGGAGGGCCTTATCTGGATCCATGGCTCTATTGTGAGAGGGAGATCTGTTCCTAATATTTGCTTACACCAGAAACCATGTGGAAGCCATGTTCGATGATGCCATGCTCCATAAAGGTCAAATAAGCCACTATTGCAGTCATAGTGATAGTAGTAACTGCAGATTAGTAGTTAAGAAAGGGAGCATGAGTTAGGCATAGTGGCACATGCCTTTAATCCTAGCACTCAGGAGGCAGAGGCAGGTGGATGGCTGTGAGTTCAAGGCCAGCCTTGTATACAAAGTGAGTCCAGAACAGCCAAAGCTACACAGAAAAACCCTATCTGAAAAAACTCCCCCCAAAGGGGGGGGGCATGGAAGACTCCTATCACAATACCAACCTCCACCCCACCCCTAAATGGTAACAGCATAGACAGGAAGCCACTGGAGATAACTTTTAAAAATTGTTATAGGCTGCTAGGATGTCACTTTCCATAGTACATGATGTCTGGCGGGGTGAGAGAGAGGAAGTAGCACTCAGTTCCATTTAGATGGCAGGCCACTGAGAGTTTGAATACATAAGAAACACAAACTTGCATTTATTTTCCCTTGGAGCAGAGTGACAAGTTTGGGGGAAGGGAAAGACGGGGAAGAACTCGGAAGTGGGTGTTATAGGGGTGAATAATATACAATCCACAAAGAATCAATAAAATTATAATGTTGGGAAAAAAGAAATGGTTATAATGTCCACGATGCTCGGAAGACTCTATCTGGAACTGGAGATGTTACAGGGGTGTTTAGTACAACAGAGTGTGAACTTGTGTGAGAGGACATTTTTTTTCCAATCAGAACAGGAGAGTGAAATTTGGAACAGCATATACTTCCTAGTGCAGGAGAAATAGCTAAGTCTGTAACGTGCTCATCACGATAACTTGAAGAACTGAGTTCGGAACACAAAATATTTAAAACAAACAGAAAAACAAAGCTGGGTCCAGGCACTTTGGACATGTTGAAGCTGCATCAAGGACATTGTTAGGCTTACTGTCAGTCAGTGTAGCCAATACACTGAGCTCTGGGTTCCTTCACAAACCCTGCTTGGGAAAGCTTAGGTGGACTGCATTTGAGGAAGACATGGGGTATCAATCTATGACCTCCATTTATATGAGCTCATAGTCCTCACACATCAGGACACACACACACACATTCACACACACAAACACACGCACAAATACACAAATAGAGTATGTTACTAATGAAAATATTCTTCCTTGTTGTCATTTATTGGTTTTCAAATAGCACTGTTCCATTTTGCCTCAGAGTCTTCTATTTTACTTCAATAAACAATAGCCTAAAATGACAAAATCCAATTTAAATTCACTGATCAAACAGAGCATGTTATACCACAGAGGTAGATATCTGACTAAATTCACAAATAGTACTGGCCCACAAAGAATATATTCATAATCATTCCTTCAGCCATTATTAAAATTGCAAAACAGAAGTTAACTTTTGTATAAGGATAGTTATGTGAAAACAGGTGGCATCTGATTATATTCCTTTGAACGTTCTAATGAAGCAGTGAGAAATGAATAGATAGTAATTTATTGAAAGAAATGAGGGAATTTTTAGCTGATACCTCAGCGTGGGAAGAAAGCTCCATGAAATCACCAAGTATAAAATTTAAATTCTCCTGCTGAGTTAAATATGCTTTAACAATGTCAATGAACTTGGAAGAAAAATAAAAAATTGCTATTGTATGCTCAAGTTTCTAAAAGTCACGCTGTTAGCTATTGTAAATATTGCAAGATTCAGTTCAACATCATGTTTTGTATTTATCCTCAGTTTTTGAAAAATATTTGCCTCTTTTATTACACATTTCAGGTGAGTTCAGAAAATATAAAATGGCTTATAAAATGTTTTCTTCTCAAGAAAATGACACCACAGGACACAGTTTGGCCTTAAATTTCATCTTCTACTTTTAATTTATTTAAAACACACAAAACTGTATTCTCCTATGCCAAACTTGACTACAGTACGTAGTGTTAATGCTCCTAACATATTTTTGCTTTTTGGGAGGTGAAAATGTAGTTGTAGAGTCCTATAAAGTAAAAATGATCTAATTATATGAGTTTTTAAAATCAGTATAAAATTTCCACATACTCAAGAAACAATGATTGCTGTACATTATAAAATGCAACAACAGGCATTAAAATTATTTTCCTTTATCTCTATCTCACTAGAGAAAATTTACTTATTTAAAACACTGAAGCCTGGAAATCCTTTCTATTTTTAAGGATAAAGCCATTTTGATAGGCATTATGTTAAAAAAAAAAGGCAAATCCACAATACATGAGTTGATGATAGTTATCTACTAAGTTCTTCAAGACAGAGACAGAATATTGAATTCATGGGTTGTCAAGAATGTACTCGATTAAGAACAAAAATCTTAAAACATGATAATTTTAATGCTTTCATAATTGACTCCTGATACCTAAAATAGAAGATATGGCATCATAATTCATTGCTCCTTCTCTGATTCTCACTTCAAATCTGTCACTAAAACCTTTTAATAAATCTGATAACATCTATTAATGCTGGCCAGGATTTTCCATCTTCCTCACCTCTGCTTAAATGTATATAACTGGTATACACTCCGATATGAACTATTTTAAAAATCTTTGTCTCGTTTCATTACTACCATGCTTTTGTACTTAATGAACCTTGAAAATGGTTTTCAGACTTATCTTAAACGAGAACATCGAATCTACTCCATGATTAGTATAACATTTATTTATGCAAATTATGCAGTCTAAAGTCCTTTTTGATTATTTGATTCTCTTTATCTAGTCTGGAATATCTTCACAACATCATTTTTAGCTCATTAGTTCTTCCCACACAATCTAGTCTCTTCCAAATTATCTTAGCACAATTCTAGACTTCTCATGGATCCCCAGTTTTCAGTTTAGATTACTTTAATTAGCCAATTTTATCTAATGATTTGTTTGGTGATGATCTATACATTCCTCTCAACTCACGTAATATGTTATTTACACAATGGAACACTACCTAAAGCATCAAGTCACATTTGAATTCTCAAGATTTTATGTTTTCATTGTCTAGTTGAACACAAATACCAAAGTCACAATAGTGAACCAGTATATTATCCTCTAACACAATGCAAATCTCCAGATTCACTCTTAAACTCCTAAACAAAAATGTTCACTTTAAATAGATGCCTCTGGTTACCATAAATCATTAAAGCCTTTTGTTTGGTGCTGTGGAATATAGCATCATTTGCTTCTCATACCACTAAGTACAAAGCTTGGATAAAACTATTTCAAAAATAATAGTTTCAGCCGCGCATGATGGTGCATGCCTTTAATTCCAGCACTCAGGAGGCAGAGGTAGGCGGATCACTGAGTTTGAGGCCAGCCTGGTCTACAAAGCGAGTCTAGGACAGCCAAGGCTACCCAGAGAAACCCTGTCTCAAAAAACCAAAAAAAAAAAAAAAAAAAAAAAATAGTTTTAACTTTTTTATACTAATGATGGTGATATAAATTTCCATGTTCTAGGATGTAAGCCACTCTTCTATATAAATGTATGGGCAATATTTGCAATGAAACTTTTAGCAGCGGTGCTGCCCTCACCAGAAAATGAAATATCAGGGCCGCTTGAAATATATGGAGAATGACCTCAGAATCAGAGCCGTCTCACTTCATCCAGGAGAATACTACTCCTTAAGAGAGGACCATGATAGAAATATTTTACATTACACTCTTAAGACTTACGACACATGTACATACATGGAGAAAGACAAAAAGTGAAACACCATTCACAAAACCACTCTTCAGCTCCTGACAACGCCAGGAGATGTGGTAATAGACGCGATTCTCTCTACTTGCTAGCCTGCCTGTACACGTGCATTCTCAGCACCGAGGGACTGCCAGTTATTAATAAAGGGGTACTAGTTCAGTTTATTTGTTCTGGCATTTGTACCTGGGATTATGATATAATTAGCATGTGGATGTTTGTTTGTTTGATTATTTTCTATCATGGGAGCATTATAGAACAACATAGTCTACTTAGATTGTAATTTCATTTTTGTAATCTTTGCATATAAACATTCTAATTTGCAGTTGTATTCTTTAGCAGAAGTCCTATTTACATTAACTACGATACGGAAACACATTGTGCTGTGACAAGGTCTTGACTCGGATTCTATAGGAATTGACCAAGAAGCTGAAAACTTGCCCACCCCTTATAAGCAGAACAGCTGTGCAGACACCAGTCAGTCTGTATTCAATCTCTCTCTAAATGTTGCAGTTTATTGGATACTTGTGAGTATAGGACAGACTGGTCATCTCAACCTTAAGGCAATGCTGGCACACCTTCAAATTGTCCTGCCATAAGTTTTATCTTAATGAGTGTCTGCCTACTCATGGGCTGCATGCAGATCTATAAAATATAAGATAGTATATTATATAAAATATATTGTGTCTTTGTTGAATATCCCTTAATAAATTATATTCTAATTGATAAAAGTTAGCTTGTGAAATGACTCAGCTCATAAAGTGCTTATTTCACCCAACAACCAGATCTTTCTCTGAAATTCTCATTAAGAACATTAGCTGTGATAACACAAGTCTTGATGCCATGACTCCATGGCAAGATGGAGGCACAGGCAGATATTCCTTTCAGTTCTACCACTCACTAGTGTTAAGTACATAGTATAGCAGAAACAAGAGGAAGCCTCTTTTAACAAAGTGGAAGACCAAAACAGACAACCCTACAAATTTGACCTCTGATCTCCATATAGGCACTGTGGGATACATATGTCTGCACGCTGAAGCATGCTGCTGCTGCTGCTGTGGCTGCTCATGATAATCATAAATAATATTTTAAAAACAATTAATATTTTAACATTGTATTATATTGGAGAAATGTTTATATAATGTAAATTTTATTTTAATTCATTTTTATTGTTATGTGAACACAATCTGTGTGCATAGACAGGTGTGCATGCACACAGGCAATGTGTAGGGGCCATAGAACGACTTTGGAGAGCTGCTCCATGCTTTCTTCATGGATATGGGTTCAAGAAAATGAACTCAGAAGGGAAAGGATACTTTGAAGTGCTTTTACTGCTAAGCCACTTCACAGCTTTATAAATGTAGTTTATTTGTAAAGATGAGTAAGCCAAATTGAAGATCCAAAGAGCAAAGTCAAACATAATCTTTCTCGGTTACTCTCTTTTATTGTAAATTAAAAGTATTCTTTCATTTTCAAAATATATCAAAATGAGAGTCTTATGATTCCTGTTTAGAGACAATAACAGCAACCTGGCAAAATAAATTCCATTATACTCCACACTACAAACTGCCTTCATAATATAGAGGTGGCCCAACTTATTTATTTTTCCCCACAAACCTAAAACTATATTACACATAGGCAGAGAAACCCAGCACTAGGCCAGAAAAATGGTCTGCAGGAGGCATATTTTCACAATCATTTTACATTATGTTTCTAGCTCAGTTTGATAAGTACATTTTCAATTCTGGAATATATAATTATTATAAGACCTTTAAAATAAGTAATTACTATTTGACAGTTAAATGGTTTATGGTATGATATGTCACTAAATTTGGTAAGTTATTTATGTACAAATTAAAACTTGCCGAAGATGATTTCATCCTTTCTCTTTTTCTTGACTTTTCCTGCCTTGTCTCTTGTGTGTTTACATATCCTTCTGTGAAATGTCAGGCAGATCTTCATCTCCCTGGACATAGGCTTTAAGTAGTAATAAATAATTGTCAAAATTCTTTTTGAGCTCATGGTTTTGCACTTAAATTAAATATTTCTAAGCACTCGTTCTGATGTTCATAGTAACGAAAATAAACACAGACATTGGGGGTAGAGCAACTAAACTGTTAGCAGCAAATAGACTCTGTTGATGAAGACACTGATGCTGACTTGAGCTAAATAACTAATGGGCACTCATCTTTGAGAACACATACACCCGCATTAGGCACCTGAAACACTCAGGAAATGTTGAACACTTATACACAAGGGTGTTTCAGAGTGCCTTTGCGCAGACCCAGAGAGGACTGGCCAGGGCAATTTCTATCAGACCTTGCAATCACAGGTCTTGCTGTGTCATTTCCTCCTTGGTAGGAAAAATACTATTTCCCCTGGTGTAGGCTTTCTACTGTGACTGTTGCTCATGAGCAAGGGGAGATTTGCTCCACAACAAACACAAATATTAAGAGCTGTTTGGTTTGAAGGAAGCAAGGCAATAACTGTCCCAATCAAGTGTCTGTTATTGAGACACTTGTTTGAGCTGTTCTGAATAGCCTTACTGACACTATATAAGCAAGATATTTGACTTAACCATGATGATATGGATGTCTTTTTAAGCTGGAGAGTTCCAATATTTCTCATACTCTGCACTTGTCTGGTTGTGAGTCTCTGCATTTGTTTGCAAATATTCAGGAAGAATTCTCTCTGGTAATTTTGAATGAAGCATTGATCTATGAATATAGCAGAAAGCCATTTGGAGTCCCCTAAACCTTGGGCTGTCTACTTTCAGGCCCTAGGTCTCTCAAGCAGTGTTGGATATGGATTCCATCTCATGAAGCAGGCTTTGATTAAAATCAGATATTTGTTGGTTACTACAGCAAACTTTCTGTTACTATTGCATTAGCATATCTTGCAGGTAGCATGCCATTGTATATCTCAGGTTTTGTAACTGGTGTAGTGTTTGCCTCTTGTCTTTGGTAGCATGCAGGGAACCATCTCATACCCCCGAACACTAGTCAGGAAGGGTGAAAGTTCTTGGTAGGCATCAGCTCAAATTCTGTGCTCAATGAGTTGTATCGTGTCATCTTCATCAAAAGGTCCTTGCTGTCTGCTTGTAGAAGGCAACCAAGACCCTTGACAACAGTCTGTGTTATTTGAGAGTTCACATGAGATCACTCTGGCTAATAATTTGATGAGATGTAACACAATCCTGATGCTGGAATCTTCTTTTGATGACAAGAAATGTGCATCTGTACCTTTGTATTGTTTATTATTTGGTGAATTCATCTCATCACCTTTATATATGTATGTATTTTAGAAAGCATCTATTGGATTAGGCTTACATACTTCCTCTCAAATTTTCCTTAATTTTACTTGTAAATTGTCATATTCCCTTCCTAATGTTATCTTTACTTAATCTCCCCTTTAATCCTCCCATTCCAATATCTCCATTCCATCCATTCATAAATTTCCATTTTATTTCCTCTTCATTAAAGTGCATTTATCCCTAACTCTATACCTAACCGCTGTGTTTCCATGGATTGTAGTTTTCTTATCATTGAATTAACAACTAATACTACATATAAGTGAATCCATAGCATATTTATGTTTCTGGGTCTGTGTTACTTCACTCAGGTTGATTTTTTTGTACCATCTCATTCATTTACCTGAGACTATCTTTTTTTATTTTGTACATACACATTTATATTATTACACATATATACAATAAACTACCTACAGCAAGAAGAACCATGAAACAATCAGGAATTAGATGAATATTAAATTCATAGTGTCTCGGAGATTTGTATTTGGCAGCCTTAAAGATGACATCTTTCCTATCTTGTTGCATCTAAAATTCATATTTAACTCAAAACAGCACTGTATTTTGATGAACATGCAACAGAATGCAAACTCTAGTGTTGATAAAAAAAAAAAAACAATAACATGGCGGCAATATTGGAAAGAACTCATTACTATGCAGAAGTTTATTATTAAATGAAACTAGATTATGTGTGGTATAGAAAGATAGTTTATATTAAATGTATTTATTAAGTTAAAAATAAGAGTAATGCATATATTGAAAGTTTTATTAACAAGTCAGGTTAACTAATTATGAATGTTTAAAACACATTCGGTTTAGTTCAAGTCTCCAAAAATTGATTGAGATTTAATGTATCAGTGCCTGAGATATAGAAACAATGATGTTATATCTGTTTTCTGTACTTACAAATGTATGGAGAAGCAGCTGGCTAGAGGAGAAGATCACTTCATATATCAATAATAACATATGCATTGAGATTTTGGTACTATCTATAAGACACATACCAGGATGTATGGTATTGGAAAGATATAAAGGTGGGTAAATAATATGGACAAATTGACCTTCATTTATAACCATACATGCAACAATTGCTGAGCACTAGTATCTCCAAATTCCCTTTATAGATGTGATACGCACATTGATCAAGTTACTGATGACAAGGAGCAGACAGTGGAGATTATATTAAGGCATGTAAACAAAAACATGTAAAACAACCTAGTAGAGTAGATGATATTATCTCTGGTAACAGTATATAAACAGTAAAAAAAAATATTCCTGAACAATAACAATAAATAGTGCTTTATATATCTGGTACTCATATCTGAAAATTGACCAATATGTATAAATACTACCTCTGCTAGTCATGATTAATTAAGTAGTAAGCCCCATACTAAGGTTGCTCAATAAATCCATTTACAAAGGTCAATTATCTCATGCTGGAAATCTATACTTAGACACATCTTTGATTTGTTGTACCTTCCACTCCCTCCTTCCTTTTCTTGGCACTCACAAATGGTTCAGCTGTTGCTCTATTTCTGTCAGTTTTTTGCTTCATAGCACAGACAGGACTTTTCACAGGTGACATTTTGTTGTTTTCGTTGCTTACTAAGACAAACAAATAGGCAAAAAGTCCCATTATTCAGAGCAATAATATTGTGATGCTTCAAAATTTTAAGTACAAATAAGCATTTATGCACAGTCAGGATGTTATGATGGACATGGAAGGAAACTCTAGCTTCTGCCCTCCCCCCCCACCCCTCTTATCTAACAGAGGAAACAGTAAGATCACTTTCCCCAGGGTCCCTTTAATAAAAGCATAAACGTCATTCAGTGGCGTTCATGGCTCAATTATCTCAAATATTAAAAATCAAATCAGTTTTTGAAATGCAAAACATTTTTAAAATCTATGTATTCATGTTTTAAAATATGAAATTGTCATATTTATGTTTTGACTCAACTTTTAATGCTTGAGAGAAAGCAAATAGACACATTATTGATTAGCTATTGTGACGCACCGTCTTGGTGGTGAACTTGACACACTTGAAAGGGGTGTCTCCAATTAAAATATGGCCTCTATAAAACTGGCCTGTGGGCATGTCTTTGGAACATTTCCTAAAGTGAAAACCGATGAAGGAAGGTCCAGACCACTGTTGGAGGTACTATCCTTGGGAAAGAAGACCTGGTCTGTATAAGAAATATAGTTGAATATGAACTTGGCAGCCATCCATAAGGCACATTTCTTCCATGGTTTCCATTTTAGTTCCTCCATAAGCTTCTGCATTGATTTCCTTCATAATGGATGGTGACCTAGGTTATAATGAACACAATCCTTTTCCTTTCTAAATTATCTTTGGCCTTGATATTTGTCACACTAACTGAAAGCAAAACGGAAAAGATATTGAGACTGAAAATGGGATACTGTCCTAACAGATCTGACCAAGTTGTTTTCCTGGAGGGTGTGTGCGTGTAAGCATTCTAAACTTTCAGCTTGAACCACATTGAATGTTCAGACCCTAATGTACTACTCTGTGTTTTCTTGGTAGTTTAAAAAAAACGCTAAAAGAAATGCAGACGTGAGGCCTTGCTTGTGAAGTTACATAGGGAGGCAAAGACTCTACCCAAGCTACCAGTGTGCTATTTTTAAAGATTTGATTGAGGTGAGTATTTCAATGCGATACTGGAACAATGAATACTGGTCAGCAAGCACTGAAGAATCAGCAGTGATTAAGAAGAGACCAGCAGCATCTAAGTGAGAGCCAACAAAGCATGTTTTTTCTGGGTCTTCACAATTAAGCTATGGTTCAGATGAGTGCATGACAATAGGTCTTATGTCAAGCAGGTGGCTGTGCTTGGCAAGATTTCAAAGTATCCAGAATGGTACTTATTTTGGTACCATGCAACCTGGAAAAGTGAAGGGGTCATGGAGAGACACTGGTAGTTACCACTATATGAAGAGGTGAGCATTGTCATTGAACCATGTGACACTGGACCATTCCCTTAGCTACAGTTGAGAGATCAGAAGGTTTACGATGTCATGTAACACTTCCTAAGCACAGTAGCAATATTGAATGGAGACTTCCTGAGCTTCCAAAGCAAGCTATGTGCAGTGTAGATGCCAGGGGTGGAAAAAGGAGTTGATGAAGCCTTTTGGGATCCAAAGATCAAGAATGTGCCAAGATGTTGGACACTGAGCTTGTATACTTTGGGGATTGAGCTTTGCTTTGACCTCATTGTAATTATGCTCTTGGTTTTTCATCTTGGAAAAATAGTACAGGATTTGTTGTGGTTTTCCAAGAAGTGCACAGTTAAGAGACTTGAGATTTTAAAGAGACCTTAGATTTTTCAAATGTTGAAAGTTTAAAGGATTGAAACTTTTATGTACTCTGGTGCCTCACATTTGACCATGCCCCCTGGAGGGGGAGACCTGGTGGCACTCAGAGGATGGACAGCAGGTTGCCAAGAAGAGACTTGATACCCTATAAGCATATACAGGGTGAAGTAATCCCCCTCAGAAACAGTCATAGGGGAGGGGTATAATGGGAAATTGGGAGGGAGGGAAGAATGGGAGGATACAAGGGATGGGATAACCATTGAGATGTAACAAGAATAAATTAATAAAAAAAATACTATGTCTTATAATGTAATATTAATCTGAAATCCTTGAGGCAGGTTATAATTTACCTGCAGTGATTTTATGAAGTTGAGAAATATAGACTTTGTAATGGCTAATCTTGGTTCCCAGCTTGATATACTTGAGAAGGGAGTCCTCAGTTAAGAACTGTATCCATCAGACTGGCCCGTGGGTATGCTCGTGTGGCAGTCTGTTGATTGGTAATTGATGTAGGAGAGTCCATATCAAGGTGTGATCTACTGTCCCCAGGCCATTGGGCTTGGGATTCATATGAATAGTAGCTGAACTTGATCTTGGAAGCAAGCCAGTACACAGCTTCCCTTCATATTTTCTGCTTCAGGTCATGCAGTGATTTATCTCAATGATGGATTGTGACTTAGAAGTTTCAGCCACAAAAGCCCTTTCTTCTACAAATTACTTTTGATCATTGTGTTTATCAAACCAACAGAAAGCAAACTTGAAAAGATACAAAACTTATTACAAATCCTATAAAGTAATAAATGATAATATTTTATTGGCACATAACCACATTCAATTGTTAATTTTAAAAATACCTTTCATTTATTTTTGTGAGCCTGTGTGAATATGTGTTGTTTTTCTGTATGAGTCTGTATATGTGGGCATGTTCTAGAATTAAATATCATAATTGTGAAGTCAGAACAATTTACCAGAGAGGATTCTGTCTATTCCAGGGATCAAATTCAGGTCTTCAGAATTGTACATAAGGATATTTACCCATGAAACCATTCTGTACCCCATATGAAAATCTGTTGATTGACATAACTTGTATATATAAAGTATGTATAAACACCATTCAGATTTTTAACATGTCTAAATGTATCTTTATATACTTGACCACCATGTGGAAAATGTACCTCACAATCAATTCGAGTTTAACTCCTTATATGTAAGGAGTTTTTGTTTGTGTCTGTGTGTGAACAGGTATACATGTGTATACTTTTCTTTTGTTACAGTATAGTGTTTTTTGGGGTTTTGTTTTTATTTCTCCTTTCTTTTTGAATGTGTTTTCATTTTTTTTTCACTATTGTGTTGTGTTAATAGGTAGATAGGGAGAGAGAGAGAGAGAGGACCTGGAAAAATTTGGTGAGGGAAAGAATGTTATTTAAATATATTTAAAGTTAAATTGATTTAAATAATAAAATAACATTAAAATGAAAACAAACAAGCAAATAGTATACAAAAAGAATAAAACAAACAATAAAAGGATTTATTATTTAGAAAATAGCAAAATGACAGTATTTATGTTAATAAACACATGATAGCATATTCATCTACTATAAATTATATTTTTCAAGGAGCTGGGACACTCATTTTTAATGTGTTTATATAATTTTCCATTTCTTCTATTGGTATAAAAGAATTGCTGTTGTATGTCTTCTGTACAGCAGTCTGCATTTGAATGCTCATTTTGATGTTATCTTATTCTGTCACTCAAAATCCAGCCTTAGAAACAATTATTTTGTTACTACAAAAAGAAAAATTAGTAAGAGTAAAGGATCACAACTTTAAGTAACTTATACATTATAGGTTAAATATTTATCACATATTTAAAAATATCTGTTATTCTCAGTCAGTGAAAAGACTTTGTCATTTTATTGTAAAATCAGTACATTAAAATGCTAGCAGGAAATAATTAGGAGTCATTGCACTTTTTCCTTCAACGTACACAGGTTCACTTATAGACAAAACTCACTTGTCAAGATGAAGGTGCCACCCAAATAGGAATCACAGTTGAAAAATCAACTACACATTATTTTTTATGGGTTGTTCAATTTGAAATACAATTACAAATTGTCTTTGTTGTAGTTCACAGACAGTATCTTTATAATAACTCAATAAATTTTGATAATTATGTACTGAACTCCACATGGAACTACAAGATTTATAAATAGGACATAGAATTAAAACCACTGGTTTTGAGTGTCACTTATTCTTAAATAAAATATAATTAACGTATATCTTTGGTCTTTAAGAAAAATATAGTCTATTAAATGCAGCTATTTTTAGGATTTTACCAAAAATAAAAGAAAGTAGAATTATTATAATTTTATAATTCTATGTTTAGAGAATTGATGTTACACGTGCATAAAACATTAATTGATATTTCAATTAGCCAGACACTTCCGTTACAGAGAACAATTTCAAAGTTATTCAGTAACTTTAGTACACTGGAGTCAGTGACAGCTGTTTCTATTAATCCTCTGAGGGGAAAAGAAGCCTTGTTTAAGAAAGTTAAGTGAATCTTTCATCCCTATATATCATAAATAAATACATATCATATCATATCATAGGACAGAGTACTTGAGAAATATGTCAGAAAATAAAAACTAATTTTGACTAGACCTAAAAAAACTGTTTTCGCATAATATAGAGATTTTATAGTGGGAGTTCATTGCTTAATCCTATATGTTCTTTATCAAAAGTGTCCAAGGTGTGTAGTTGATGGTTAATCCTATATCTTCTTTACCAAAAGTGTCCAAGGTGTGTAGTTGAACAGGGAGACAAAGCACTATGGGTAATATTTATACTTATGTTGGGCAATAACTACAAATACTAATTATGGAAATAAAACTGTGATGAAGCTTCTGACTGAAATATTTATACACAACCATCCCAGACATTCCCTGTGGTCCTGTATGACCACATTATATTGGGTTTTCTATTTTAATTTAAATTATGTAATTACCTAACACCAAATCCAGTTAAGAAGCTTCCCTTGCTGATAAACTTTCATTATAATAATTTTTAATGATTTTCATACGTTGAGAAGAGTGAACATTCAATTTTCAGCTGGTTACTTAGAAGCATTAAACCCTAAGATGAAGTGAGTATCTCAACCTTGAGAGATTTATGAATGCTAGTCACCTTGGGACACTTACAACTCAGTGTAATACACATGTGTAATTTTCTGTGTCCTTCTGACACAAGTAATTCAGATTTTTAAAAAATATACATATCTGTCTATAGTTGCTAAGACAAATACTTGATATTGAGAGACATACAGACTAAGAAGGTGGAACTTGCTTACTAAAAAATCAATAAAGACATACTTTGTGGTGATTCATATCATATGTTTATTATTGACATAGAATTTTGTTTCAACAAGGATGATATGTACTCCTTTATTGTGGTGGCTTTTCTTCCTGGCTCTATGATCCAAGAAAAAAAACTCATGAGACTCAAAATATTTTTATGAACACCTAGGCTGTATTGCTAATCTCTTCTCTGACTAGCTTATAACTAACACAACCCATTTAAACTGATGCGCATTCTGCCACGTGACTAGAAACTTCTGATCAGGCATCATGAGTCTGTTCTCCTCACATCTTGCTGGTTAAATCTCCCACACCAGGCTCTATGCCAGAACCCTTTCTGTATTGAGCAGATGTATCATGTGCTAATTAAAAATCTTATAGCCTATAGGGTAGGTGGAATAGAAGATGAGATATCTGGGAGGCAAAAAGGATTCTAGGATAATGCCAGGTATGGAAGATTCACCCAAAAAAAAAAAAAAAATGTTAGGAGGACAGACACATAGAACCTGAGCAGAGGTAACCAGCTGTGTGGCGGAATGTAAATTAGAATAAATGTGATATTTTAATTTATGAGCAAGTTCGAGAACAGCATAGCTATATGGGCTAGGTATTTTAATTTTATTTTGAGTCTCAAGAGTCTTTACCTTAGGATATTCAAAAGACTACATTTTATAGGAACCAAATTCCAAAGCTTAAGCCTTAAATCTGTGGCTCTATTTCCTGAAATCTAGGGAGATGATGGTCACATCTGAGCTCCTGTTGTCTTAGGAATACATAGAATGCTGTGTATGTTTTAACATTAAAGAAAATGACTAAAAAAGGAGGGGATTATATTTACAATATGCTAAAATAAGACAGAAATAAAGCAAGAAAAATAAAGTTGAACCACACACTACTGCTTTCCTTGTAGATCATTTGCATAATGATTCTAAAGGTTCATCCTGCTTGATAGGGAAAATAATTCTAAATAAAAGTAAAACATCTAATTTGTTTGTGTGGTATTTCCTCTTATTTGAGTAACCCAAGTTTAATATTCATGAAGAATCTACAAACTCATGCTTGAAAGGGTATTTGGAAACTATAATCATTGCTTATTTGTAACAATTTTAATTATTCCCAATATTAGAAGCACCATAATTCCTTAATAACAACAGCAGTTGCTTGCTTCATTTGACTTTTAACACTCAAAAGTATTATACCAACCTCACTGGACTTTTTTGCTAAGGAAGCCTGCCAGCTGTAGTCCCAGTACAATTATTGCTTTTGCAAAGTGTACTAAATCTGTCAGCAAGAAATACATGAACTACTGTATAATAAAGCTGTTAAGAAGGTGACCTAGTTGCTATGCCACAACTGTTTCCACTGGCAGAGGCAGCTAGCCAAACCTGCTGATTAACAATGTCTTGTTAGCCAAAACAATTAGAGTGTGCTTTCTAATTAATTCCTTTTTTTTTTTCATTACATGAAGAGAGATTTTAAAGCTTTAAGAATGTTTTTAGAATT
The DNA here is from genome assembly GCF_903995435.1 of Acomys russatus. Classification (NCBI taxonomy): domain Eukaryota; kingdom Metazoa; phylum Chordata; class Mammalia; order Rodentia; family Muridae; genus Acomys; species Acomys russatus. The sequence goes on along the minus strand of NC_067151.1, from coordinate 46,316,024 downwards.
TGAACCAAATAAAAATCTCTGAAAGATTTATTATAGAATACGAGCGTCAAATCTTTATAAACAAAAAACATAAAGGAAATAGTGTGGATTGAGTGGCAACGTAGTAATATCATCTTCTCATGATCTCAGAAAAACATTGTAAAGGTAGTAAAGAAAAATAAAGAGAATGTATAAAGTTTATTTTCCCAGATCCTGTTACATATGGCTGATGAAGCTTAACTACATAATAAATTGCATAATCTTAATTACAAAATTTTTCCTTCATGTTTCAGTTCTGTGTGAATATGTTTGATGTATCTCAGCATCCGATTGGATACACTATTATATGAAACATATTATACTCATTACTCAAGTAAGAGAATACCATCTTGATTTAAACTATGCAATTAATAAAATCCAACTTATAGCAAGATGCTTTAGGTGGGGATTCTAAGATGGCAGTGTCCTGTGCATACAGTATCGGAGTAGTAGAAGATCAGAGACTGTGGCCCATGTGAGTGACCTGCATGCTGACTCCAGAACACTGTGTCTGTGTTTCCTGGATAGAGGAGGCATGTGGGGCGGGGCTGAGGATGTTCAGTTCCCAGTACCCCACAGTCATCTCCAGGTTCAAGAGTTGAGCATGGCCCTGGGATTGTAGGACCATGTGCCTTCTGCCTATTCTGCATGGCTCCCAAGGCTCGAGTGTCCAGACCCCAGACTCTCGACCCCACTCTGCAGCCCATAGGTCTACTAGTCACCCAAGAGAGCCTTGATAAACAATAGGAGCCTTGTTCCAAGATGCCAGCATCCAGCTAAGTCTGAGTACCAGACAAATGGAAATCCAGCATGTAGTTCATGGCTTTACTGATGACTTGAGCAGATCTGTAAGATCCCATGGCTTACACAAGTTAGAAACCCACACCCTAAGACCCTATTTCCCTGCCTTTAGGTCTAATTGAGACACAACCAGCAGAGCAGTGCTGTAGGCTACTGGATGAGATTCAGCCCCCTGTCTACGATCTAGGTCTCCTTCAGCATCCCTGAGAAACCCAGCAGGTTCCTAGAGCAACTAGCCAACTAGCCAGGGACAACCAGCTGAGAAAAGGCCATCTTAAAAACATAATCAACTAGCCCAAGGGGCATGTCCCACGAAAGCCTTCACTTACCAGGAAACTGGGACAGAGGAGAAGGCATCCTATTGGGACTCTAAATGAGAGACGCATGGGAGAACAGCAAAATAAAAGGATCCAGAGGGTCCTAGAAATCTACAAGTAGAACAATATGATAGGCAGATTTGGGCCCAGGGGTCCCGCTCAAACTAAGGCACCAGCCAAGGACAATACAGGAAGTAAACTTTAAACCCCTTCCCAGATCTAGCCAATGGTCAGAATATTCTCCACAGTTGAGTGGAGAGTGTGATACGACTTTCTCACGTACTCTGGTGCCTCACATTTGACCATGTCCCCTGGAGGGGGAGACCTGGTGGCACTCAGAGGATGGACAGCAAGTAGCCAAGAAGAGACTTGATACCCTATGAGAATATATAGGGGGAGGTAATCCCCCTCAGGAACAGTCATAGGGGAGGGGAATAATGGGAAAATGGGGGGGGGAGGAATGGGAGGATACAAGGGATGGGATAAACATTGAGATGTAACAAGAATAAATTAATAAAAAAAAATCACTTAAAAAAAAAACATAATCAACAAAACCCCGGGAAATATGGCTCTTACCTGAACCCCCAGAAAACATTGAATGTCCTAATGCAACTGAAACTGAAGAAAATCTATGCTTGTGAAGACGTTAGTGGCATTTAAAGGGGAAACAAATAACTCCCTCAAAGAAATATGGGAAAATACAATCAAACAAATAGAGACTTTCAAAGACAGGCAGGGAAATACAATCAAACATAAAAAGGAAAGGAAGAAAATGGCTCAAAACCTGAAAATGGAAATAGAATCAGTAAAGAAATCACAAACTGAGAAAATCCAGGAGATGAAATAGTTTTAGAGAGGAGAACAGGGACCACAGAGGTAAACATGCCCAACGGAACACAAAAGATGGAGGCGAGAACCTCAGGTGTAGATGATACAGTTGAAGAAGTATATTAATCTGTCAAAGAAAATTTAAAAATGCCTGATACATAACATCCAAGAAGTCAAGGACACCATGAAAAGAGTAAAATTACGAATAATAGGAATACATGTAAGAGAAGATTACTGGATCAAAAGTCTAGAAAAACATTCTGAAGAAAATCGTAGAAGAGAATATCTGCACCGTAAAGAAATAGATACCTTTAACATACAAGAGGTTTACAGAACACCAAATAGAGAAGAAAAGAAATTTCTCCTGCCTCACAATAATCAAAACACTAAATCTACAGAACAAAGAAAAAGTATTAAAAGTGGCAAGGGAAAAAGGCAGAGTAACATAAAAGGCAGACCTATCAGGATCGTATCTGACTTCTCCACGGAGACTTTGAAAACCAGAAAGGTCTGGACATATGTCATGCAGACCCTAAGAGACAACAGATGCCATCCCAGACCCCTATATCCAGCAAAGCTTTCAATTATCATAGGTGGAGAAACCAAGATATTCCATGATAAAACCAAATTTAAACAAAATCTATGCACAAATCTAGCCTTACAGAAGAAAAGAGAAGGAAAACTCAAACCCAAAGAGGTCTGATACACCCAAGAAAACCCAGGAGAAAATTAGCTTCAAAACAGCAAAATAAAAAAAAGACAAACACACAAACATACTACCACCAACAACATCACAATCAAAATAACTAGCAATGATTGCTCACTAAGTGACAATATTATTATTCATAGATGATACGATGGTAACGTGGGTGACCCTCAAAATTCCACCAGGAAACTTCTACAGCAAAAAAGATCAGCAAAGTGGCTGGATACAAGATTAATTTTAAAAAGATCAGTAACCCTCCTGTACCACAAATGACAAATGAGCTGAACAAGAAGTTAGAGAAACTACACCCTTTACAAGAGCCACAAATATAATATAAAGTATCTTGGTGTAACTAAGTAAGCAAGCCAAAGACCTGTATGAAAAGACTTCAAGTCTCTGAAGAAAGAAAATGAAGAAGATATCAGAAAGTGGAAAGATATTCCATGCTCATGGATTGGTAGGATACATTAAATCCATTAGAAGAGAAAGTGGGGCAGGAGTCATGAACTCATTAGCATAGGCAACAATTTCCTAAACAGTGCACCAATAGCTATGGCTCTAAGATCAACAATTAACAAAGGTGACCTGTAGAAACTGGAATGCTTCTGTGAACCAAAGGGCATTGTCAAGAGAAAGAAATTGAAGTCTACAGATTGGGAAAAGATCTTCACCAAGCTGACATTCGACATAGGGTTAATATCTAAAAAATGTTAAAAACTCAGAAAAATTAAACTCCATCAAAAAGAATAAATATTCCAGTTTACGAAGTGTTCAAAGACTAGAAGCTTAGATTTTTCAAAACTTACTCTATTTTAGGTTCTAAAGCAGTGCAACCTCACCTCTAATCCACCAACCAGAGGAAGGAAAGAAAGAATGTTAATATAAAACAGGGTTTGTGGCCCAGTTTATATGTAGGCCCTTGGATCAATTCTACTTTGCGTTGTCAGGATGCCAGCAGCCCCATCCAAAAATAAACATCAAACTGCAACATGAATCCATAGCAGTGATATGATCCAGCAGAAATAGCAAGGCTCCTCTGAATTGTCACAAGTGGCCAGAACCACCTGGAATGTTTCTCTCTGAAAAGAGAAGACCAGCAAAGATCAGAGAAGCATTGTATAACTGTATAGGAATGCAAAAACTTTGTCTGTCTGTGGGATTCTATTTATGTGCATTCTAGACTTCACCCACCTTCTCACATGTGTGTTTTTAGTAGAACATTCCATGCTCTCTCACAATACAGTTTTAAAATAAAAATCACATGACACAACTAAGCTTTTAATGAAATCAGGAACTTCCACTCCAGAAATTCTTTGTCATCAGGAAAATGCAAGTGAAACTAAGTCTGACATTCCCTCTTATACCTATCAGAATGGCTAAAATAAAATACTCAATTGACAACACATACTGAAGAAGATTTGGAGTAAAGAAAACACTCCTACATTGCTGGTGGGAGTACAAATTTGTACAACCACTTTGAAAATCATCCTGGCACTTTCCCCCAAATAATTGGAAATAGATCTACCTCAAGACAAAGCTATACCACTCCTGGGCATATTTATTAATTTATTAATATTACATCTAAATTGTTATCCCATCCCTTGTATCCTTCCATTCATCCCTCCCACTTTCTCTCTACTCCTCTCCCCTATGGCTATGACTGAGGGGGGACCTCCTCCCCCTGTATATGCTCATAGGGTATCAAGTCTCTTCTTGGTAGCCTGCTATCCTTCCTTGAGTCTCACCAGGCCTCCCCACCCAGGGTCAAGCATTTCTAGGCTTATCCAGGCCAACTAAGAAACAACCTTGTCAGCTTCACTAAGTTCTTAATGCTTAAACATTCTTAATTCCCCAACTCTTCATTTGCTAACACACCCTATCTCTGGCAATCATATATTACCTGTGCTCTTTCCCAATATGTAAAGTGGGTTAAAGTATGATGAACTCTTGAACTCTTGAGCAAGTGACTTCTCCTGAACAGTATTATGTTAATAATATGTTTCTACACTGTGTGTAATTTATTATTGTACTCAACACAGACTTGACACCTGTCTTTGCACTCATCCCAGTCCTGGTTTTATAACATATAGTAAACATGTTTTCAATTGAATCTACACACATTGACATATTAAAGAATATTAAATTTAGTATATCAATTTATATTTCAGCATCATTGTGCAAGACCATTATAGTTTCTCGTCTTCAGCAGCAATAGCCATGCTAGTGATTCCTTACTTACAGCTTCTGGTGGACGAACTCTAGCAATTCTTTTTGTTTATTTATTTTTTTGTCTGGGTCACAACACATTTCTTTTGCCATCTTCTTTTCCAAAATGTCCTTTGCAAATTGATTTTTTATTTTATTCTTTGGTTACTAAATTGTTTTGGTAAAAGAAGTTTATTACATGTGTGAAAATATTTTTCTTTTCTTACTCTTTTAGCAATGTGTCAAGTCCTGGTCATGTAGATGTTTGAACATTGTTCAATTTAACCTAGTATATTGTCAGGTTTCCTTTAGTTTAACAACTTCTGTACCATGATGACACATCTTGGATTAACAAAAGAGGATTCTTTTTTTTACTTTTCATATTATAGGTGAGATCTTACTTTTATGCCCTTCATAATTAAGTTCTTAAATTTTTTATATACAGTATGAACAACATTAGTTTTCTTGTCTGCTCCCTCTAAGATACAAAGAGAACTTAACAAAACTTCTAATACCACATATGAGATGTACTCTTTTAAATTGTCCTATAAGACTAAGAAATTCCCAAAACATACAGCTATTGGTGCTATCTTTGGTTACCCTTTAGAAGAGGAAGGTAAGTCCATATTTCTGAAGAGATGATGTGTTTCAAAAACAAGGCCCAGAAAACCCTGAGCTGGAAATAAACTAAATGTGCTCCCCCCGAGGACTAGCTTTCATGGTACTAGAAAATGAACTGCAAACTTCCAAAGGAGACATGCAGTCAACAATGTGGATAGCCAGATGTGACACCATGAAGCTTATGATACAATTACTGTCAGGGTACAGTAGTGGTAGACATAATTTGGCAGTAACCAACAGCACAATGAGTGGACTTAAGGCCTGATAAAAAGAGGGATATCATGCTCAGTACTGAAAATCTAGGTAACTACTCAGTGATGATGAAAATATGGTTCTTTGGGGGAAATATAAAGCTAATAACTTATTAAACCAGTTTAATGCCTAAGGACAATCAATAATTTTCTCTTGTACACACAGATAAGTGTAGTCTTTACTCCTATTAAGGAAAGGTATCTTTGCAGCTGATGGATACAATTACCAAAAACTATAACCAATCAGAATGCAGAGTTGTGAAACCCAGTTTCAATACATACTTCTACAAAATACTCACCTACCTAAGACTCAAGGAACACTAGGGAAAAGGAGTTAGAAAGACTAACCAAAGGATGAGGGAGTTTCCTATGAGATTGTGTCACCTGATCACATCAAAAGTTACATCCTCAAAGTCTCAGCAACCTGAATCGAATGTGAGAGGAACAAGGATAACAAATGAACACACCAAGCTGGGTTGGTGAAGGCCCATGAGGCCTCATCCCTACAGAAAGACCTACAGATGGCTGAGAAATGCTGGGACCAAGAGAAATAAGCCTCCCCAGGTAAGAACTTACTAATATGTTGCCCAGTAAAAACCAAGCTGCCCTGAAAACATACATACAGGTAGCATCATATAGATTCAACATGCTATATGTAGAGATATATAGACATATAGATATACATATAAATATATTTTCCATATATATAGAATATACATATGAAATATATATGTGCAATAATAATTAGTGTAAAAAGAAGCCAAGAATTTGAAGGCTAGCAGCAGGGAGAGCATTGGAAGTGAAAAGGGAAGGGATAGATATTGCTCTTAAATTACAATCATAAAAACAAACAACAATGAACAGGACCCATATCTGCATGAAAGACTACCTGCTTCTATGAATTTGGTCTTGGACAGATGCTACATTCTTATTAATCCTCAAAGCCTAAAATTGTATATTTTATGTCAACCCAATCTTGCCTTTAAATTTTCCTCCCTCCTTGACTTTCTTTGAAAATATCCATATTTAGAAATGAGTAAATATTTAAACTACAGTGCTATATTACTTCCAAATAAATTTTGTTTATCTTTAGTGGATATTTCTCTGCATATCGTTTTGGATAATAACACCCACTTAATTTTTCAGGTGATCGGTTCAGATAGGCTTCAGGCAACCATATGTAGTAGGAAGGAAATAAGTCATAGCTCATAACTCAAAAGGTATTTTTTCATTATCAGCAGCCCTAGGGGCTGAACGCCCCTGAACATGCTGTGATGCACTACCATCAAGCCCTAGCCTTAATTTCCCTTCAGCAGGACAGCACCTTCCTCCTCATTCTGAGCCTGTATCCTCTATGCAGGGGATACTCTGTGGAGGATGAATTGCTGAAAATTTTTCTTGTCTTCAGTTGTTAAGGTAGTGACTTGATTTTGTCTGGTGGGATTAAGTTGTCTGATTGAACCCGTCTGTTCCTTTCCATAGTAGAAAGTCGGTGAACCCAGAGTATTTGTGAGGCAATTTCTAGCGGAAAAATTAATACTTCAAAAATATTTTTTCTTGTCTCTACTACCAAATCTTTTTTTTGGTAAATGGGGAATGATCAGCACCAGAGAGTTCACTGGAATCACTTGTGATTTGTATTTCAATACATCTCTACTGAGATGCAGTCTCCTCATATGTGGGAACCACATACTATGTTTATCCTATTTCTTTTACTTTCCCTCAAAATGCTTTCAGCCAGTGGGACTGTGAACTAAATGCTTGCTATTTAGACTGTGGGTCACAAATTCATATGGTTCACTTAGTTGAAAGTAGGCTCACAAAAATGTTTGTCAACAGCAACAGGGTTTTGAATATGTAATAACCAAAACTTAAATCAGGCAAATGTGTAATGAACCTGCTGTTTTTCTGATAACCCTCACCTATGTCAGGTGATTTCAGTGTTGCCTTAGTTAAAAAATGCATGCACTGCTTTCCACACTGTGCACTCTGACACATCACCAAACACCAACACATTGCCAAGGACACTTCGACTCTGCTTCGAGACACTTTGTGACGAACAGCAATGCTTTATTGTACACGCTATGTTTTCTCCTCTTACAGATATAGAAAAGCTTATCACAGAGAAAAAACTTTTAAAATTTTCTTAACATCTTTCCTTAGCTTTTGCATTAAAATTACGTGTCTTGATCTTTTGATGTGTTAGAATGTGTAAAAATAAAATTTTGTTTGCCACTTCAGTTGATTTAAGTTCATAAAAAAGTTAAATTCATTTTGCTTTTGGAATTATGACAAAACCTGTAACAATTTTTGAAATCACTACAAAAATATTTCTGACATTTTGTTTTATGTTTTTTAAAGAGAAACAGCACTAACAATTATATCAATCCAGTCTGTAAAATGTTAACGATATTTTTCATCCTGCAGTATTAAATATTTGGACAAGATTTAATTATTCTTGTAAAATTAAGCATGCACATACACACACACACACACACTTCATTAGCATATAAATTTGCTTTTATCTCTATATCTTATAAAATTGTGCAGTATAACAGAATTCTTTCCAAATAAATTATTGCTTGATTCATTATTTTTAAAAAATAGGGTTTGTTTTTCCCCTATGGATTTTCATTTTACTTAGTATCATTTTAAAATAATCATGCTTTCTCCAATGAAGGAGAGCATTACCTTGTATAAGTGAGTGGTCTGATTGAAAACACGCACCCGCCCCCATAAACTCAGGCATTTGGACACACAGTCTCCAGTTGGTAGTTCAGTCCTGCTGGAGCAATTACTTCATCATGGATGGGCTATGAGAATAAAAGCATCCTCTCATTTCTAGGGCTTCATCTACGTCAATAACTATCAAATCTTTTCATTATCAACTTAAAACATCTATCTAGACCTAAAAACATCTTAACCCCTAAACAACTAAGCTGAATTGTAAAACTAAACTATCTGGTCTTCAACCCCATTAGAAACTTGAGAAGGAATGAAATTAATTACCTGAGAATACAAGTAATTCAGCTTAGCAGTTTTCCAAATAAGAAGGTGACAGAGATAGTTTGCTACCTGAATAGTCACCCAAAACTCTCTATAATGTTGGAGCATCATCTTCAGCCTTCTGGACCAATATGTCTGACAGACATATTTGTGACGCAGGAACCATTGAGGACTTGCTTACTCTGTCTTTGCAGTTTGGTCATCGACTTTGTCTGCATCCAAACTTGCCCTTTTTTAGGTAGAATTCTGTTTGTGGTAGAAACGAGGACATTATAATTTTAAAATTTCTCAGTATGTATTTTCTTACCCTAGAGAAAGAATTGCGCAAATAACACTGTTAAATATATATAGAACTTCTAACCAAACTTTTAATTATAGAAAATATATTTTTGAGCTTATTACTTCCTTGATACTCATAAAAGAGCAAACATTAGTTCCTCTTTTAATTAACTTCAATGCAGGTAACAGCTTTACAGTCTCCCATGTCTCCCCAACAAATGTCTTTCCATGTTACTGCCCACATTTTTCATCTTCTTTTTTAAACTTATTATAGCAGACACAAAAGCATACCTTACAATTTATACTTAGATGAGTATGGCTTTATATTCTATAGTATAAAATTGAAAAGACTATCAAAATTACATTTCAGTTAATAAATCTACCATTAACTACATTCTTTCAATTTATGTATAATACATAAAAAGATAGATTCATGCCCCTAGAGATCAGAATAAGGTGTTATGTTTACCAGTTAAGGGACACTTCTTCAATATTTGTTTTTTCTGTCACTATAAATTAATAACTATAATAAGAAACATTTTAAAATATACAATTTTGTGGATTTTGCTGATTTTATTTTCTAACAACTTTTATCGTTCAACATTATAGAGTAATTTTGAAGGAGTTTTTTGGATTTACATATTTTATAATAAACAATTTGCGGATTTTCACTCTTTCAATGTCTTGGTGAATTTAAATATGATATTATTTTTATGCTCTAGATCCCTCTGAGATGGTCTCCAGCTGACAGAATGTGACATATCTTCTCTTATTCCTTTCCATCAGTATGATGATTTGCATGCAGATATTAAGAGTTGTTTCTGAACATGGCATTTAAAAATGTCTTTATTATTTTAAAGAATGACTGACAATGAGACTGGTTAACTCCTGGCAACACAGAGCCTACCTCAAAGAGGATGATGAGCACAGAGAACTTCCTTATGGAGATAGCTTCAAATGTAGCAAACAAGCCACTAGGCAAAATGTTCTAATTTCTACCATAGACAGAATTCTACCTAAAAAGGGGCAAGCTTGGATACAGGCAGAGTTGACAGCCAGACTTTGTCAAGACAGGATAAGCAATCTTCAATAGTTCCTGCCTCACAAATATGTCTGTCAGATATATTGGACCAGAAGGCTGAATAAGATGCTCCAACATTATAGAGAGCTTTGGGTGCTTCAGGTAGCAAATTGTCTCTGTCATTTTCTTATTTGGAAAGCTACAAGCCTGCACTCCAGGCATACTCAGGTAATCAAGTTTATTCCTTTTCAAGTCTCTGATGGAGTTGAAAAACAAGTAGCCTAGTTTTTCAATGAAGCTTAGTTGTTTAGGGTTTAAGATGCTTTTAGGTCTACATAGATGTAATGGAGATTGATCTACATTCAGAATTTTAGATGCACCAAGATAGGAAAGATGTTTTATTCAAGGCTGTTAAATACAAATAACCAAACATTAAGAATGTAACATTTATATAATTCCTGATTTGTCATGGTCATTCTTGCTATAGGTAGTTTATTGTATATATGTGTAATCATATAAATGTATATGTAAAAAATGTTTAACTAATAAAAAATAAAAAAATAAAATCAAACAAAAACAAAAAACAAAACCAAAAAACCAAAAAAACAGAAAAAATGTTGCTTCTTTGGCAACAGAAGAACATAAGTGATATACTTATGGGAGAAGTCACATGCAGAAGTGATTTTATATATGAAAGGCCTGAGCATTCCACCAAAAATTCTGAGATGTGATAAACACATTTAAGCAAGGAACAAGTTACAAAATTAACATACAAAGCCCAGCAACTTTTATACATACAAATATTAAAGGTACTGAGAATCTAGGATACCAATCCCAGTCAAAATTCTCTATAATATAAATACCTGCAATAAACTTATTCAAAAAACTAAAGGGTATTTGTAATGAAAACTTAAAATTGTACAGAAAGGAATTGAAGAAGAAAATAAAAGATTCAAAGGTTTCCTATGTTCAGCATTTACAAAAAATATCTTACCAAAACTCAATCTACAAGGTACAGATCCAATACAATGTCATTATTCAAAGAAATAGAAAAATAACATTAAAAGTCCAATGGAAACAAAAAAGAGATTGGAAAACCTGAACAAAAACATATAATACTGGATATGTTATGTTACTGGGCCATAGTAAAGAAAAAAAAAAAAAAAAAGGATACTGGCACGACCATAGATGCATGCAATAGACTAGAAATTATATATATATACATACATATTCAAAATACAAAAGCTACAGCACCTGAATTATGACAAAGATTCTAAAACTGACAATGGAGAAACAAAAACCTATTCATGAAGAGTACAGGAAATCATTAATATCTCCATGCAGAAAAATGAAAGTAGGACCCCTCACTCTGTGGGAAAAAATAGAAATAGAAAAAAGACATTAGCTGATACCTGGTACTCTGAAACTATTAGGGGAATAAGTAAGTTTTTGAAGATTTAGGAATAGGAAAAGGTTTTCTCATTAAGATCCACTTACTCAGGAAATAATTCCAAAGTTTGGCAATTGTGACATCATAATGTTCAAAAAAAAAAAAACTGTTCATCAAAGCAAACAATTAATGAAATCAGGAGGCAGAACACAGAATGGGAGAACATTTCTGATAGCTTTCAATCTAGCACAGAATTGATATATAAAATATATGAACAATGAGAGAATTAGTTACAAGAAATCACACTATCCAACATGCACATGGGAAAATGGAATGACAATAGTTATCAAACAATGAGAAATAGAAATTATTTCCTGAGTAAGTGAAAAAGTTTCTTCTGTTTTCATTTTATGGAATAGTTTGAAGAATATTGGCATTAGCTCTTCCTTGAAGGTCTGGTAGAATCCTGTGGTGAATCCATCAACCTTGAGTATTTTTGTTTGCTTGTTTTTTGTTTTGTTTTGGTTTTGTTTGGTTGGGAGTATTTTGATGACTGCTTCTATTTTCTTAGGAGATTTATGACTCTTTAATTTTTTTCCCTGATCTTGATTCAATTTTTGTTAGAGAAATCTAACATGAATTTTGTCCGTTTTATTTAGATTTTCAAATTATGATGCAAACAGGTTTTTGAGGTAAGTCCTAATGATTCTTTGCATTTTCTCAGTATCTGTCATTACATCCCCTTTTTCATATTAGATTTTGTCTTGGTTAGTATCTCTCCACCTTTTTAGTTAGTTTGGCTAAGTTTTGTCTATATTGTTGCTCTCAGGTAATGTCTATCTTTGTAGTTGAGGTGTGTTTCTTGTATGCAGCAGAATAATGAGTCTTTTGCACATCCAGTCTGTTAGTCTCTGTTTATTTATTGGGGAGCTGAGTATATTGATGTTGAGATACATTAATGATTAGTGACTGGCAGAATCTTTTATTTTGATGTTCGTTGCAGAAATGTGTTTGTTTGCTTGTCTACTTTTGGTTTTATTACAGTACAGTTATTTATATCCCGCAGTTTTGTTTCTTTGTTTTTTATTTTGGTTTGTTTGGTTTGTTTTGGTAAAGTTAACCTCATGGGCTGGGAATTTTCCTTGTAGTATCTTCTGTATTTTTATATTTGTGCATAGATGTTGTTTAAATTTGGTTTTATGGTGGAATATCTTGTTTTCTCCATCTATGGTGATAGAAAGATTTGTTGGGTATAATATTCTGTACTGGCATCTGTGTCTCTTAGGTTTACAAGATGTCTGCCCAGGCCATTCTGGCTTTTACAGTGATTCATGGGTGATTCTGCAGCTTTTAATTTTTATTTATTCTGTATATTTAATGTTTGATCATTATGTGGCAGAAGGATTTTCTTTTCTAGTCCAATCTATTCAGTGTTCTGTAGGTCTCTTGTATGCATATAAGCACCTCTTTCTTAAGATAGGGAAATTTTTCTCCTATGATTTTATTAGAAAGTATTTTTTGGCCATGGAGTTAGGAATCTTCATCTTCTTCTATTCCTGTGATTTTTATGTTATGTCTTTTCATGATATACTTGATTTCTTGGATGTTTTGTATAAGAAAATGTTTAGATTTAATTTTTTCTTTGAAGATTCATCAATTTCTTCCATGTGTCTTTGATATTTGAGATTGTTTTCCCCATCTCTTGTATGCTGTTGTCAATGCTTACTTTATAGTTCTTATTCTCTTCTCTAAGATCTCTACCTCCAGGTTTCCTCAGTGTGTGCTTTCTTTATTGTTTCTATTTCCATCTTCAGATCTTGAGCCATTTTATTGATTTCCTTAACTTGTTTGTACTTACCTCCATTTCTTTAAATTGTTTGTTCAATTCCTTCACCTGTTTGTTTGTATTTTCCTGTGATTCATTGAGCAATTCATTCATTTTCTCTCTAAAGGCCTCAAAGTGTTTGCTTGTAATTTATTGTGTTTCTTTAAAGATTTTATTCATTTCCTACGTTATCATTTTCGTAAGTATAGATTTAATATCATTTTGTTGAGTTCCAGTTGTGTTTGATGATCCAGGGTTTATTGCCATAGGATAACTGTGTTCTGAAGTTTTCATATTGCTCTAATTTTTGTTGATTGCACTTTTATCCTGGCCTTTAGCCATCAGGGGGTCTATGCTGTTGTCTGGTAGATGTTATTGCCCACTGGAGTTCTCTTACATATTGTAGTTTATAGGTTAAAAGATATTTGAACATGTTAAATATAGTTGTAATTTATTTTATAGAGAATTTTATTATTTGTTTGGTATTACTTAAAGAAGTAATAGCTATATTGATAAATAACAAATCTGGTTATATCTGGAATTTTGAGTGTCACTTATGGACACTATCATATCATCTGCAAATAGGGATAATTTGACTTCCTCCTTTCCCATTTGGATACCCTTGATCTCCTTTTGTTGTCTTATTGCTCTGGCTAGAACGTCGAGTACTATATTGAAGAGATATGGAGAGAGTGGGCAGCCTTGCCTTGTTCCCGATTTGAGAGGAATTTCCTTGAGTATCTCACCATTTACTTTGATTTTGGCTATTGGCTTGCTGTATATAGCCTTTATTATGTTGAGGAAAGTGCCTTGTATCCCCGATCTCTCTAAAACTTTAAACATGAATGGGTGTTGAATTTTATCAAATGCTTTCTCTGCATCCAAGGAGATGATCATGTGGTTTTTTATTTTCAGTTTGTTTATATGGTGGATTGCATTGATGGATTTGCATATATTAAACCATCCCTGCATGCCTGGAATGAAGCCTACTTGATCATGATGAATGATATCTTTGATGTGTTCCTGTATTCGTTTTGCAAGTATTTTATTTAGTATTTTTGCATCTATGTTCATAAGAGAAATTGGTCTGAAATTCTCTTTCTTTGTTGAATCTTTGTGAGGTTTAGGCATCAATGAGACTATGGCCTCATAGAATGAATTTGGTAATTTTCCATCCATTTCTATCTTTTGGAGTAGCTTGAAGAGTATCGGTATTAGCTCACCCTTGAAGGTCTGGTAGAATTCTGCACTGAAATCATCTGGCCCTGGGCTTTTTTTGGTTGGAACCATCGATGATTGCTTCTATTTCTGTAGGGGAAATGGGACTATTTAGCTTGTTTATCTGTTCTTCATTCAACTTTGGCAAGTGAAATTGATCAAGAAAATCGTCCATTTCCCTTAGATTTTCAAATTTTTTTGGCATATATGCCTTCAAAGTAGGATCTTATGATTCTTTGAATTTCTTCAGTGTCTGTTGTTATGTCTCCCTTTTCATTTCTGATTTTGTTGATTTCAATACTGTCTCTCTGCCTTTTAGTTAGTTTGGCTAATGGTCTGTCTATCTTGTTGATTTTCTCAAAGAACCAGCTTTTGGTTTTGTTGATTCTTTGGACTCTTTTCTTAGTTTCTAATTTGTTAATTTCAGCCCTGAGTTTGATTATTTCCAGGCGTCTATTCCTCTTGGGTGTTTCTGCTTCTTTTTTTCTAGGGCTTCCACTTGTGTTGTTAAGATGCTTATGTGCGATGTTTCCAATTTCTTTTTAAACGCACTTAGTGCTATGAATTTTCCTCTTAGCACTGCTTTCAATGTATCCCACAAATTTGGGTATGTTGTTTCTTCATTTTCATTGAATTTCAGAAACTCCTTGATTTCTTTCTTTATTTCTTCCCTGACCCAGGTGTCATTTAGCAGAGAGTTGTTTAGTTTCCACGTCCGTGTAGGCGTTTTGTTATTTCTGTTGTTGTTGAATTGCAGCCTAAGAGCATGGTGATCTGAGAGGATACAAGGTATTATTTCAATCCTCTTGTATCTATTGAAGCTTGCTTTGTGACCTACGATGTGATCAATTTTGGAGAAGGTTCCATGGGGTGCAGAGAAGAAGGTGTATTCTTTCTTGTTTGGGTGAAAGGTTCTATAGATATCTGTTAGATCCATTTGACCCATGGCATTGGTCAATGATGTTATTTCTCGGCTTAGTTTCTGTTTCAATGACTTATCCTTCAGTGAGAGTGGGGTGTTGAAGTCTCCCACTATTATTGTGTGGGGATCGATGTGTGGTTTAAGCTTTTTTAGGAGATCTTTTACAAATGTGGGTGCCCTTGTATTGGGAGCATAGATGTTCAGAATTGTGATGTCATCTTGGTTGACTTTACCTTTGGTGAGTATGAAGTGTCCTTCCTCATCCCTTTTGATTAATTTTGGTTGAAAGTCTATTTTGTTCGATACTAAAATGGCCACGCCTGCTTGCTTCTTGTGACCATTTGCTTGGAATATTTTTTCCAACCTTTTACCTGAGGTAATGCCTTTCATTATGGGTGAGATGTGTTTCTTGGATTCAGAAGAATGTTGGATCTTGTTTATGTACCCATTCAGTTAGTCTGTGTCTTTTTATTGGAGAATTGAGGCCATTGATGTTGAGTGATATTAATGACCAGTGACTGTAAAGAGTCTTAATTTTGATGTTGTTTCCAGTCGAGCGTTTGTGTAGTTGTGTTTTTGCCATGGGATAGTTATCTATTTCCTGGGTAGTTTTGGTTGGAACTTGACCCTTTGGGATGGAGTTTTCCTTCTAGTACCTTCTGTAAAGCTGGATTTGTGGATAGGTACTGTTTGAATTTGTTTTTGTCATGGAATATTTTGTTTTCTCCATCAATGGTTATTGATAATTTTGCTGGGTAAAGTAGTCTGGCCTGGCATCTGTGGTCTCTTAGGGTTTGCAGGATCTCTGTCCAGGCCCTTCTGGCTTTTATGGTCTCTGTTGAGAAGTCGGGTGTAATTCTGATAGGTTTACCATTAAATGTTATTTGGCCCTTTTCCCTTGCAGCTTTTAATATTTTTTCTTTGTTCTGCATGTTTTGTGTTTTGATTATTATATGGTGGGCAGTTTTTCTTTTCTGGTCAATTCTATTTGGTGTTTTGTAGGCCTCTTGTATGTTTATAGGTATCTCTTTCTTTAGATTGGGGAAATTTTGTTCTATGATTTTGTTGAGAATAGTTTCTGGGCCCTGGAGTCTGATGTCTTCTCTTTCTTCAATGCCTATTATCCACAGATTTCTTCTTTTCATGGTGTCCTTAATTTCTTGGATGTTTTGTGTCAGGAGTTTTCCAGATTTGGCATTTTCTTTAATGGTTGATTCAATATCTGTGATTGTATCTTCTAGCCCTGAGATTCGTTCTTCCATCTCTTGGATTCTGTTAGAAAAGCTCACCTCTGTGTTGTTCACCTTCTTCTCTGAGGTCTCACGTTCTCGTTTTTCTTCTGTGTGTTTATCATTGAATCCATTTTCATTTTCAGATCTTGAACTGATTTTTTGATTTCTTTCATCTGATTTTTTGTATATTCCTGAGTTTCTTCCATTGCCTCTTTGTAGGTCTTCAGAGCTTGAACCGTTTTATTTATTTCTTTCATCTGGTTGTTTGCATTTTCCTGCAATTTTTCCAGTTCCACTCTATGTGCTTCTTTTAAGTCTCTCACCTGTTTGTCTGCGTCTTCCTGCATTTGATTACGAATTTTATTTGTTTCCTCCATTATCATCCTCATTACTAAGGATTTGAGGTCATTTTCTTGTATTTCCGTTGTATTTGAGTTCTCTGGGTTGTTTTCTTTGGGATAGCTGGAAACTGGAGATGCCATGTTGTTTTGGGTTTTTTTGCGTATGCTTTTTCGTTGTCCTTTAGACATCTTGCCTTCTTTGTTTTTATTGGGTAGCTTCTAGAGTTGGATGGAGGGTGTCTGACGATAGAGTCACTTGTTTTCTCATGATTTCCCTAAGCTGCGAGCTCAAAGCTTCACTGGTGTGGATGTTAGGAGGTTAGCCCTGTTGTTCTGGTCTCTTACAGCCAGTGATCTCCAGCCCCCCTGTGCTGTGGATCCTGCAATTGTTCTGGGTCTCTGAATGAGCGTTGGGTCAGGCCAAGTTATCCACAGCCTTCTGTGTTCCCTGTCAAGTCCAGCCAGGAATGCTGGGCCCGAACCACGGGCTGAACTCAGCTAGATTCTCAGGGCCTGAACCATCTGCCAAGCTCAGCTAGGGATTCTGGGCCCAAAATGCACACAGGGTCCAGCCAGAATTTTTGGGCTGGGACTACGCACCAAGCTCCACTAGGGCCTTTTGGCCCGAAGTGCGTGCTGTGGTCAGTTATTGACTCAGGGCCCGAACTGTCCACCAATCTCAGCCAGGAATTCTGGATTCAAACTGCACACTGTGTCTAACCAGAGTCTTAGAGCTGGTGGAACCGAGCGCTCTGTCCAGCCTGCGCCACAGCAGGAGAGCTGCAGCTGCTCTGAGTTATCGCCAGTGTTGGAACCAAGTGCTCCGCCCAGACTGTGTCACCGCAGGGGAGTTGCCGCTGAGCTGAGGTGGTGCCTAGGATGGAACTGAGCATGCCACCAAGCCTGCGCCACAGCAGGAGAATTGCGGCTGCTCTGAGTTAGCGCCAATGGTGGAACCAAGTGCTCCACCCAGACTGTGTCACTGCAGGGTAGCTGCCGCTGAGCTGAGGTGGTGCCTAGGATGGAACTGAGCACGCCACCGAGCCTGCGCCACAGCAGGAGAATTGCGGCTGCTCTGAGTTAGCGCCTGTGTTGGAACCAAGTGCTCCACCCAGGCTGTTTCACAGCAGGGGAGCTGCTGCTGAGCTGTGGTGCTGCCTAGTGTGGAGCTGCATGCTCAACTAAGCCTGCACCACAGCAGGGGAGCTGTGACCGAAGCTAAGTTAGTGCCTCGGGCAGAATTGCTTGCTGGGCTGGGCCAGTACCCGGGACTCTGGGGCCGAACTGTCTGCCGAGTCTAGTCTGGGTCCGAAGGCTCCACGCAACCCAAATCCTGCCCCGAGTCCCCTCTCCCGCAGCAACTCCCACCAGCCACCACAGCAATCACCTCCACTGGAATGCTATGAGCTGCAAACCTCAGCCACCGCTGCTGGTGCCGCTGGTGCTGCTGCCTCTGCCGCTGCCGCTCCAATCAGAGAAAATCCATGCTCCTCCTGTGTGCAGGGGCAAGCAGGTCCTCCGCACCCTGGTCCCTCCAAACCGTGAAGCACTCCCGCTCCCGTAATGTTCAGCCCTCGGTGTTCCTGGCTCTGAAAATATGCCAATCCCTGAATTGTTCACTGGAGCCTCCAAACACAGTCCACACAGCTCGCCGCCATCTTGGAACCTGTGTCTCATGGATTTTATTGTCCAGTTCAGCAGATATACATCCAAGTTTCATATTACTCCATGGCATTTTCTAAATGTACTCATGTTTTATTATTTCACACTCTCCTCATATCATTTTATAACCATATGCTAGTTAGTTATTTGCTTTTTTTTTTCATCTTGACACAGCTAGGTTTATCTGAAGAGGCATTCCATCATTTATCAAAATAATCTTATTATATTTGCCTGAATGAAAGTCTGGGACATTTTTTAAATTGATAATTGATGTGTAAAGATGTACAACACTATGGGTGGTGCTGTCCCTACCTTTCATGGTCTGGGGTATACAGAAAAGAAAATTTGAGAAAACCTGAAAGAGAAATCCAAATCAATGTTCTTCCATGCTATCTGCTTTGTTTCTGCTTCTGGCTTCTTCCCTTGTGTTTCTGTCCTGACTTCCTTTTCCAAGTCACTAGACTGGACATATTGGCACAAGTTGTTAATCCTGGAATTCCAGCAGCAGGCCAGAGGAGTAGCTGTTAATTCAAGAACAGAAATAAAAACGCATGCACACATACACACACACACACACACACACACACACACGAAACTAAAAACAATGTCTTTTCTTCTTCAATTTAAGATGCCTTGTATATTTTCCAATTTATCTTTTCATTAAATATGACATGGAATTCTTTTTTTCCTTTTTTTCTTATTAATTTATTCATATTACATCTCAGTTGTTAGCCCATCCTTTGTATCCTCCCATTACTCCCTCCCTCCCTCTTCCCCCGCTACTCCACTCCCCTATGTCTGTGACTGAGGGTGACCTCCTCCCCTTGTATATGCTCATAGGGTGTCGAGTCTCTTCTTGGTGACCTATTATTCTTCCTCTGATTGCCACCAGGCATCCCCATCCAAGGGACATGGTCAAATATGGGGCACCAGAGTTTGTGTGAAAGTCAGATCTCCTTCTCCACTTAACCGTGGAGAATGTCCTGTCCATCAGCTAGTCTGGGTAGGGGTTCGAAGTTTACTGCCTATATTTTCCTTGGCTGGTGCCATAGTTTGAGGAGGACCGCAGGGCTCAGACCTGTTTGTAGCTTTCCAGGACCCTCTGGATCTTTCTATTTCCTCATTCTCCCAGGCTTCTCACATCTAACGTCTCAATAGGATGTCCTCCCCCCTGACCCACTTTCCTGGTAGGTAACATTTTCCATGGGGACGTACTCCTTGGACTAGTGTCTCGATATAAGTGATTATATACCATTTACCTCTTTTTGCTTCTGGGTGAACTCACTCATTATGATAATTTCTACTTCAATCCATTTGTCCACAAATTTCGGAAATTCCTTGTTTTTAATAGCTGAGTAGTATTCCATAGTGTATCCAATCTTCTACTGAGGGACACATAGGCTGTTTCCATGTTCTGGCTATTATGAATAAGGCAGCCATGAACATGGTTGAGGATATGTCCTTGTTGTGTGGTAGTGCATCTTCTGGGTATATTCCAAGGAGTGGAATAGCTGGGTCTTGAGGAAGCCCTATTCCCATTTTTCTGAGAAAGCGCCAGATAGATTTCCAAAGTGGTTATCCCCGACATGGAATTCTTAAGTAATATCATTAACTTAACATATATTACAATTCCAGGTTTTTCAAATTACAATCACCATACATAAATTCTTATTTTCACTGAAGGAATTATGAGGTGCCTTAATTTATCTAATACAATAATATGTATCTTTCTCAAATGCATAATTTCTGACACAATGACTTATTGATTATTATGTGTTTTTTATGTGATTATTATGTGTTTTGATAACTAAGTAAATTTAGCTTTTCTACTTATTAGCATGTAGTAATCCTCCATATTAGGATTACTTGAGCAAAGCAAATATAGACATTTAAATGACATATATCACCTTTTATCTAATTCTGAGCCTCCTTGACATTATTTTTCTTGAAGACAGTATAAATGATGCAAACAGGAAGAACAACTGGTTTGATGACTCAGACCATTACCTCATTGATGAGAATGTCAGCACAGTCAGGACAATTATGTTCCTTCAGTTGCAGAATTCTGTTTTCTCACATAATGGCTTTTAAAGTGTCAAGAGTCTGCAGTGCATTTTGTATATATTCCTGTAAATGAAAAATGCAGTGTTCAGACCAGAAAGATGGATATGTAAGGCATTTGATTTACTTTTAATAAATTTTGATCTTCACCTGTCAGGTAGGATAATCTAAAATTTGGCCTTTTGATGAAAACTTTGTTTTGCTTTTAAGATGCTCTCATTCTAATCAATTTTCTAACATCATAGTCCTACAAGCTGAAATAGTGCACGAGTGTGTACAATATCAATGAAGCTGATTTCTGTTTCATTTGGCTTTTGCATTGTATTACCAAAACAAGAGATCATACTGCAACCTATGTTGACATGGAACTCATTCTGTTGGCTATATGGGCCTCAAACTCTTGGCAGTCCTCCTACCTCAAACGCCAAAGTAATAAGATTATAACTGTTAAAAGTTTATTGAGCATATTTAACAAATCACCAACGAACAATTACTACCAAATGAAACACTGAATAGTATGTATTTCAATTAGTCCATAAAAGGTCTATAAACCTTTTAATTTAAAATGGCTCTGTAAATGTTAATTACTGTGAAGAGACATCAAGACCAAAACAATGTATTGAAGAAAACAATTAATGGAGTTCATGGTTTCAGTGAATTAGAGTCCATGACCATTGAGGCAGTAAACACGACTGGAGACAGGCCTGCATGGCACAGGTGTGGTAGGGGAGAACTTACATGCTCAGACAACAACTAGGTGGCAGAGAGCAAGATAAGTGTTAATGACCCGACTTGTGAAATCTCCAACCCTGATGCCAGAGACTCACCCCTACCAACAAGGTCATTTCTTCTCCTAATTCTTCCAAAACTGCTTCTCTGCCTGGAGGCCAAATACTCGTCAATATTAGCTTCTGAGATCGATTCTCCTTCAAATAGCCATATTTTTTTTTTATCTCCTTTTAAGGCGCTTGTGCTGGTAATAAACTACTGAATTGAACCACCAGGATGTTTTGTTTGTATTATACTGTTACAAGCAAATAAATATCACCATTCACCAAAATAATTGTTTCATCACTTTGACAGAAGAAGCTCTTTTGCATTATAAATTATGATTTTGGATCACCTTGACCATTACCCGGTGAGTAGATTCAGCAAAGGATTTCTCAGATGGGCTCTCGTGAAAGATACCAGTGTGAGCATGATTACTACCATTTACAATAAACACACAGGATGATAGGAAATACAGAGTTATTCATAGATTCTAATGTGAATAAAACCACTGGGGATTGATTTCCTATAGACAGAAGCACTCATTCTTAGAGAGATGTTAGATGTTCATAAGATTCAAAAATAAGCATGTCAAGTCTTAGCTGAAACTTGCCAGATTCATAAAGCTTCTCCTCATCATTGCATATGTAGTAAGAATTCCTGTAAAGAAGAGACATTCAGACAGAATGAAATGCCTGAAGGAAACTTAGTAATCATTCAGAAATGCCTGCAAGTTTTGCAGGGATTTCCAGGTCTATGGCTCTAAGGAGGGATTCTCTTGGATTTAACACCTTTGACTGCTCCTTTTCCCTGAATACAATCTCTCTTCTGTATTCCTGTAAATGATTCCAATAAGCTCATTGATTTGCCAAGTTGAAAGTCAATGGAAACCTTACTTTGGTTTTCACTGATTCCTTATTGGTGGTGAGTAGTCTTTTGATCTGGTCTCCAAGGTAAAAGTCATACAAAACAATGAAAATAAAATAAAAAAAGAAAAACTAGGGCTATTTTTTAATTTTGGTTTCATTAATTTCAGACCTTATTTTGATAATCTTTTCTATGTACTTTTTCAAGGAATGGATTTTTCTTGTTTTACTAAGGACATTAGGTACATCAATCAGTTACTAATTTGATATGTCTCAATATTCAGTTCAGTATTGTAAACTTTCCTCTTATGTCTTCCTTAGTGTTTTCAACTGAAAGAAACATTTGAGCAGAACAAATTGCTCTTGATGAGTTAAAAAAAAAAAAAAAAGACATGAAGTTAGATGTGTAGGAACAGGAACACAGAACCAGGAAGAGTTGGGGTAACAGATGTGATCAAAACACACAGCACGAAATTCTTAAAGGAGTATAACAAACATTTTTAAAGTCAACCACAGAAACAAAACAACGAAATTAGTTTATATGAAATGGAATGTCTTCAGAGTGATAGGGCCATAGAGAAAGCAATGCCTGCTGAGTTCTCACTCATCACTAGGGCATCAATAACATATCCTCAGCCACAAAGCTCTGGGAATAGATTTTCATGAAGAGTGGGAAGAAAAAACCTAAAAAACGAGAGGTTCAGAACTCCCAAATTAAAACTGTGACTTCTGGACATCACAGTGTAGTTGAACTTGTAAACAAAACACAGCTGTGGCTTCCTCAAGCTCATGCAAATCAATATTCCAATATGAAGATTAGTTGTAAATATACTCAAAATTCATATTAAGATATGAAATTCTTAGAAGAATAAATATCTTAGATATAAATTAAGATATAAATAAAAACACGAAGTTTTATATATTTGGACTTTGTACAAATTAAGAAATATCACAATTAAACTTCTTTCAATTGTAAAGTATATATAAATATGTTCGTTTGATGACACTACAATTTGAGATTCTTAGAAAAAATATAATCCAACTATAATGGAATCATGACTAATGATTAAAAAATTCTAAGAAAGTAATGCTCTTTAGTTTCCACTCTTTGGTTATTAAAACTTTAATCTTTGTACAGCTGAAAGAAAATTTGGAAAAGTGTGTAGGATTATAAATTTCAAGATTATATTGAGTCTTTGGATGGACCCAATTTTTGATTACTTAAATCCTAAAAGAAAAAATTTCTTCAACTGATATGAGGTACAGCTTTAAAGGAAAGTGAAAGAGCAATTCACAGAAATTCAAGTAGTGATTACTCAGTACACCATCTGAGCCTACAAAGGAAGTAGTTTATAGTGCAGGCAGGCAAACATCTACAGAGAATATGAACTACGAAGAATGGAGAAAGTTTCAGTAAGATCATTTAACCTCTATCGCTAAGAATTAAAATTGGGTTCCCAGCAACCCCATGACGGTTTACATGTGATCATCTTACTAGTTAAATGGATCTGATTTCTTCTCCTAGTCTCCTGCATATGGTGCACATAAACTCATACAGAGATACACATTAATAAAACAGTAATCATTAAAAAGCAAATATAACCTGGCTGGCATTCAGTGGCATTCATCTAAAATGCATTTGGAGAACAGATACGGAGAATGAATCATGGAGACCCTGGTTGTAAATTCCCAGGAGGTACAGCATCCTGCCTAGAATTCTACCCTTTCCACAAAACAGAAAGGGTATCACTGGAGAGTCGGGCTACCTAGGTTAGTGAGATTGTTCAGCTCTGGATTCAATTAAGAACTTCAAATATATAAGCTGCACACTGATTGTAATACTCACCAAATTCACTTTGAGCATACACACCCATGCAAATACACATCTTCCTGCAGCTCTCTGCAATTGGTCCCACAAATCATATGAAAATTCATACAATCATAGGAACACCACTTACACATGCTAAAAATATTTTTAAATATTTCTATCATATATCTGAGAAATGAGGTTTTATATTTCACAGCTTTGCAGAATTGACTGCAGCCAACTTACAGAGAGGAACTAATAGTAAATTCTCTTCAGTGGCCTCCTAAGTAAAAATCAGTAAACAGAGTGACTGATATCATAATTACAGCTTTGGGAAGTCCACAGCAGTTTTCTTAAAAAGCAACCCAGACTGAAAATATTTATTAGTGATTATAAGTCCATTTTGGTAGAAGCTGCAAAGTTTGAGGCAATTTTTAAAACTAAGAAAACTGAAAAAATAAGAATAAATTTTAAGTGATGGTAATTAAAATCTTGATCAAAAGAAAAGAGAGAGCATATACAAAACTTCTTGAAGAATGTTTGCTATGACATGGACGGCAGACCCCTCCCCATTGAAATTGAGGACCACACTACAAAAGAAAATTCATATGAGACTGTAATAGGCCCTGATGGTGAATTTAGTATTATTACTTCGTAAACTCCACATGGTATTATGGCTTTCTAAGTATGTAGGTTTATAATAATAGACAGGGGATAGTCTCTGTCTTGATCTGAAAATCTGCTCTTTGAGTGTATGTTGGAAAATGAAGAAACTCATTGTTGCACAAGATGATAAGAATAAAAGCTGACTGTTCATTACTAAACAGGACACTCACCCAGTTCCCGAAGGCTTAGAGAACACTGTGGAGGGTGAATCGAAAAGAAGAAAGCCAGTTATATAGAGAAGAATTGCAATTGCTGGGAATGGCACAGGCACTGCAGCGATCAACTTACAGAAGCTGATGTGGCCTGCACTGCATCTGAGAAGACTGGGTCTGTCAAGAGTTAAGAGGAGAGCCAGGCATTGTGGTTCAGGACTTCAATTACAGCACTCCAGAAGCAGAGGCAGGTGGCTCTCAGTGAGTTCGTAGTCGGCCTGGTCTACAAAGCGAGTTCAGGACTGCTGGGATTAAAAAAATCATTTCTTGAAAAACAAAACAAAACAAACAAACAAACAAACAAAAACAAAAAGGAAAGAAAGAAAGCAAAAGAGTTTAAAAGGATGGGGATAGTGTTGTCCTTGAATATTTATTGCCTGAAGACTCATTCCCTACAATGAGTTCCTGTAAAGACTGGCTGAACTTAGCTCCCACTGAGCCAGCGATAACCACGCCCCTTCCTCCTTGTGTATCTACCTGTAGAAGCCCGACATCTTTGCTCAGCTGTGGGCAATAACCTCCCCTCTAAGTTTAGCTGAGTTTCAGGAGTGCTTACCTTTCACTTTCAGGGATCCCTGTCAATCTCATCGCAGCTTTACGTGTGTCAGTGTGTAAGTATATTTTCTTCCATTCCCTTACAGACTTTTCCAGGTACGCTCTTGGTGCCAAGCTTGTTGAAGAAATAAGAAATATCATTAAAAGTACATGAATGCCATTGTATATTTTCTCCATTGAATAATTTGCCCAAATATTTAAAATACCAAATTAAGCTTGAGTATGTTCTCTTACCCAGTGAAAGGGGGGAAAACAGCAGAGATTAGAAATTGTTTCCAAAATAATTAATATTTTTACCACTTATGTAATGGTTTATAATTCTAGATCATAACAATAGATGGCCAAATGTATGTGGGTAAGACTGTTGAACATTAAATATGTAGTCATGTATTAGGTATTTTAAAATGTGTTGAATGCAGGTAAAGCACACATTTATCTCAGTACACTAGAAAAATACTCATAATATACTTTTTTCCAATTTATTGTAAATCACATCAATGACTAGCATGAAATTTTGAAATAAATATTGGAGCTTAGAAAATGTAAGCATAAGGTTACTGTGTAATTAAAATGCTGACTTCTGTACCCCACATATCTGGTTGCAATCCTTGTTCTGAGAATCCTCTGTCTCAATGTTGTATAAACACTACCTCCCAATTATCCACTGATATGTCAATAAAACAGCTTATAGCCATTCACTGAGCAGAGGTGAGAATAGGGCTGTACTTCCTACCAGCCAGGGGCAGGGGATTGAAAGGAGGAAATAGGGGATTCCGTCATAGACAGAGGTCTAGGAGAGATCAGGAGAGCCTAGATCAAAAACAAAACAGGTAACCCAAGAACAGCACATAAAATCATTGTTTTCGTTGTCAATTAATACTTAGGAGTTAGTATTGGAAAAATATGCTTAAAGGAAAGTTCATATTTTGCTAATTTATTTGTTATTTTTATCAGCTTTAACTTAATTCATTTTTATCGTTATTAATTGCAGTAGAAAAACATGATAAAGCCAATAAAAACACAAGACAATTACGGATATTCCAAATTGTTGAGGTTTAAGTCAAGGTTTTGATAACTACTTTTATTTTTATGGCATTATTTGAAGCTTAGATATATTAGAATGAAATAAATATTTAAATTCTACTAGAGTTTAAGTTTCACAGATAAAAGTGTGCTTGTTCACACATCTGAAATATGCAAAAACAATACTTGAAAATAATATGCCAATAATATCATACCACAAAGAAGAAATAAATTACAGACTAATGACAGAAGAATGTTAGTTTTATCCAGTGTCCCAGGAGGATATATTACAGGAAATGTCATGCCTGATTCTTTGTGCCTTCCTGCTGTCCTCAGCATCCTACATGCTCTATATAGAAGCACATTTAAAGTGTACTGTATCAAAATCTGGTGGAAAGACACTTTAGAGTTTAAAATAAGACACCCGCCTCTACTTCATGTCTCTCAAGAGTGCTCTACAGGACACAACTGGAAGTTTTTGTTTTGTTCACAGTTACATTCATTTGTGATTTCACTGACAATATTTCACAAAATGATGGAATGATATTCAACACTGGCAGCAGTGAAATTAGCTTCTCAATTTTAAATGTCCTAGTTGTGCCTGTTTTTCCAGCACACTTATTAGTTTGGTACATACTCTGTAAGTTTACTTTGTCTTAAACTGTATAAAATTTTATTCATAGAAAACCTGCCTATTTTTTCCTTTTGGTAAAATTTCACTTTTAAAACAAGCTTAATAATCAGTAGTTTATGTAGCATTCTCTCGAAATCTAATACTATGACGTGTATTTATATTTACTAGAGTGAAGATGAGAATGACACAGTGGATAGTCACCTCACTCAAAGAACTAACAACAAAAGGGAAAATAATGAACTCCATTTTGGTAGGTATTATTTGCATAATTTATTTACATTGATTCAATTTTGTAATCCGTAAATGGGAAATATTTGACATATTTTGAGCTTTATCACCAAAGCACAAAGGCTTCTCTTAAATTATCAGAAACAACAATAGCTCAGTCAGTAATGAAAATAAAATCTATCGTGTAATATTTGTGATGACCAAAGAGGAGACATTGTAAATATTTTGTTTCCAAATTCACTGTACTCTGCAACCACATGAGTATAAACTACCCCAACTAAACAATGAAAACAATCAGATATCTTCTCCAAACTGAATATTACTGAGCGATCTTACAATCTGCCTTGCCCACACTGCTTCAGGCAGATAAGTTTGTGGGGCAATTTCTCCATCCCTCTCACCCTCAGAAACTGCTCACCTGCACTCTTACCGCCAGGGTCAGCTTTACTTTGTTGCTCAGGCAAGGTAGAAGGCCCACTCTCCTGAGTGCTGCAGCTTGAGAGGCAGGGACAACAACTCACCTGCTCTCATGATCCCAAGGCTAGATCGTCCACCTGCCGCATGTGGTGACAAGCAAGAGGTTAGGAGGGTATCTCTACCCTGTTCATGCCATTGCAATAGAGATGACTGGCATGGCCAGCTTCCAATGATCACATCCTTGGGGCCAGTTGGTGTGCAATTCCTGCAATGAGCAGAGCTCTCTAGAATACTGCAGCTAGCCAGAGGTAGGGGCAGATTTCCTGCTCTCACACCCCCAGGGCCAGCTCTCCTGTGATGTCCAGGTGAGGGGTAAGGCCATTTCTCCACAGCCCTCAGACATCACCATGTCCCTGGATGGCAGCCTAGAACAGTGACAGACATTTGCCTGGCCGGTGGTGATAACAGACCCTTGCTGCCTCATGGCCATGGACTCAGACGTGGCCCCAGGTGGCAGCACAAGCCAGGCCCCCAGGTGGCATTACTGGCTACTCACATCAGGCTGTTCCTCACTACCATCTAGTCTCCAGCTCAGTCTCTCTTTACTCTGCCCGCATCCTTCTGTTTCTTTTTCTCTTACATTTCTCCACAAGTGACTTGTTCCTGCTAGTGGTGCCTGGGGTTTGAGTGACCGGAATCATTTTTAGGAGTGGTCTCAGGAGTGCTATGTGCATTATGGCACCTGGCAGCTTTTGCAGGCATGGTCTGCTCCTTCAGACTTGTGCTGTTTGGGGCTGATGGTCATCTCAGGCTACCTCCCTGTGTGGGTCCCAGAGCACTGCTCTGGTGGCCTTCTTGCATATATTCATTTCAGGCCCACGTGTCCCTATGGGTTATCTAAGGCTCACTCCTACTCTGGGCCTAAGGTCTGTGGAACATCCTTTAAGTCTATAAACTCCATCTCTCTTAGTCAATGTTCTGTTTCTGTGAAAAGACACCATAACCATGGCAACTCTTATAAAAGAAGCATTTTGTTGAGGCCAGATGGTAGTTTCCAAGTGGAGGGAAGCATGGTAGCTGGTAACTTAGCTAAGGGTTCTACATTTGGATACACAGGCAACAGGAGGAATGAGGGCACCTGGGCCTGGCTTGGCCCTCTGAAACCCTCAGATCCAACGCTAATGACACTGCTCCTCCAAACAAGCCACACCTGCTCCATCAAGGCCACACCCACTCCAACAAAGCCATACCTCCTAATCCCTGTCAACAGCAATATTGCCTAATGACCCAGCCTTCAAATATGAGTCTATGAGGACCACTCTTATTCACACCATCAGAA
The DNA here is from genome assembly GCF_903995435.1 of Acomys russatus. Taxonomy (NCBI): domain Eukaryota; kingdom Metazoa; phylum Chordata; class Mammalia; order Rodentia; family Muridae; genus Acomys; species Acomys russatus. The sequence continues at coordinate 46,286,805 of NC_067151.1, read as the reverse complement.
CATGAGACATGGTTAAATATAAACATTGTGTCCATGTGAAGTCATTTCATTCTCAATTTAATGGAAAAAAATCCTTCCTGTTCTCAACTTTCATTTCCTCTACTTTTAAGCTTTCTTTGATGGTGATGGTGAAGTTTTTAGGGAAATAAACACAAATACTTTACACTCATCTGTTGGGAAAGTAAATGAAGAAAATTCTTATAGTTGAATGACATTGATCTATGAATCCGTAGACATTTTTAGATGTGCAGAGTTGGCCATTATTATTAATATCACAATGTGTTCTGTGTGACACCTCTGTAACGTATGCCTACCAGAAATTCAAATACTGATAGACAATTTGCAGTAAAAAAGTCATACTACTGAAGTCCATAAACAAAAGGCATCAAATGTGAGAACTTCATAGGTTCTTTGTGTTATTCCAGTTAAATCTACTGCATGGCTTGACAAGAGACATGATGTTTCCTAAATGAAAAGTGAATTGCACTTGAGTCCAACAGCTTCTGTTACCTGGACAGATATTTATCCCTTCTTTGGGACAGCCTATATGATGAGCCCTATTTACACTACTAAAATGATGTCACAACTAACTAGGCCCCCTTAGTCTTCATTTCCTGTCTTACGAAAGAAAAAATAATTTAAAGGTGATGATACATGAAAATCACTAAAATTCATATATATATGTATATTTGTAGCATTATCAGAGGATATAAAAATAAATACATATATGATAGAGTCTGTAATCAGAGCATTCCATACCATATGCTAACACCCATGCTTATTAGTTAGCCCACGTTTGTTTTGTCAATAATTTTTTTAGAGAAATTCCGAGAACATTTCAGTGTCCTTGTTGGCCATTTTGAGTAGTTTAACCTATGGTCTTATTTTTCCCATTTCAAGGTATTTGAAAAAACAGTCTCTACATCTGTTTAGGCTACTGTGTAAGTCTCTGTCATCACAGATGCTGTCATATTTAACAGATCTGGTGATCATGAATATTGTAGCAAAGAGATTTTCTATTTGGATTCTCTGACAGATTTCTATAGAGGGACAGGAATAATGTATCTTTCAATTTGTATTTTCTTAAAATACTATATTTCACTCAATCTTTGATTTACCCATATCTTTATACATCTCTTACCAAATTCTAGGTTTGTTAGTTGGTGATTATATGCCAGATTCTTTTTCTGAAATTATATTTTTTAAAGTACTAACATTACTATTAAAAAGTATAGTTAGAGAAAACACATATATGTTCAGCCATCAAAATGTATGTATTTATTTCTATTTGACTACAGTATTGTGTTGCTATGGTCAATTTCACACACTAAATACTTCATTATCAAAGCACCTCTTGGAGTGTCCATTTCTAAACAGTATTTTCATTGTGTGAACTAGGTTTAATATGCTCATTTATGTTTGATGATTTGATGTAAAGACAAGAATTACACTATTCCCACTCTGGTATAAAGTTACAGCCCATGACTTGGTGTTCCAGTGTATTTATGGAAAAATTATTCCATTGTATGTTCTTTGTCAATCATAGGGGGTGCCAAAATTTTGGTGGTAAATAGTTAGTACTTTTGAACAACATTTTATTTAAACTCATAACTAAACTATAATGTGACTTTCTGATTACTTCTCAACACACTGAGGAAGTGAGTCCCATAAAGGATAAGCATGAGGTTTCAATCCGAGCTGAAACTCTGACCTGAAATAAGTGACCTGAAAACTACTTTTCCTGCTTTGAAATAAATCCTTAGCTCTTATAACTGCAGGGCTTAAATTTCCAAAAACCAAACCCAGAGTCATATCTAGAAAGTTGTTGAACTGGAACATGAATTGAATCCCAATCTTACAGAATATCTTTGAAAGGAATATGACCCTGAAAATTGTAGTGGGGCACATGAACAGATCCAGTTCAGCAAAGAACATCTAGCTTCTTGCTTATGCCATGTATTCTACACCAATTCTACACTATTAAATGGTCTTCCTCCCATTTGGTACATAACATAGGCCAGCTTCTTCATGAAATTCCAACGGTTTCTACTTGCTTCTAGAATTGCAATTAGAAACACATGAACAAATACTAAAATGATATCCAAATTGTCCCAGGAGAAAGTATTAAAAATTAAAACTGTTACATGAATTTTATAAATTATATAGACATAAAATTGAAACATGGGAATAGATCTCTATTTTATCACATTCTATTCAAGGAAGTAAAGTTATTGAATCATTGAATTGGGTCATCTTTGTTGGACTATGGCCACTAATTACTCTGGGTTCTCCCAACCCCTTCGCACTAAAAGACAGGATCTATATTGTCCTCGGATTTGGGGGAACGTGATTTTCCCATGAGTGCACCATGTCAATTAATTTCTAAAGTACAATGAAATGGTGGTTTCATGGGGCTCAAGAGGAAGTCTCTACATTTAGTTAGGCTTCTGTGTAAGCTTCTCTGTCATCACAGACACTGTCTGACTTAACAGATCTGGTGATCTTAAAATATTGTAGCAAAGAGATTTTCTACTTGGATTCTCTGACAGACTTCTATAGAGGAACAGGCAAAAATCATACCTTTCTCTGCCACCTAAACAGCTTTATTTTGGCATAATCTTTGATTCACTACTAATCATTCACTGAGACTATTTACTATCGTCCTTCAAAACAAGGATATCTGCCTTTACAGTTTATAACCAGCTTATATTGGCAGTTTTAACTAGCTCTAATAAGGACAGGGGGAAGAAAGCAATTCCAACTAGAAAGGAAAAAAAGTGTTCATTACCTTATTCAGAAAAGTAGCTAGAACTCTAACTTTTATTTTAATTGCTGTTGAAAATCAATATCAACTTATAAAAATGGGCATTTGTATGCACTGAACATTGAATAGCGTTCGTACGAATAATGTGACCTATTGATATGTGTGTTTCCTTGCTGTAATCTCATGTCTGTATCTATACTAAATGTGTACATGTTTTTTCATATTCTATATTTATTATAGTATAACAGCTATTTGCCTACTGTTTGCAATGAATAACTACATAACTTTTAGATGTTTTAACATATTCAGTAGGAGGTTAAATAGCAAGCCATTTTTATTTAAGAGGGTGAAGCTTGGAAGAGATGACGTCACAGATGTTATGCAGACCAAGGTGAAGTCAAAATGGAGGAGCATGACTCAACTTCAATCATCACCCTCATTATAGGAAAAATAACATTTTAGAGAGATTATGACATATGGAAGGAACACAAAATCATGTGCAGACAGAAAAATCAGTAGGGCCATGTTTACCCTGCCAAATAATGTTGACCATAGGTAACAGTTATCAAATTTTGGGAAGAAACAGTAACAACACTTTCCCAGGTGCTACAGGGTAATAGCTATCCTGAACCCTTGACTTAAAAACCTCTCCATCCAGAATTGCAAGAGCTTTAATTTCTGTTGTTTTACTATATCCCTTTCAGCTACTTTATTATGGCATCCTTAATCTAATATATGCACATTTCAATAGCATATAGAATGCACATTTTATTCTTCTGCCAAATCCTTAATTTTACCTACAAATTCTACACTTATGGCTGATTTCACATAGAAATATGTATGTGTTACAAAACGTTTCATTTTAGATTTGCTCGCAGTGGTCAAGAACTCTGTGATTTGTTTTTTATTTCTATGTTTATTCACATAAACACCAATAAAACATCTGAATTCAATGGTTTTCACTGATTACAAGAGCTCTTGAAGGAGACTGTTTGTCCAATATGAATAAATGAAGCAATAAAGGATATGAAATGTGAAAGTTTCATGTACTATAAAGTACATAACAGTTTCGGTGAATCACAAGCAAGAACCTGTCTTAAAACTGCAGCTGCTGACAATTTTCAAACTCAGATGCCTCAAAAACTTCCCATCAAAGTTGAAACCAATTCATAAATAATTTTTTTTATCTTGGTAACCTTTTTTACTCTTTTCTTTTTCTTCCAATGGTTGCACATGAATCATTTCTGCCTTCCACACTTCTTTTTTTGTCTTTAGATATTTTCCTTTAAGTGATATATCCAACCCTAAATAGCTTCTGTACTTCTTCATAAGCCATTTCTTACTCTGTGGGGAACTGGTACAGAAGACCTGACCTTGGTTTTAAAGGAAATTGAAAGAAGAAAAGGAGTGGAAACTAAAGCAATGTGAAGACCTGCACTATTCAAGGTCAGAGACAAATCAGAATATAATCTGATTGCAGAGAAGTATTAGGTCCTATTTGTTTTCTCTTTTAGCTGTTTTTAAACATTCTAAGTATATTGTATATGCTAAAATGATAAGGCCATATCTTCTAACACTACATAGTTATGTTTGCTAATATATCAATATTCCAAATACCAGGATACATAGGACTCTTTCATTCATGGTTTTGTTCTTCTACCCTGTATTAGAGTCTAAATTAATGAAAAAAAAGTATAGCTAATGTTCTGAATGTATTATTTATGTTCATTTACAATAATTCCTTGTTTATATTTCCCAGACAACTAAATAATCAAAGAACTACTACATCTTAATTAAACCTTTTTCTTCCACTCTATATATTATTGTCTGACACTTAGTATATTTACAATACCTAAAAATTAAATAATATTTAAATATCCCATCAAATAACTAGGTAAATAATAAAATTAATTTGAAAAGAAGATGTACTATTGTTAAGAACCAGGACAGACTCTATTATTTTTTTCTGACACAAATGATTTTGATGTTTTGTTGTAGTGTTTCCTGCATAAATTTAGTCTGTATGAACAATGATATTTGTATTACTTTTGACAATAACAAAGAAACTAATTACAAGATGGTTCAGTGGGGAAGAAAGCAGGCTGCTAGGCCCAAACACCTGAGGGTGTTTCTTATACTCCATGTGATCACATTATTAGTGGGGAAAACACGGTCTTCTCTGGCCTTCACATATGTGCCAAGATGTGTGTGTGTGTGTGTGTGCGTGTGTGTGTGTGTGTGTGCCTGTGTACATATATGTCTCCATAATTATAATCAATATATTTAAATGGAAACAGACCAGAAATAGTTCTACTTCATGTATTATATAAGATTAATATTATTTCAAACAATCACATTTTGTTAATAACTTTACTAATTTTATAAATATTTTTAGTTTTTAAATCACTTTGATTTTTTACATACTGCATACTATTTAAAATATATTATTAGTAATTCTTTAATAATCTTATACAAGTTATTTTTATCATGTTCATGCTGAATTACTCAGAGATCCATCCTCATTTCTTGAGTAACCCAACTTTTTGTCTTTTTAAAAGCATTGAGTCCAATTTGTGATGTCTCATACACCTTTGGTCGTGGGGCCAAACACAGGAGCATTATAGAACTATAAGAAGCCAAACCCTTAAAGAAACTTCTGCTTGTTCGAATGAAAACGACACTATTGGGATGTATGGCCTTGTTGATGTTGGTGTGGCTCTGTTGGAGGAACTGTTTCACGAAGGGTGGGCTTTGAAGTCTCAGATGCTCAAGCCAGGACCAATGTGGAATTGTCTTCCTATTGCACACACATCATGATTAGAACTCTCAGCTTCTTTAGACTGTGAGCCTCTACATTTCTTTCCACGAGAATGGTGAACTAAAACTCTGAAATTGTAAGCCAACCAGAATTAAGCGCTTGCCTTTATAAGAGTTGCCAAGGTCGTGGTGTCTCTTCACAGCAATAGAAACCCTAAGACAAAAACTGACTGTACTTTTCCAGGTAGATGTCAGTTGCCTAAAGCTCTTGATCTATGAATGGGCCTACATGTTGCCTTCCCCCATCCATGCTAATATCTGTTTTGCTTGAGCTTACATAAGTCTTAAGCATGTTATGCTAACCACTGTGAGTTCATACATGTAGCTCCTGGTTTTGTATGAAAGAGTTTTGTTCAAGTCAACTATGTTTGGTTCCTTTAGACTTTATGTTCCCTGCCCTTCCACATTGTTTGCTGAGCCTAAGGAGAGTGTGCTTGTTAAGATGTGTCATTTAGACTTAAAACTTATGTAATTTATTATTCTATACATTGACCAATTCTGGATCTCTGTGTTTATGCATCTTAGATGAGCATTGATCTAATCTGTAAAAACACTAAGTCATTAGTTAAATACTATATATATTTTAGGTGTATTGCTCTCCTAGAGCCTTTTAACTGTCCAGCCACAGGTTCTTGGCTCTCATAAGTGCCTTAAATACAATCAAGAACTGTTTGGTTATTCCCAAGACACTTGCACAGATAGGCATACCTTGTCAGGCAGGTCATCTCTGTAGCTTACAGTTTTAACAATTGAGTGAAATTAATGTTTTTTTTTTCTCTTCCAGTAAGGGGCATAGCACCTTAGGGAACTATGAAAGCTAGCCAGTTGATATGAAGCTCCTAGGTTGATATTGGAGTCCATGTTTTAGAACTAAAATACGTGGTATCTTCAGCAGTTGCATCTTACCACCAATCTCTAGGTGATAACCAAATGCAAAGGAAATAACCTATAGTGTTTTTGGTGTCTATGGAACATCAGTGACCAAACAACCTAAAACAGATAATAGAGCCTTTGTACTGTGCTTTTGACATTTTAGTTTGTGGTGTGAGTTAGAGGAATACTGTTGTCCAGTTAGAGGGTTACTCCATTTAAACTATTTTTTATATTTGTTTGTGTATATATCTTTGGGTCTACTGTAGGTTTACATAATTTTAAAAGTCCTTTATATTAGGTATGCATCTCCTACTTTCCTCTATAATCCATTTCCACTCCAACCCCATATAATCCTCCTGATCCAATATATCTCCTTCTTCTTTCCTCCTTCCCCTTCTATAGAATCCTATTTTATCTCCTTTCCCTTAAACTGCTCCCAATGGCCCCTTACCATTTTCCTTGAATCTAGATATATTCCAAATAAAACAAACAACATATATTTAATGATTTAAAACTAGTATCAATACATAAAGAAAAGCAAGAAATGCTTGTCTTTCTCTATCTGGGATACTTAGAATGATTTTTATCCAGTTTCATACATTAACCTGAAATTTGCTTAAGGATTTTCAAATTAGGCAAAAAATATTCCAATATATAGATGTTCAATATTTTCATTATTTACCCATCAGTTGACAGACTGCAAGATATTTTCTCCCCTTTCCTGGCTATAGTGATAGAGCAACCATAAACACAGTTTTCACTTCAGAATCTAAAAGTTGCTGCACATTTTCCCATCATATGGAGATGCTGATGTTGACTTAAAGGTCACAATACAGTTTGTATATACTTTTTAGTGTTGGGTTATTTTTATCCTCTACAAGTTGATTTTATCTCTTTATTCTTGGCATTATAAAATGTAATATATAGTCTTATTGTACTTAGAATTGAAATGAAACTTAAAGTAGTTCTATCACAAAAAGAACTGAATGCAGCCTCAAAAATCCTAATGAAAATAATAATCTATTATTCTTTTTTTGTACCAGAACTAATATTAGATCAAATGAGAGAAGATACTACATATCATTTCAGAATTTTTCATATGTTTTGTTATTATGGGGAAAATATCTCAAGTTAGAAAAGAAAATTTGAAAAAATACCTTGATTTTGTGTTAATATTAGAATTATTTTACATATATGATCTATCTTGAAGGTAGAATTATATATTAATGAAATAGAATAATAGGCCCTTCACATCTTCCCTTCTTATTAATATATCAAAATGGAAATTGATAATAAATATTTATTTTTATCATGTGAAATACTTTTGGTTTAGTGACAATTTTTCAATTGAGAATTTGTTTATATCTAGTTATAATCTTGTACAGAAAACAATTTAGATTCAATTAATTTCAAATTTTTCCTTTTAAATAGAATTTATAGGTTTTCAATTTTTTTTATGGTGTTTCTGTGTCTTTATTTCTGCATCTCTGTGTTTGTATATATCCCATGGCATATATGTGAAGGACGAAGGAAATGTGTGGAAATTTGTCTATCTTCCCTTTGCATGGGTTCCAGGTATTGCAGTTCTGATATTAAGTCTGTTGACAGGGCCAATCAGGTGACCCATTCACCTGCCTTGAAACCTTTGTTTTATCTCAAGGGAACTCTTGATTTGTTTAAAATAAGCTTATTATATGGGTTAATCCAGGAATATTTTGAGTTACTAAGATGATAAAATATTAATTTATTATATATGACTTTGCTAAGCATTCTCTAGCTAAACAATACGATACCAAATTGCATCATATCTGATTCCAATCATATCCAATTTCAGAACTGGTGGATCACCAAGACACAGCCATTTTTTTTAACGACATTGTAAGTTAATAATAATTGGTTCCCTTACAATATGGAGAAAAGAAAGACATTTCTGAGAACTAGTCTACTTTTGTGGAACACATTTTAGCTTGAAGAGTGGTCTGCATTCTTGACTGGCTGATTATATGTCTCCTGATTAAGCACAGCTGCGTACCCCATCAAATGGAAGTGGTGCATACAAAAATAACATGGTCATTCAAGCAAGAGGCACACACAAGTAATTCCAAGAGTCTTTCTTTGCTTAGAATGCTTTTCTCTCACCTCTAAACTCATGTTTTAGATTTCAAGAGAATGGTTTTGTAGCAACTGACTAAGAAGACATTAATTAGCTATGGTTTCCACAGCATTATCAGAACTAACTCCATTTCTGGCTGACCATCAACTTAAGAGTGAAAGGAAATTTCTCAGTGAAAATTATATGTACATGTAAATATGTTTGCATGTGTGTGTGTGTGTGTCCTGACATAAGTCCATTCGCTGCCATGTGCATCATACACGTACATTTCATAAAATGAAAAAAAATATGAAGGTTTAGTGTCTCATCAGTTTTTGGAGTAAGTAAATATAAAAGATACACACTTCAGATTGCTTGATAATAAAAGACATGAGACGTAAATGATAAAAAAGTTAGAAATGATTTTAAGCCATGATCATATGTCATATAAAATCCACTAATATAAGACATATTCTATTTTAGATTAAATGGAGGGCGCTATTTTAAATAACACTGTCAATTCAAATATGCAATTGCAAATAAACAAAATTTTTATGTATTATAATGTTTTGTATATGTTAGTATATATCATTGTTTTAGTTTAAATTATTTTCAGTGTAAAGCAAGGGATGAAAGTAATTTACACCTGTCTTCATTTGCTACATCCCTTTAAATTATAAATGCATGAAATTGTATAATTAATGCATAAATCCATTTTTATCACATTATTAGTGACTGGTGAGTGAATTATTCTACAGAAGAAAAATATGAGGCATGCAGTGTTTGGACTTTGTTTTTAAGCATACATATGTGTATATATATTCATATAAGTATATATGTTGGTTATATAACTTTTCAATATAAAAATGACACTCATATTTTGCAATATATATAATCCTTACGTTACTTATATATTTCATACAGATAAAGATAGATGAGAGAGAGAGAGAGAGAGAGAGAGAGAGAGAGAGAGAGAGAGAGAGAGAGAGAGAGAGAGAAAGGGAGAGGGAGAGGGAGAGAGAGAGAGAGATGGGAGATGTTAAAACACATACTAACCATGAGTTTCAGTCATTGGAAAAACAAACTCCCACATTACAGAGAATGACACTAATGTCCCAAGAAACTGTGGTAATAGTATTTCTGAACAGAAAAATAGGAGAAGAAATACTGCTGATAGATAGAGACCTGTGTATATCCAGAGAGGCACCAGGTAGAATCTTAAGTAGACTATTATACCATATCTCCATCATTGAAACAGACTAATAAGCGTTTTTACACTGAACTCAGATTTAACATTTTCTAAAACAAGCTTTTCTTTTTTTGTTTAATGTTTATGAATATTTTTTTTGCACATATGAAATCCCCATCAAGGCCAAAGGATGGCCTTGGGTACCTGTAAATGGAGCCACAAATGGTTGTGAGCTGCTGTATGGATGCGAACCAAAATGATGTCCTCCTTAAGAGCAGCAATTGTTAAAAAACTACTGAACCATATCACATTTCCCTGAATTAGTATCTTAATAAATAGATGAGAAGATGGAGACAGACACCTTTTTTGGTTACTGGTTATCTTTCACCTTGAATTGACTATGCTGTCAATAAAGTTGAAAAGTAAGTATCTGTGGCATCAAGAAGAGCTTTCCCTATCTTCCTGAAGGCTCCTTTTCAAGATATGCATGAATAAGGCCCAATGTATTGCCCACATACAGGACCATGCTCCTGAAATCACTGAGTGAAAAAAGTTATAGTGCATTGTTTTCATGTATGATGTTCATACTTAGTGTAAATAACAGTCCATCTCATCACAGAAGGTAGTAATTTTTAGTCTATGAAATAGTTTTCCTTCCTCACAGAACACTTTTAAAGAAATAATCTTTTGCAGTTACAAAAGAAATACAAATAGCCAAAACACTAAGAATGTAACAAGTATGTAAATCCTGATTATATTATGGTTATTCTTGCTATAGGTAGTTTATTGTATATATGTGGAATAATATAAATGTATATGTAAAAATTTAAAAATTTAAATAAATAAATAAAATTACAAAAAGGAAAAGACCATTCAGCATAATTCTTACAAGTAAAAATGAAATATCTAGTGGAGCAAATTAATTGTCTTAGAACTCAGATGTACTTACCTTTTTTCAAGTTCATATGTCCAGTATACATTAGAAACCTTTGTATATGTATAAGTATATACACATAGTTCTTTGTGTAGGTCTTATTTCTTTGGAAAATGCTATAGAGATATTTTATACTGTAAATATATGAAGAAATATCACAAACAATTACTTTTGTCTGATTATGAGGACCAACTTGTCCCAACATCTGCAACCAGCCAGCTTAAGACAGAATTGAATTAGAGTTACTTCCAGTCAGAGCCTAAAGGCAAAAGAACAAGATAATGATTAAATGTAAGGAAATTATTCTCAATAGAATGTGATTTCTTGTCTAAGTATTGAATCTATTATGGAAGGTAGGAGATCAAAGTCGCTACTCCAAGAAAGTAAAGTAAAGTAAACTTAATTACTCAATTTCTATTTCACTCAGCACCATAACAATTTAGGTGACATCTACTCATACTTTGAAATACAATATGCTTTAGGCAGTCTACCATCTCAAAGACTGTGCAACTGAGAAATGTCTTCCAGACACATCTAGAATAATACACATACCTTGACATCTTTTTATTTATATATCTACAATTTTTACTTTAATAATCTAAACATCTTAATTTTTAAAAATCATATTTTCCAAAGCAGAAAAAAATGTTTTTATGGGTTTGGTCAACTACATAGCTTGCTTTCATAAAAACTTAGGTTATAAAATAGAAGACAGTTAAATCTATTTTCTACTAAGTGGTAAATCTAAGGGGAAGTATATAAAAATATAGGCAGAAATTTTTCTCTCCCACTTAATGTATGAAAGTGTGTAAGCACCAATTCTACATATAACAGTAGCAGTCAATATAAGAATGTTTCCCATTATACCCAGTGTTTTAGGAACACATGTTAGGATACTCCATCACATAAGCTCCAGGCAGCAACAGCTGTCACTTACTTTGCATAAAAGGAATATAAATTAATTAAAGCAGGAGGAAAATTAGACAAAATATCTACCGGAATGTGGTGGATCATAGAAACAGTAGCCTGACCTATCAATAGATTGATTGTCTGCTTTTCATTTGCATTTACATACTCCTTCCAAATGATGAGATTCATGGTGTTAACTTCAAGAACCTGTTGAGCCTAGAGAAACCAACCACGGTGAGTTTTCTTCTTGTAGATCTGAGGTTTGTTTGTTCACAATATTTTTCTCATTTAAATATTTCTAAAATAAAAAACTCAGATACTTCATTATTATGTGTACTACAGACTGTAGAAATTTGATACATTCCTTGTTTCAAGAAACACATTTTTAGCAAAATTGTGTTAATAATAGGAGCATTTGTATTACAAAAGTTAGTATAAATTCTATAGATTCAACATTGCTTTGCATATAGCAAGGATTCAAGACCACTCAAGAATAGCAAACACATTTTTGAGCAAAACTAATAATAAGTAATCGATATTAAATTATGTATATAATAGTAGACATGATATTCTATTTAAGGAAATATAGAACAGATAATTTTTAATTGAAAATTGCAACTCGATTTCTGTTTCACATGCTTAGTCCATTTTATTTGTGGCAGATATCATGGTAGCATGCAGGCAGACATGTTGCTGTAGAAGTGTCTGAGAGTTCTTCATCCAGATCCACAGGCAGCACTAGAGAGTGCCACTGGGCCTGGCTTGTGTTTGAAACCTCAAAGCCCACTCCCAGTGACACATTTTTTCCATAAGCCACACCTGCTCCAAAAGGCTATACCTCTAATCCTTTCAAATAATGCTACTCCTGACAACTAAGCATTCAAATATTTGAGACTATTTGAGTCATTATTATTCAAACTACCATAGGGGGTTGGAACCCAGGTCAAACTACTACATAATACCAAAGGAAATACACTTAAGAAAAACACTAAGACCAAAGATAATAAAACAATTTATAGACAATTGTTCTCCTGTATGACTAAATTAAATTAAATCATTGACACAGGGTTAACTTTTTGGCATGTTAGTCTTAAAGCATTGGGACACTTGCAACTTCTGGGATGGTTAAATAAGAGTATTCCTTTATTTTGCCAGAAAATTGGAGTTAACGTCAAATCATAGGTTGATAAATTGCAAAAATTATTTTTTATGTTTGGCACAGCAGCATGATTCCTTTCTTTCCACTTTTCTTTTCACAACTTTTGTAATTGGTGGGTACCCAGATTGCATGTTTGTGTTTCCCAAAATTAATGTATGTAACCTACGTCCCAAACTGATGTCACCTAATGTTAGGATTTGGGGAAGTACTTTTTTTGACAGATGTTATTGCCCTCATAACATGGTTACTTAGAGTATGTTACCCACATGGTTATGTTATAAAACAACAAAAGAATTGCAGCTTAAAAACCATAGGAAAGAATCATTGAGGCACCTTTTGCTTTTGCCTTGCTCTTATCAGCCTCCAGAACTGTGAAAACTATGATATAAGTATATGTCTGTGTGTGTGTGTGTGTGTGTGTGTGTGTGTGTGTGCACATGCATGGGTGTATGCATGTGTGCGTGTGTCCTGATTGGTTTCATTGCTTTCTTTCTAATGCTATATTCTATTTCTCACATTTGACCATGTCCCCTGGAGTGGGAGACCTGGTGGCACTCAGAGGAAGGACAGCAGGTTGCCAAGAAGAGACTTGATACCCTATGAGCATATACAGGGGGAGGTAATCCCCCTCAGGAACAGTCATAGGGGAGGGGAATAATGTGAAAATGGGGGGGGGGGCAGGGAAGAATGGGAGAATACAAGGGATGGGATAAACTTTGAGATGTAACAAGAATAAATTAATTAAAAAAATATTTGAAAAAAAAGAAAGAAAAAGTCCCTGTACTACCTACCTAACTAATTACACATATTTAAAGCTTAAAAGCTCACATCCACACTTGAGGGAGTTTCCAGTTCCATATATTTACCTGCAAGTATCAATTTTCTTAACAGCTGAATAATCTTCCATGGTATTAATGAACTATATTTTCATTATCCATTCATGAGCTAACATTAAGGCCTTTTAAAAAGTTTTGTGGACTGGATAATGTATGTAGCAAAGAAAACATTTTAAACTTTCTTTTCCTTGATTTTAATGTGTATCACTTCTTACCGTGAAGATAAGGGGTTTTCATTCATTACTTGACTCATGAATCTCTGACCATAATTGCTTAGGGATAACAATTTATTAAATGCAACCATCAAATATAGCAACTTTGAGTTGACATTTTCTGTGTGGAAAGATTTTTCCAAAGTTATAATTTCTTAGGATGTGCAAGTCAGAGCAATATTCTTTTTTGGTTAGATAAACCTGTGAAGATATGTTACGAACGAAATTTACAAGTATAATGGACTGTTCTCTGCTGCTTACTTAGTTAGAACATTTTATACTGTTGGGCAGTGTATATAATTATAGTAAATGTGAAAAATAATTAAACCTTATTTTTAGAAGACCCAACAGACATGGAGATTCATTAATGCTGGACTGAGATTATTTTAGACTACAAACTACATTCATTACTAATTATTTTTTAACTGACAGTTCTTGTTAATGAAAATACTGAGTAAAAGTGGCAAAGAGCAAACCATGATTAGCTGTGGCTGCATTACATCATTTGCTCTCCGTAGGTTTATTTAAGGATTTTCTTCAAATGGAGGCCCAGCCATTCTATAAAAGCATAGGTGCTATAGAGTAACAGACAACAGTTAATTAGCAACACAGTAGGGTTTTTTTTTTTTTTTACACAATAACTGAAAGACTATGAAGCTAATAACGTTGGGATTGTTAGAGGAACCCACGTGTGTTCATTTAAACAAATTCTAGAATTGCTAATTCAAGATATTTCTGTCCTTCTAATCTGTTGATGATATTTTCAAGCCTGTTACATTGTATTAATGCTTTTGTATACTAGTATTGATGATCATATTTTTTTATAGCTTTACTTGAGTTTTGTTATTCCTTCCAATATAAATGGCTACAATAATGGTGATACACAGTATTTCTCCTTTGACAACATTCAAAATAACTTCTAGTTTCATAAGGCTCTTGGTAGGCATGAAATACACTTCTCTGTGTCCAACAAGCTATGGAGGTACTTTCTTCTGCAATGGAACCATACCATCAGCTTGTGGACATCAAACAATAGTATTATCAGTAACATTTTGCCGGGGAGGATTCCCATGGGATGGTTTTGTCCAACAACCTGATTAGATGTAACAAATTCCCCTTACTGGTCATGAGTGACGTCCAGTTAAGATTCTGTCTCCCCTGTCATTTGATGATTTCATTTAGTCAACTTTGTATATGTAAATATTTTAGAAAGATTCTACAGTTTTAGATTTCCATACATCTCTTTGTTTTAGCTATAATTCTCTATATTCCCTTATTCCTCTGACTCATCCCTCTCCCTCCACATTTGGGCATCCATTAGACTTCATCCATACATAACTATGTATTCTATTTTTTTCCATGGGCGATCCATGACTCTATGGTCTCTTAAATGTGTACCTACCCTCTGTGGTTATAAGGATTGTAACTTGTTTATCAATAATGCAAGAGATAACATAGAAATATAAGTAAATATGTACAATATTTATCTTTCTGAGCCTGGATTACCTCACTTGGATGAGTTTTTTTCTACCTCCATCCATATTCCACAAAATTTCATGATATCATTTTTAAATGTCTGAGTAATATTCCCTTGCGAAACTGTATGACATTTTCAATATCCATTCATCCATTGATGGACATCTAGGTTGTTTCTAATTACTTGATGTAGTGAATTGAGCATTAGTAAACTTTATTATGCAAAATTTTCTGTACTAGGATGTTCAGCATTTGTGTATATTCCTGATACTGGTATACAAAGATTTTAAGGTAGGTTGATTCCTGACTTTCTGTGGAAGTCTACACCAACTTTCTCAGTGGATTTATAAGATTACACTCCCACCGTAAATGTATCAGTGTTTTCCCTACTCCATATCCTCAACAGCAATACTGTCATTTTTTTTTATGTTTTATTGATCTTAGCCATTCAGACAGGTATAAGATGATATCTCAAAGTAGTATGATTTGCATTTTTCTGAAGGCTAAGAATATTGAACATTTCTTTAAGGACTTTTAACTCATTTAATGCTGTAAAAATTGTTATTAATGCCTATTAACAATGACATATAATTATTGCAGCAGTTACTTTTTAACCTGCTACCATATTGATAAAAGACACAAATATCTGTTAGATTTTTAATATACCTATACACTGGAGCTTGGCAGAAACTAAGTCCATAAGCTATCATTAAAATCCCAGTCCCATATCCCATGTCATTTGCTTCAATTATTTGTATTTGGCTACTTCCCAACAATGGTTTCCATAAACAATTGCACATGTTTTTCATCTGGGCTGCTTTTATCCATCACCAATCTATGGAGCAATCTCCTCCTAGGCCACATGGTTCTTTATGCTAACTCATAGTGGTCTTTGCTTTTCCTTCCTACTCTACTGTAGTTCTCCTTCTCTTCCCATGATCCTCCTATCCTCCAAGCCCACGAACCTTAGCTCTGCCTACCTTGCTTCTGCCCTGAACAGGTGTCGGCATTTATTGGCAAATCAGGGACATAGCATCACTTTGTTGTACCTGGGAGTACATGTATTTCTGGCTCCTTTAACAAAAATCAGATGTGAAGATCTCTTTCCTCAGCTCTCCTCTCCTCCTCTTTCTCCATCTCTCTCTCTCTCTCTCTCTCTCTCTCTCTCTCTCTCTCTCTCTCTCTCTCTCTCTCTCTCTCTCTCTCTCTCTCTTGCTCCCTCCCTTCACTGCATGGCAGCTGAGAGTGGCTCCCAATAAGCCTGCATTTATATACTATTTAAAAATCAGATATGAAAAAGTGTTTGAAGTTATGTCTAGTTTTTAACGCTATTCTTTTGATAAGAGGTCTGATTTTCTGGCAGTACCATGTTGTTCTTGTTACTATAGCTCTGTAGTTCTATAATACAGTTTGATGTCGGGTGTGTTGATATCCCGTCCAGTTCTTCTAATATTCAAGATATTTTAGTGATCTTGTAGCTTCACCTTTCCATATGAAGCTGAAATTTGCTCTTTGAAGATCTCTAAAAAGTGTATTGAACTTTTAGTGGGGATTGCATTGAATCTATGAATGCTTTAGTACAATGGTCATTTACTCTATCTTAATTCTCCTCATGTATGAGACAGCTTTTTATCTTTAGATATCTTCTTCAATGTCTTAAAGTTGTTGTTGTTTCTGTTTTTATTTATCGTGCAAGTCTGTATTGTGAATATTGGAATTTAGGAATTTCAGTTTCCCTAACAAATACAGAAATCATAAGACTATGTTTTTGTTTTACTCCCAGGTGTGAAGGTATGGTGATGCTTCATAACAGCTGACGGATTTGCCCTGTGCTCTAGCAGGAACATGATTTTGCCAACTGCAGAATTTTTTATTTTATTTTTTTTTTTACATTTGTGTGACATTTAGAATTCTGGAGACTTTTCAGAGGGTATATAAATGCTCCGGTCCCGAGAGGCATAGAGGTTTAGTTGTTGGTTGTTGAAGGTCACAGTTTGTAAGTAGTTTGTGCACAAAGAAGAAACAAGAAGAAACTGGAAATCCTGGTGGCTAAGATAACACTTGCCCTGAGGATCTCAGCATCCCTAATCAGCAGCAAGTAGTCTAAAGATAACATCTCTCCTTTCTGATCCATGTCTTTATTTAAGGATATTTTTCCTTTCCTTTCTATCCTTTTTTTCACTCTCTCTTATCTAGTATTAGGGTATGAAAAAGGTGGAAGAAAGATGAACTCATAAAGTAGCTACATACAAATTAGCTAAACAAAGGCTACACAAGTCGATCACTTACTTGGTTAAAGTTACTTCAAGAATTTTTTTCAAGGTTATTGGAACATAATATTAAATGCAAGGATACAATAACTTACCTCTACACTAATAGTTCCCAATCTCAATTAACAATTACAATTCTGCTATGTCCCTGTATTATAATTACATTCTATCAAAATAGTTAAGGTGATATTTTCTTGTACTGTTTATAGTAATAATATCATTTACCAAAGATAGTGGATACTCCACATTGTTGTAAGCAGAAGTAACTGAAATTAAGAAAAACAAAATAGAGATAAACTTGTTTTCTGTATTTCTTTAATCTCTCTAATAATAAAAATGAATTTAATCACCATTAAATAACCTTTATACTTTACCTAAAGTATAACTGTAAAACATGTACCTGAATGTACTATAAAAATTCTGATCAAACTGTG
Source organism: Acomys russatus (assembly GCF_903995435.1). Taxonomy (NCBI): domain Eukaryota; kingdom Metazoa; phylum Chordata; class Mammalia; order Rodentia; family Muridae; genus Acomys; species Acomys russatus. The sequence goes on along the minus strand of NC_067151.1, from coordinate 46,268,840 downwards.
TTTTTCAGTACATTGTCTTCATCGCATCAGTTCCTGGAGAAAATATCTGTTATTATAGACTAAGCACTGTTATTCTTTTATGTAGCACCAGCCTTGCTTTTATCTCTAGAACTCTTTGTGTTGGCTACTTGGAAGCTTGGATCTAAATGTTCTGCATTTTTCTACCCAGTATAATGAAATTAATAGAATACAATTTAATCTTCTGATTTCTCTTAAACTATATTCTAATGATATTTATCTCCAGAAATGATGTGAAAGATCATTTAGATTATAGTGAGGTCATGCCCCTGTATCCTTGATTCCTAACTTTAACTTGTGATCCATTCTCTCTCACACATGATTTGTGTTGTCCACATACTCCCTTCTCCCTGTGATCCCTTTGGCATTTCTCCTGCTTACAAGCAATGAAGTTATTCTTTCCATGTCCTCACACTCCCTTAATAATATGCAAACCTTATTAAAGGCCCAAAGCAATGTCGTGTCCTGATTTTGCATTTTTTATATTCGGAACAACGAACAAACATAAGCTTTTTCTTTCAAGTACTTCATCATTTCATTAGGAATGTCATAAAAACCATTATATAACAATCATGTTTGTAAATATTCTTAAACAATGCAAACTAATAAGATACAATATATGATTAAACTGATAGCAAAATGCTTCAAAAATAAGGAACATATATAAATTGTATAGTCTTCTTTTTGTAATTTTTATTTGTTACAAGTTGTATTTTAAATAATAACTTTGTTTTCTATAGTTTTAAAAATAATTGGGCTTGAATGAAGGAGTTGATTTTGAGAATATCTGCCAGCCACAGTGTAAGGTCATCAGGGAATAAATAAAATGCTTAGGGTTTATTATTTTTGTTTGTTACTTATCTTAATTTTGTTTAATATTCCTCATAAAGCCTTCACCATATTTGTATCTGAAATATGGAAGGGAGGGTTTATCTGTGCTTCAGGCCAAAAATGGGAAGGAAACTATTTTGATGCTTATTGTTAACAAAAATAACAAGAACTGAGATATAGATGAAGGTTTAAATGAAGACATGGACAACGGCACTGTGTATTTGAAGCTTTGGTTTAGGCCTCACCCAGAGTGACCTACTATCTCACTTGAACTAATGCTCCAGACTTCCATTCTAGTTTACTCCTCTACTAAGAGGTTTTTATATGGTTTCCAAGTTACTTAGGGTAATGTGTCCAATTCACTACACATTACAAGGCCGAACATTATCTGAACATTATGATGTAGTTTAGGAATCATCACACCTGTGACCCCTTGGAAAGGGAACATTAAGGCTCTTACATGGATGTATTTCTGTTATACTCAAATGCTCATTCAATTGTTTATTCTTTTTTTCTATAACCTATATGGCCCATAAAATAATAAAATTCGCCTATTTTCTCTTTTTTAATCTTTAATATTGAGAAATATTCTCAGCAATTAAGCACTTTAAACCTACTTTATCTGTTGAAGACTATATATAAAATCAGCATCAACTTTCTGGTTTTTCTGTGCCTAGAATGCCCCATTTCTAGATTGCATGCTGTTTTCATTCTCAATGCAGACCAAGAAAAAAATCTGTTGCTCTTCTTCTCTATTGCCCACAACCTCTTCAAAACTGTTTGATCTTCCAATTTGATTTATCTCTCTTGCTTCACTCCCTTTATACTCTCTAGTCTTTAATTTTAAAATGGAAAATTAGCATTCTGTTTCCCCCTATTTAAAAATTATCTTTTATTATTTGAGATATTATGCAATTACATCATCCTCATTACAATTACACCCACAAAACCCTCTCATATATTTCTTTTTGCTTTTCAAATTCATGACCTTTGTATTATTTGTTATATACATATATTTATACAAACACACATTTTGAAATATTTATACAACTTTAAGTGTGTACAATGTTACATTGTGATATTAGATAACCACTCTCTATTCTCCTCCCTGCAGAATTATGTTTTACAAAATCATTTCTATTCAAACAAGATATCTCTACTGAAGCAAGCAATTTGTCTTTCATCTGTAGATGTGCACTTGCATACAGGTTAAATGAGTAATGGTACAGGTGAGTGCATCCTGGTGCTTTAGATTAGCATTGTAACCAATATCCACTTTTTTGAGAAATAATTCACAATGATTTTTATTGATCTGTTTCTAAGAAGAATGTTCATAGCTTAATTGCTTAAAATATATTTTTCTTCTTCATTATATTTCTTTTAAAAATATACATTTATATTATTACACATAAGCAAAATAAACTCTATACAGCTGAAAGAACCATGTAACAATCAGGAATTATATAATTGTTACATTCATAGTGATTTGGCTATTTGTATTTGGCAAACTTGAAGAAAACATCTAAAATTCTGAATGAAAGTAAATATCTATCATATCTCATCTCTATCAACTTAAAACATCTATTTAGCCTAAAAACATCTTAACCCCTAAATAACTAAGCTTAATTGCAAGACTAGATTATTTGGTCTTCAACCCCATCAAAGACTTGAGAAGGAATAAAACTCAATTATCTGAGTGAACTGGAAGTACAGGTTAGCAACTTACAAAAAGAAAAAGATGACAGAGACAGTTTGCTGCCTGAACAGTCACCCAAAACTCTTTATAACATTGGAGCATCTTCTTCAGCCTTCTGACCCTATACTTCTGACAGACTTTGTTGAGTCTTTGCAGAATTTGGCTATTGATTCTGACTGCATCCAAGCTTTCCCATTTTTAGGCAGAATTCTGTCTGTGGCAGAAACAAGGTTTTTTTGTCCAGTGGGTAGTTTGCTGTATTTGAAGCCATATCATAAGGAAGTTCTTTGGGAGTTCATTGGGAGTTGAATATAAATTTTTACTGGTCTTATACAGGGAAAAAATGAGGTTAGGCTATGGGATGTTTCTCTTTTCCTTTATCTTTCTTTTATAGGTATGGGGATAGGGGTTGAAAAGAAAGAATGGGGTATAGAAATATATAGGGTTGATAGAACATGAAGTAGATTTTGGATTCTACTCCTCAATTAAGGCCTTAATTGTTACTCACAAATAAGTTTATTTTTAATTGATTGGTATTGAATGTTGTATACTGACGCAAAATAAGTTTAGTTTGATACATTGGTACAGAATTCAAATTTTAAAATATTCTTCACCTACATTATATATATTTCTACTCTAATTTGAGGTATTTTACCCATACAACTCAATTACAATACAAGGTTTATCTTCCAATACCTTGAAAGTGATATTGCAAGCTGTTTAGGATAATTAAGTAATAGAAGCTAATATTTAGTAGATTAGATTATGATTATATCAATTACTAGTCTATTTTTATCACAAATATATATATATATATTCCTAGGTTTAACAGATAGGTATGATTCTATAGATAGATAAGGTAAAATAGTTATATAAGGTTTTCAAAAGCCTCAGAGACCTACAAAATATGGCATTTAAAACTGTTTTTGTTCTTTTAAAGAGTACTTGGCAAGAATATTTAACTCCTGAAAACATTCAGCCTATCTCAAAGAAAATAATGAGCATAAAATATCTTTATTTCTACAAATTCTGTGCAATAAATTTAGTTTGCTCCAAAACCAAAGCTTATGAGAAAATTGCCTTTCTTTTACAGAGTATCATGATTTGCCACACTTTGCTGTAATTTAAATTGTTGTTATTTTTGTTGGTTTTACTTTTATGAAATAATAACATAAAATCATGCTGGAAAATTTCAAATGTCTTTGAAACATAAATGGCATGACAATTTATACTTTAAATGACAGTAATCAAATAAGATTCAGGAAGCCAAAATAATCCAAAACTCTACAATGCTGTCCAAATTACCATTTCTCAAGGTCTTGTCACCTATAAGCCAAACAATTCTATTCTAGCTTTTCAGGTTTTAAAATTATTTGACAAAGATGAATATAAGTAATTATGTCTTACTTCTCTGTATATTGATACACAGAATCTTTTTTGCCTGCACTGAAAGAATTTTCTTTGTAGAATATTTCTTTGGAAGAGTTATAACAAAAAACAAACACACAAATAAATTTTATATGAATCTTCATATTTCTCGCACATATCCGTATGAGCAAGCAAAATGGCACACTGGACAAGGATTCTTGGCACCAAGTACAAATAAATCAGTTTGAGTTTAATGACTTATACCGTAGAAGTAAAGAACTGACTCTCACAAGTTGCCTTCTGACTTTGACATATTTATCAAAATACAAAATAAATAAATTAAATTTAATATCTATTTATTGGATCATCTTGTAATTCATTTAATATTCTGATGTATGTATTATTTCTACATAATTCAACTTCATATCATATTTATTGTTATCTCACTTTACCTATAATTATGTTCTAACTCAGTTTTCCCTGCCAGTGATCAGCATAAATATCAATTAATATTCGATGATAAGGGTCAAATAATACTGTTTCAGAATATAACTCAATTGTTATCCCATCACCTGTATCCTCCTGTTCTTCCCTCCCTCCCACTTTCATCCTATTTCCCTACACTATGTCTATGACCAAGGGGAACTTCTACCAAGATGAGACTTGATAGCCTATGGTATTTTATTTTTTAAGATTTATTTACTTGTTGCTTCTCTCTCTCTCTCTCTCTCTCTCTCTCTCTCTCTCTCTCTCTCTCTCTCTCTCTCTCTCTCTCTGTGCCTGTAAGCTAACAGGTGAAAAGAATCATGAGATTTATTCAAAGGTAGAATTCCAAATCCAGGCAGATGGGCTTCAGAACACCTGCTGACCTCACTCCCACCTCTGTAGAAAATCCTCTCTCTCCAGCAACTTCACTAATTTAGCTGTCGCTCTCAGGAGAATAAAACTGTACAATTTTCATTGATGTTCATCCTTTGAAGACATATTCTAAATATATTTTCTCTGGTCCCTTTTCTATACATTCTTATACTTTTTCTGCCTCTTGTGCTTAGTCTTTGATTGCTTCTAAACTACATTTTGTTTTATCCAATAGAACTGATTTTTTTGTTGTTGTTTCTGTTTAATTTTGTCTTAAGGAGAAGGAACCTTTATTTTAAGTTCTTCATTACTATATTTATAGTTCAATATATTTACTCCACAACCCCAAGTTAATTATTTGTCCACACACCCAGTATGTATGCACACTTATATTTCCATAAAGGAAGTAAGAAAATGTTGGGTCCTCTATTATCCATGTTCTATTTATTAAATTAAGTCTGCACTTTTATCCTCCCATACAGATAAGAATATAATGGTGTATCATTTATGTTTTTAACTGAATGTATTAATTTACAATGTATAATTTGTCTAGTATTTATTCTTTCATTGATTTCTCAGGTTCCTTTGATGGTCTTTTTCAAAGTAATTGGACAGTCTATCGCAGAGCTATATCTACAGAAGATTATAATTCCCACATGAATTATAGTGTTTAATTGATGGAGAGATTGTATTATTATTTGCAGAGAGCTCACCTGAATTACTAAAATGGTTAGTCAATATGCCTGAGTAAAGGAAAGAAATTTGTAGATTTGTATACACAAATTTTAAAAATAATGATGCTGAGTATTTTCAATGCACTTAAAAATCTACCTTTAAATACTTTTTTTGATCTGAAAAAAAAATTTGACTGGTTTGAGATTCTAAGTAACATTTAATGTTTTATTTTATTTTTATTTCTATCATCTTTTACAGAGAAAGAACATAAAGAATAAAGCTGTAAAGATTATAGAAAACCATAAAGCATATTGTGCTAGCTATAGTTTCTACATACTGTGTAAACATTTGCAAACTTCAGATTATATTAATGTAGGAGTTGTTTTACAAAAAAGAAATATCACTATATCGAAGTGATTTACATCTATATGATGGTAATTAAATTGAATATATTTGTGATTATCTGATATAGCTATGAAGACATTGAGATGTTGGTAACTAATAAGATTGACAAGTGAAACATGATCTGTAAATCATTGGCGTTTAGGAAAGAACAATCCAAAGGATCTCAACAAGGAACCTATCACAGAGGCCTTGCAGAAGTCCCAAGCTGACCCTTTGACTTTCAGGGCTTCTTGTTGTACAGAAAATGCAGCTTAAGCAAACATCTTTTACAAAAAAGGAATTTACTTCTCTTTAGTCAATAGAAATTTTAGGTGAGCACAGCTTAAAGCTGATCCTTCTATGAAGAAAGACCCCTACAGTGTTGAGCATCTATAGTCTCCTTTTTCTCACCTAAAACTTTTGTGCAGAGTGATCAATGGCAGTTGTTAGCCACTGTGATACAGAGGCTTTATATTTGCTCAAACTGTATATCTGCAATAAAACTTGAGAATTATGGGTATAAGAAGACTCTACACATGATGATCAGCAATCTTACAGTATTTAGGAAGTCTATTAAATTGCCACAAAATGTCTTATTTGCAGCTTTTTTTGGCACTGAATTTGCAATTTAGCACTCTGCAAATGCTTCCATTTGGTCATCAGCTAAGCTAAAGCACACATAATTTGTACAGATTCCAAGGATGATAATTAAGGTTATTACAGTGATAACCCCCAGCATATTTGCAGACTTCCTGGGCAGCAATAATAACTAGCTCATCATCTTTTAATTAACATGGTAGACGTTTTGTTACCTAAAAATAAAATTGAGTCTGAATTTATTGTCAGTGCAATGGTATGTACACTCTATTAAAAATTTTAGTGTAGGATCCATTCACCGTTAGAGTATTCACTCATCTTAAATAATGCAAGTTCTCAAAGTAAAATTTAAATAATATCATAATGCATACATTACCATTTGCACCAACAAATTTTTTTCAAGTTCATCCATGCCAATGTTCTATGAGACTTTATAAATGGAAAAAAATGTTTACAGTAAACTTTTTGTCAATTTTTCCATTTGGGTTCATAAAATGATCTCATAATCAACTTAAAGCTCTAAAGGAATAATTTAATTTTTAAATTTAGGTTTAATTTCTCAAAACTGCAATTCCTTTCTTGACATATATTTGCTTATTATAAACAGTAACATGATTTCTTTGTAAATAAGTAAGTGTCTAAAGATGTGTGAGTTTATTTTGGGGTCTTTGATTCAATTCCATTGGTCAACCAGCCTCTATCTATGCCACTACCGTACCAACTTTATTACTCTTGCTCTATATAGTAAAGCTTAAGATGAGGGATGGAAAATCCTCCAGATGAATATTTATTGTCGGGATTGTTTTAGGTATCCTGGATTTTTATTTTCTCATATAAAGTTGAGAATTTGTCAGTGAAGGTCTTTAAGAATTATGTAGGTATTTTGATAGAGATTGCATTGAATCTGTAGATTGCTTTTTGTAAGAGGGCTATTTTTTACAATGTTGATCCTTCAAATCCATGAGCATGTAAAATCATTCCATCTTCTGATATCTTCTTTAATTTCTTCCTCAGAGACCTGATTTTTTTCATACAATCCTATTCCTATTTCTATGTAACACAAGCAAAATATTTTGTCTCTTTTTCACATTTAGAATAATTGTATAAAAGTCCTTGCCACCTGGATACTTCCTAAGCACTTTCTTTATATACTTGTAATGGGTTCACTGTTCACGTCTTATATTTAAGCTTTAATCCATTATTATTGATTTTTGCTATTGGAGGCAGATTGAGATCTGGATGAATTCCTCTGCCTATGGATATCAAAGGTGTTCAGAACTGACTCTAGTGTATGTTCTTGGTACATATGTTTGATATTTGTTCCTGAAGGTTGCATTTCTAGAAGTTCTTCTAAGGTTTGGGTCTATGCTTCAATTTTTACACCAATAAGCCTCCTAGATAACTACATCTTTTTGATACATTGTGAAAATCCTTTATGATGATACTGAATTCTTATTTCCACTCGAGAAGAGCTTGAATACTCAGAACTTTATATGGACCAATAGTTGTCATATTTTAGGGTTTCTACTGCTATTTTGAAACATCATGGCTAAAATCAACTTTGGAAAAGGATTATTTTCCTTCAACTTTTATCCCACAACCATCTTTCAAGACAGTCTCGCGGGAACTCAAACAAGGCAGAAACATGGAGGCACTAGCTGGTACAGAGGCCGTGGAAGAATGGTCTTTACTTGTTTCCTCATTTTGCCTTCTTTTTTCCCCCCTTTGGAGTAGTTAATTTCAAGCACAATATTTGAAAATTCACATACAAATTGTAAAAAAAAATCTTTGTTGTGATCATTTCACACCTATGCCATAGTATAAATTGATTTTGTGATCATGACACGTATAGACAGAGCCAAAATTCAAGAATTACACCAAAATTCCTATGAATGTAACATACTCTTATATTAATCAAGCTTCTCCAGAGTCATACAACATGTCACATATTGAATGATTATATATATATATATATATATGTATATATATATATATATATATATATATATATCCACAATGTACATATTTAGCGAATGTATGTACATATATGTATATAAATGGAATTTCACAAAGTCCTTACAGGCTGCAGTCTATCTAATTCAACAATGCCTAGTTGCAAATGGAAAATCCAGCAATTTTCATAATATGTTTTACATAACCATTTATATTATTACACATATATACAATAAGCTACCTACAGAAAAATGAACCATGAAACAATGAGAAATTATATAAATGTTAAATTGATAGTGTTTTAGCTATTTGTATTTAGCAGTCTTGTGGGTTTTTTGTTTGTTTGTTTGTTTGTTTTGAGACAAAGTTTCTCTGTATAGTTTTGGCCATCCTGGACTCACTTTGTAGACCAGGCTGGCCTCAAACTCACAGTGATCTGCCTGCCTCTGCCTCCCGGAGTGCTAGGATTAAAGGCGTGCGCCACCACGCCCGGCTATATTTAGCAGTCTTAAAAAAATTTTTTTCCTACCTTGGTACGTCTAAAATTCTGAATGTAAATTAATATCTATCATATCTCATCATTATAGCAAGCCAGACGACCAGCACAGGGGTGGTGCTAGTCTCAATGGGTAGGACCATTCTACCTCAATCACTAATTAGAATAATGCCTTACATCTGATGGTTGGTTTTTATCAATTGAGTCATCACTCAGATGATTCTAGCTTGTGTTATGTTGACATAAAATCAGCCACCACAAGGGTTTTAAGATTGATTTTATATTTCTTTGAAAAATGTTATTGGTACTTTTATAGGGATTATCTAATACTTGTACATTATTTGAGACAAGTGTGGACCTTTTAACAATGTCAGTTCACTTGTTAAACAATTTTCTTTTTTTGGTTTTCAATGAATTTTCTTGGTGTTTTGTAGTTTTTCCTGTTGAGATCTCTTTCTACTTGGTTAAAGTTTTTTTTTTATTTCCACTTTTAATACATGACATTTCTTTCTTGATATTCATTTCTGATATTTTTAAACTTATATATGCAAATGATATCAGGTTTGGACATTGAGTTATACACTAAAATTTTGTGAATGCAGTTATTTTTTTCTGAGTTATTGTAATGTTTTCTATATATGAAATATAATGTGCAAAGAAAACATAACCTCCCTTTATCTCATGTGGACACCTTTAATATTTCCCCTTGACTTATTGATTTTTACTAGGCTTTCAATGCTCTGTATAATTCAAGTAGTAAAAATAAATATTTTCATCATTTTAAAATGTTAAGAGTCTTTCTGCCATTCTTTAAAATATTAGCTGTGTGTATCTGCTGTCTTACTTTAAATATGCTTGATATTTTTGAGCTATGTTGTCTCCAACCCACGATGGCCATAAGCAATTTCCATAAGGAAGAACTTATTTGGATTTAAGGTTCCAAAATGATAAGAGGGTGAGAGTATATACCATCGCAAACAGGCACAGCAAAAGGTGAGCATGTCCACTGAAGCAGGAAGTTGTGAATGTAGGCACACTTATAAAATCTATTTTGGTTTTGGTTTCTTATATCTCATTCTCCCTTCTCCACCCCAATCCCTTCCAACATCCCAAAATGAGGCAATAGTGAAAGAAGGTTAGCGGAAAGAAGAGGCATAGTTTTCTTCGGCTGCTTCCTGCAGTTTAGGGTCTTCGGGCCCTTTGGGGCACTACCAATCTCCATTGTCAGGATATTCAGCCAAAAGAAGCGTATGTATCAGCTCCCTCCTCTTCCTCTTCCTACCATCTCCTCCAAACACTCTTCTCGCAGCCTTCCTTCGTCCTCTATATGGACTCTCAATTTTCCAAAGACCACGCCTCGGTGTTAGGCAGATTCCTGTTGAACAAGATCATGTGACTTCCCACAAAGCTGTATCAGCTGTGAACAAACTGGAGCAGCCCCCATATCCTACACCTGGGATTAAAACAAAAGCATGTAGCCGGGCGTGGTGGCGCACGCCTTTAATCCCAGCACTCGGGAGGCAGAGGCAGGCGGATCGCTGCGAGTTTGAGGCCAGCCTGGTCTACAAAGTGAGTCCAGGATGGCCAAGGCTACACAGAGAAACCTTGTCTCGAAAACAAAACAAAACAAAACAAAACCAAAAAAAAGCATGTTACATAACATTAACCAAAACTTCCTCTACATGAGAGTTCACATCCTCCATCGCAAGCAAGAAGCATAGAGAATGAAGTAGAATTAGGTCACACACTTTACTCTCAAATAACTCCTCCACGGTACACATTCCTTCCAACAAGACCAAACTCCTATAACTCCTCAACTGGGAACCAAGGGTCCCAAGACCTGAGTCTATGAAGCGGAGACTTATGCAAGCCCCTACAATTACAATGGCAAAGGGGATTTCAATAAGTTAAAAATAATTATTGTCCAGAAATTAAATCAACAACACAGTGGTTGAAAATCAACCCAGAGAATGGAAGAAAAATTTTGTAAAACTATGTATATTTTTATTTATACTCATCTTGAACGCATTTATATAATGTGCATTAATCTTTGATACTTTTCATTTTTCTCTAACATATTTTGCTTTATCACATAAATTTTTTTCTCTCAGTTTCCACTTTTTGTCATGTTATTTTTTTAATACACACTAAATCAATTTAGTCCTATATGCAGTTGAATAAATGTGGCCCATCTACTGGAGCATGGGTAGCTTCCCAGGGTCCCTCTCTCCATAGCCACAGTAGCTGAAAGCTCCTCAGTGAGGGGTGTGACTTCCTGAACCTTGACTATCACCCATGCTGTTATTTGGGTTAGCTTAACATTGTCTATATAACTTGCATACAATCATAGTTGCTTTGCATGCATATAGGGAAAAATTCTGTCCTACATTTTTGTGGTAAGATTAGTAATTTGGCTCTCTCAATCAACTACAGCTACCAAGAATGCCATTGTCACATGGAGAAGAGAGGAAATAATCTTGTGCCACTTGTAAACTGCACTTCAGCTCCCTGATTGTGAAATGAAAAAATTGTTCAAATTTACCTGGAGTGTGGTGATTACTCCAACGGCTCTTAGAAATCAAAACAATAAATTTGAAAGGTTAATGATTTTTAAAATAACCTAACAATTTTACATTTATTTGAAAAAACATTATGCAGGAATAATGTTTTCATTATTGCACAAATGATAAATTCTGTTCACTCTCCATGCTCATACGCACAAAATCACAACACGATTCCTCGAGATTAGTTGATTTTATAGGAAAAAAGATAACAAATACCTAGTCAGGTCTGTTTCTTTTTAATTAAAAGCCTAAGAAGTAGCTTTGACGTCTGAAATGTTCCAAAATTAATCTGGAAAGCTAAGAAATTAAAGCTTCCATTGAATTCACTTCAACAAATAGAAACTTTACAGATGCAAATCATTGTAAATATTGATAACGTGATGACTATGAATAAAATTAGCCCCCTCTGAATGAGAAGAAGTACCTATTCAACAACCTAATAAAAGTAAAAACTACTCAATGATTATCCTTTTTAGATTGTTATTTTCTGGAGAATCAAAGAACTGCATAAACAAAAAAAAGTTCTGTAGTGAATGTAAACATGTTTTTGTTTTGATCCCAAGTGTGGCACAGGGAACAGACTTGTGAGAGAACAGTTGATGTTTATTCACTTAGAAGTTGAACTACTTCATCGAGGGGTGGGGGGCGGCTTGGTTGTTGCCAGCTGAAATAGATCCTAGCACAGACATTGAGAGGAGATTATACATATGAGCCCAAAACAAGATGCTGGGGCTTTTTGGGGCTTGGTATTGTTTGGCTGTTTTTGCTCCACTCCGAAACACTCCAGGAGAGAACCGCTCCAGCAAAGTCTTGGAGGCTTTGGGCTCTGGCTGAAACTCTGGGTTCAGGTTGCTCCAGGTTCCAGAGGCAACTTTGGTGGATTTGCTGGTCTGCTGAAATCCTACAGACTATGCCAGCAGAATCGCTCCCAGGAACTGAATCCAACAAGGTCTAATTCCCCTGTTCCTATAAATGTCCTATCTTTCCTCTCTAGGGTAGGTGGGTTGAAAGGGAGGTGTAAGCATTAAAGAACCCAAAAAAAAGTAGGTTTGGAAAAGGTGAAGCCTAAAAAGTTCTCACCAAAAAAATTTCAGAATTAGTATGATTTAAAATTGGTATTTATTAATGGAAAATATATTTTGTCTTCTAACATTACAATAAAACATGTTTTGAAAATGTCTCCTGTTTCCCTAAGATTACAAAGGAATTACAGATTTTTTTGGTAAAAATTTAATGTATGCTATCGATGTTTTGTTGCTTCTGGCAATTTAAGTAGATAGAGTTAGAAATATGTAGTGTGTGTGTGTCTGAGAGAGAGAGAGAGAGAGAGAGAGAGAGAGAGAGAGAGAGAGAGAGAGAGAGAGAGAGAGAAACACTTGTTTTTGTTTGATATCTTATTTCATATTGTTATTTCCTCCTGTAGCAATAAAATTATACCTCTTGACACATTATTGTTATATTTAGAAACCTGGGCAAATTTTTACTGATAACGCAGTCACATTCTTTTCCCCCCTAGAGGCTGGAGGCTTTATGAGCAGTACAGCCATTTAAAGTTCAGTTCTCAATGTTGTAAGATACATTCATTTAAAACCTCTAATGCCCACTGAGCTCGCTGTCAACTTCTGATAATGGCAATACGGAATAGAGCTCGAGTGTCAGCTCTCCGTGGGATACACACTTGTAAGAGGATGTAAATATCTCTTCAGGGGAATACCATAAAACTGAATTTGTGAAGAGGATGCTAAAATATGACTGGTAATCCATCCTGAAAGCACAAAACCTTTCCACTGTGAAAAATATAATCACATTTACTCAAATATTTATTTGAAAAATCACAGGACTGGAGAGAACCCTGGGAGTCTGTCAAGTCCATTTTCTGGCCTCTAGGCAAGACCACATTTAAACTAACTGAGATAGTAAAAATCGCTTTTCTAAGAAGGGACTTCCCTGGGCAACCCATTTTCATGTTTAGCATTCTGAATTGTTAAGAAATGTCATATTACATCCCGCTTACACAGGAGCTAGCTCCATCTGTGCTGCGCTTAATCCTTTCTCTTCCACTCTATTAAAAAAAAAAAAGCGTATCATATACTGAAAGAAAACCCTTTATATACTATGTCTTAGAATATAACCAAGCTTTATTGTTTTTAACATTTTTAATCTTCATTTTTTACCAGGTCCTTTCATTCTAAAATTTATTATTCTCCAGAACTTGCTCACTTTATGTGCTTAGTCTTGAAAACTTTTACAGAAAAGCCTCAAACAAGACAAGATGGAGCCAGGCGTGGTGGCGCACACCTTTAATCCAGCATTTGAGAGGCAGAGGCAGGCAGATTGTTGTGCATTAGAGGCCAGCCTGGTCTACAAAGTGAGTCTAGGGCAGCCAAGGCTTCACAGAAACCCTACCCCTGGCCCCGCAAAAAAGAAAGACATGATGGTCAAATGTGACAATTCTTCCTTATACATTATATTTCCAGTTGCTCTGCATAGCTGACCTATTATGCTGCTCCTTGCAGTTAGCTAACAAGTGTTATTTTTGCCTAGTGAGTGATAGATAGGTATGCTGTTTATGAAAAGAGCCACATTGCTTCACATGGGATCTTCAGGTATTGTATATGGGGTTGATTTTACACTTCCACTTGCTAAGTGTTCCTGGATAAACAGCAGTTTCATTGACTGAGTGAATGAGTAAGAAAAAGATAGCAATAATAACTCTTGTTTATTGTGTTCTTTTCATGTGGCAACCATTTTGATAAACACACTATAAGAATCATCTAATTTATAATTCTTACAAAAATGATTAGAGAACTCTTGGCTTTATACTAAGGGATGACACACTGAAATGATTGACACAAAATATAGAATTGCTATTATAGCAGACACCTGCCAAGTTCTGGAGTCTATGGTTTTAACAGCTACAGAAAACTCCAAGAAACTTACTTAATGTGTTTCTCAATACTTCAAAAATTATTTTTATCGAAAACTCTAATGCTAATTATCGTAATTCCAAGGTATAGGAAGACCCTGTCAAATTTCATTTCAGTGTCTTGGTAATTTCTACTGTGGAAAAACTTAGGAGCTGTTTAACATCTACTACTGGAAAATTTAAAGTGCCAACTTCTAGGTTAGTGTTTGGATACAGCTTGTTTTGCATACCTAAAGATATGAACCAATTTAACATATCGTAAGCTGAAAACTGAAGCTAAAATAAATTAGCTAAGAATAAAGTGCAACTTTGTCGTGAGTTTGAAGATGATCCTGGAAGATCAATTCTGCTTGACAGAGAGTGGTCAGTGGTATCAAGTGAGATTAAAAAGTGGCTTTGAAAAGCAATTACAAATTTAAAAACAATGTCATCTTAGCTCCCAAATGCAATAATGGCAATTGCAAAACTGACATACGACACATACCTAAAATTTCTAAAACACAGGTAGGATATTAATTTCTTTTTCATGTGATTAAGACCTGAGAATTAGTGTAGCTTAAAAAAAAGGAATTTAGATGATATAATTGTTCAAAGTAGTATTGGGAAAAGGACAGAAATTAAGGCTCCATCCATTCTGAACCTCTAGGCACCAATAAGTAAACCTTGCTAATTTAACAGCTTCACAGATAAACAATAGTGAGGAAATTCCTCAGCAAGAATCTGCAAGCTTTACTTTGTGGATTCCAGAAAGAGTAGGTATCACAGTACTTGCTTTTAGTATTCCTTTTTAGAAAAAAAAGTTATCCACCTATAAATCATTATTATAAATAAAATAATTGATTATCAAAGCAGAATACCTTAAAACATTCTAATCATAATTGACACCAATGCTTTACTACATTTATTACATTTAATCTCCACTACATACCTATATAAGGGTGGCGTGATTTTTCATTATTATGAATATTATTATTACTAGAAGAAAAAAGAAAAAGTGTGATGCTGAAAACTCAGCATATTTTAAAATTTATATCTCAAATATACTGTAGAAATATATTCAAATCATAAATGTAAAACGGGCTAAACATTTCAAGATTCAAGTAGAAATAAGAATGAATAATATTACTAAAATCTAACAGAGTAATAATTCTTAATGAGGTAGCATAAGGGAATATCATCAACCATATGTAATGACCAGTGACAGCTCACTGAAAATACACTCAATATTTTTAGTAACAATTTGAAATAATTCTTTTAATGTTATATATGCATATAATAGATTCTGGTTACTGTAACCCCACCTACTCGTGCCCCCCGCACCACTTTTACCCTCTTTCTCCCAAAATCTCCTTTTATATTCAAGTTTATTATCTTTGTTTTAAAACCCATGAGCTTAATGGGACATAAATTCTTTACAAGACAGAAATACACAAATCTTTAATTTCTGCTTTGGATATTATTATTATAACAACAATCATGTTTGCGGACAGTGTTAAGGAATGAAGTTATGAAATAAATAAAAAAATGAAATTGCTGATAATTACGAATGCTTGACAAAATTTGTAAGAATTAAATAAAAAAGATAGGGAAGATGAAAACCCAAGTTCACAATCAATTTCTAGAAATCAATTTACTTGGAAAGTAAAATTTGAAATTATAATGGAAATAATAATAAATCAAATGTAGTACACTACATTAGAAAATAGGGGATATATTTAAAATAATGGTGTGGAATACTGTGTAGAATAATTGTTCAACAAAGTTATAAATAAACAAGAAATAGAAGAAAATAAAACATTAAATTTAAATCATCATACATAATATAACATTTTTAAGAAACAAAACAATACATAAACCTATACATGACTATATTTTGCAATGTTATATATATAAAATCTAATAGAAAATTTGTGAATGTAGAAAATAGGAGCATAAAAGTATTTTTCCCTCAAAGGACAAATTAAGTTTTAACCATCTTAGAAAATAAGTTCATAAGGTCTCATAAATTTCAATTGTATGTGATAAAAACAAAACTTTAAACTATAGCTACATATAAAGAAAAATCCCCATTTAATCATTTAAATTAGCAAGATGATATTCACAGATATTTTTGTCACAGAATTGTTAATGAGTATTATAAAATGTAAACTATCTAGCAGAATATTACAAGATGATTTCATGAATTACCAAAGATGAATTCATTTTTAAGAATTAAAAGTGTATATAAACTATAAAGAGAAAAATAAGGACATACAAATTAGCATAAATAATTTGCAAAGTTAATATACAAAAATTAAAGTTACAGAATAATGTTGCAGAAAATTTTAACATGGAAAATTTAAATGGAAGAAAGATTAATTAGAATTATTTTGCTAATGTTATAGGATAATTCATTGTTCATTATTTTCATTGTATTATCCTTGATCACACACCCTCATAAACAACATGTATCTTATTAATAACTAATCTCTTGAGATTTCCAAGAACTGTACTGTGATATTATCTAAGTTTCTGTTAAAATATATTAAGTCCAACGTGGGCTGCCCATATATTTTATGACATGGTGCCTTCCATTGGAACATGGTAGATTTACCAGGGCTACTCTCCTCAAGATAACTTAAGTCTCTGTTTATTTTCTTTCTTTTGAAGTCTTTTTTTTTTTTTATTACTTCATTAATTCAGATTACAACTCAAATTTCTCCCATTGCTTGTATCCTCCTGTTCGTTCCTCTCTCCCATGCCCACCCACTTCCCCTCCCCTAGGTCCATGAAGTCTCTGTTTCTTGTCAGCTAGACATAGCCAATAATTCATTGGTTACAGGTGGAATTCTTTGCCTATACACTCTTCATTCTGAGTTTTGCCTTTCTGGGCCTTTCATGGGTCTTCTGGATGCGGCTATAACCACTGTTAGTTCATATAGTCAGTTGCTCCTCCGTGTTCGAAACATGTATTTCCTTGTAGCCATCCAACTCCTCTGGCACTTTTACTTTTCCACCCTTTAGGTACTCTCTTCTATGGCGATTCCTGAACCTTGGGAATGGAGGCTGAAGTCAAGGTTGTGGTTTGTTTAGAGATAATCATTCAAATGTCTATTATTTTCTGTATCTTGCTCATTTTTGGATATCTGTGCTAATTGCCATCTATTAATAATAAGAGCTCTGATAATGACTATAAAACACATTAATCTATGGGTATAAGGATAAGTCCTTAGGAGTTGGTTTAATACTATGACCACTTAGAGTGACGATAGTAGGTTCTCCTCTACGTTCTATGGCCCACCTAACCATTGACTCTTGATTCAAATAAAGTGCCAGGTATGAATTTTATCTTATTAAGTGAGATTTCAAAATGCAAATATTGGATCAATGGGCATATCTCACTAGAGGAAATATCAGAGTAGTGCACAATAGGGTAAGATGGATGCTCATGTTCCTCGTCCTGTGGGTACATAACACCACTCAGCATTAAGAAAGTTGGACAATAAGCATGAAACTTTCTGGGCTCCAGGATTAGATTTCTCTATGGATGTGGCAAATGTACAAGATTTCATTTTCAGCATAAA